>NC_083365.1:3057857-3363392 GCF_030254825.1 Meriones unguiculatus | reverse complement strand
AGTTTCTGAAATATGAAGTCTTTATCTCCTCAGAAGCTAAACCCAAGAAAACATTAGTAAAAATAAACTCTGCGTCACCAGATCAGGCCATAATCATTTCAGAGAGACTAAGATTGTCACTACATAATTTACCAGCTGTCACGCAGGGCCAGATAAAGATGGATGAAGAATTGCAATGAATTGAAGAAATCACAGGACTCATTCCAAGAATAAAACATCAGAATGAAACCCAGGATTTCTTACAATGCTGAAAATAGAAATTAGAGAAAAACTTCCAAGTCTTGAGATTTACAGTCAGATCTAAATCTTTGAGTTTTCAATGGCATAGTTCGCGGTACTTTATGGTTCCTAAAATTCTGAGCCTTGGGTTCCATTTGTGTAAAGGGATTTACTAGGAAGGATTTTTAAGTTTCTTTTGTCAAAAGTAACATAAAAATTATAATGGAAAACAAGTATAGAAGGAAATGTCAAATATTGAGAACAATTAGTCTCAGAGAATGACACAGAGCAGAGATTTTTAGATTTAATCTGCCTTTATGTAGCTAATGATGGTAAGAACTTTATATTTATTTACAAAATAAAGTACTTAGTTTTATAGGTTGTAATAAGACATGATTGCTTCAATGCATAATATGTTTTCTACTGTTTTTAATAATCAGTGTTAGTGTTAAGGCCCTCAAACCCACTCACAGTGAGTTCTATTTCAGACAGCCTTGTTGGACAAAGAAAACCAAAATTAATGGAGTTGCTAGGGGCTCCAAGAAAAACAAGACCCGATGTTAAGTAAATCTTAACATTTTTTTTCTGTTCTAGTTGGGATGCCTATTTGCACCAAATAAAATGATACCATCATTTTTACAGTAAGGGAAATTTCAAAATTTGTGTTAAAATATCCACAGAGGAAACTTCACTCTAATCATGGTTTATGATCAGAAGAGTTATGACTTTATATAATGTAGAATATATCTGACCCAAACATAAGTTGTACCCTAAGATGAATTATTTAACAAAGGGACAATATTGGAAAATTATTCTAAGTATGAATAAACCTTTTATGTAAATGAGACAAATGTTTCCCTTATTTTCTTCATTATCATGAGAAATGCATGCACATTAATGCTATATGGCCATATCAAGTTAATCTATGTCATTGACTTTCTGGAGCCTCCTATTCTGTTTTATTTTTCCTAGTCTAAAATTAAAGTAAGTAAATATGAAATAGAAAACTTCTTTTTCAAAATGTTATATATTTTTATTACAATTTATTCACCTTGTATTACCACTGCAGCCCCTCTCTCATCTCCTGCTAGTCCCACATACCTTCCCTTCCTTTTCCCCTATGCCCTTTCCCTAGTCTCCTGATAAGGGAGGTCCTCCTCCCCTTCTATCTGACCCTAGCCTATCAGGTCTCATCAAGGTTGGCTGCATCATCAAAGTCCATTTTCTATTATGAGAGAGTTGTGAAAGAAGATGAAAGGGTGGATGTGATTATAAAACATTGTTTATAGGTATGAAATTCTCAACAAATAAATAAAATACATTTTAAAGTAAATAAAAAATAGTTTTATGTGATAGAGATTTTGTAATTGGATTGACTACCATATCTCGTGCCTTCTGGTTCATAAAAGCAAGTGGTCAGTTCTTATTTTAGTGGGGGTTGGAAAAATTTAATGTTGCCCAGGTTGGGCTCAAACTCAGCATATAGGCTTGGATGACATTCAACTCCTGATGTTCCTGCCTTCACTGCCACATCCTGTTATAATAAACTTATGCTAGTACAGTCAGCCTAATTCATAATTGTTACCATCATATTCTACAAACAATATTTTAAAAGGAATTTGTGAATAATGAGGTCCATGTTATTTAAACAATATCTGCACATTTAAACTGAGATAAAGAGTGAATCAGTCAAAAATATATTTATATCATCACAGTTTACAATATATTTAATTACAATGACACTGCTTCAGTGATGCAATGCTTTTAAAACACACCTTGGATAATAATGGCATAACCCTAAGTGTGTTAGTGTATTAAGGCATCACTCTATCTAGCCTAAAAACTTATTCTAAAAATCAAATGAGATAAAGGAAATTTATAACAGAATGTAGTACAGTATCTAAAGTATTGGAAAATGAGAAATATCTAAAATATTCATGACGTTATCATTAAAACACTATGTTTTAATTATAGTAATATGACTATATCAAAAAAGAAAATTTAAACTGTTAATCAGAAGAAAATTAAGTGTTCAATTATAAATATTTTATAAATATATATTAGTAAATATAAAATTATAGACTTTATTTGTAAAAAACATGTTATTTATAAGAAAATATTTAAAAATTAACCACCAAATTAAAATTCACATAAATAAATATCCTTTAAATTTCTGAAAACAGCTTGAGGCTTTCAGACCATTCACCAGGTTACCAAAGATGGAAGCAATAAATTCACCTAACAAGGCACCTCCCACTGTCTAATTTGATCTGTTATTATCTTTTCATGAATAGCCATACGGTGAACTCAACGCTTTCCCACTTCCAATGTTCTTTGGTTTCAAATCCATACCACCATATAAGAAACAACTCATTGTCTCTGTATTTCTCCTAAAATATTACTTGACTTTCATTGCTCAAACAGCTACACATTTAAAAAACAATGATAGATCTATTCTTGATTTGATTCAGGGCAGAAACTATGGCAGTGAAGCATCTCCTAAACAGTAACCTTGAGTCATGCATGACTTTGGTAAAACCCTAGCTCCACCATTTGCATTGCCCATTAATTCCTTCCCATTCATTTTAGCACCAAAGTTAGTTATAGCACTTTCAGAAAATAGGATGTCTTTGTTAACCATGACATAATATAACACTTGAAGCGGTCAGAGGGAAAGTAACATGGTATCAATGTAAGAAATTACTTTAAAATGTATTGCATACAAGTAAACACTGTTATTACAATAATGAATTATAACCTTATTTAAAATTTTTCTATATATTAAGTTTCATAAGACCATCATACTTTTACCTAAAATTAGTATTTACTAGTAAAAACTTATTTCCTGAGCTTATTCCTTTCTAGGACCCTGTCAGAAATACATTCACTTCAGATTACTGAAGCTTTTTCTCTCTCCCAATTAATTTTTGCTCTTCTGATTTCTCTTAATGTCTCAGTTTGTTTTGTTTTAAAGTTCCTAAGATAAAGGTTAAATGACTTTTTTTTTCATGTCCTATTTAATGAATGATGTCCTGGTAATTCAGTTTAAATTCAGAGAGACATACTAGCACTGAAGCAGTTTAGAGTTTCACACAATTTTCCTGAATGTGTCGGGGCTGAATACTAAAACTTTTAGAAGTTTTTTATTTATTATCACTACATACTTTTTATTAATTACACTTTATTCACTTTGTATCCCACCTGTAGCTCCTACCCTTTTCCCCTCCCAATTCCACCCTCCCTCCCTCATCTCTACCCATGCCCCTCCCCCAGTCCACTGATAGGAAAGGTCTTCCTCCCTTTCCTTCTGATTCTAGTCTATCAGGTTTCATCAGCACTGGCTGCATTGTCTTCTTCTGTGGACTGGTAAGGCTGCAACCCCCTGAGAGAGTGGTGATCAAAGAGCAGGCCAATCAGTTCATGTCAGAGACAGTCCTTTTTCCCATTATTAGGGAACCCACTTGGACACTGAACTATCATGGGCTGTATTTCTGCAGGGGTTCTAGGTTAAATCCATGCATGGTCCTTGGTTAGAGTATCAGTCTCAGAAAAGATCCCTGTGCCCAGATTTTTTAGATCTGTTGCTCTCCTTGTAGAGCTCCTGTCCTCTCCAGGTCTTACTTTTTCCCACTTCTTTTATAAGATTCTCTGCACTCTGCCCAAAGTTTTGCTATAAGTGTCAGCATCTGCTTTGATACCCTGAAGGGCAGAGTCTTTCAGTGGCCCTCTGTGGTAGGCTCCTGTCTTGTTCCCTGTTTTCTCCCTCTTCTGATGTCCATCCTCATTGCCTTTCTGAATGAGGATTGAACAACTTAGCCATAGTCCTCCTTCTTGATCAGTTTCTTTAGGTGTACAGATTTTAGTATGTTTATCCTATATTATATGTCTAATATCCACCTATATAATCCTGTGTGTCTTTCTGCTTCTGGGATACCTCACTCAGGATGATCTTTTCTAGTTCCCACCTTTTGCCTGCAAGTTTTATGATTTCCTTGTTTTTCATTGCTGAATAATATTCCATTGTGTAGATGTACCACAATTTCTGTATCCATTCACCAACTGAGGGACAACTGGGTTGTTTCCAGCTTCTGGCTATTACAAATAAAGCTGCTACAAACATGGTTGAGCAAATGTCCTTATTGTATACTTGAACTCAAGAAGTTAAACAGCAACAAATCAAGTTATCCAATTGAAAAATGGGGTAGAGAGCTAAACAGAGATTTCTCAATAGAGGAATATTGAATGGCAGAGAAACACTTAAAGAAATGCTCAACATCCTTACTCATCAGGGAAATGCAAATCAAAACAACCCTGAGATTTCATATTACACCCATTTGTATGCCTAAGATCAAAAACTCAAGTGACAACACATGCTGAAGAGCATGTGGAGAAAGGGGAACCCTCCTCCACTGCCAGTAGGAATTTAAACTTGTAAACCGCCTTAGGAAATCAATCTGGTGCTTTCTCAGACAATTAGGAATAATGTTACCCCAAGATCCAGCTATACCACACCTAGGGATATATCCAAAGGATACTAAAATAAAGGAAAATAAAGTGGACAAGAATAAATCAGAAGTATTCACTTTGTGACTTAAGTCACTTTTTTTTGAGCATTAGTTTTTTTTTTCCTGTGCTATGTGTTATATCTGTATTTGTGAAAACACTATGTTTTTTTTCACTATCAATAACTATACAATGTATAGGAACATTTTAATTATCATGTTCCAATATCTGCATTCCTTACAACCACAAATCTACCAGCTTTAAATCCATTTAAGTCTATTAATAGATAAATTAACAGGTATTTAAATAAACAAGGAATTGATAGATAAAAGTAAGACTTGTGTCATATTTCTGAATTTTTGGTTCCAACTTGAACATGAAACATTGAAAATATGTTTAATATTATTAAACTTGAGAAACATATAATAAAAATGAACTAGATAGAACTTCCTTGGACAGAAGGAAGGGAGAAATGAAAGAAAGAAAGAAAGAAAGAAAGAAAGAAAGAAAGAAAGAAAGAAAGAAAGGAAGGAAGGAGGGAAAGAAGGAAGGAGAGAAGGAATGAAGGAAAGAAGATTGAAGGAAGGGAACTATAACAACTGTTATTTGAGCCTTTTGATCACTTGAGTAGTTATTCATTCTGAAGAGCTGTTTTATGGTCTCATGTGTCATTTTATTCACTTCTAAACCACTGACTTTGGTCATACAATCTCTATAATGGCAAGTAGTATAAACACCATGGTTTTTGCTACTCTCAAGAATAATTATGAAGTGAATATATAGGTCATGATTATGTTAAATGTTAACTTTTATCACAATTTAAAATCATATCTGAAAATGAAAAAGTGCTTTATAAGGCTCACCATGTGTCAATTGTGTGAAAAATTTGAAGATAGCCATCCCGAGGGAACTAAGAATTTCTGGCCCCATGAGAATCCAACTCACTAGTTGTATATCTTCTCACTTAATTGTGTATTTATAGCACTTCTATATCTATCCAAAATTATACTGTGCTTTTACTTAATTTGGAAAACGTTCTATTAGATAAATGCTTTCAAATGTCATCTCCTTAATAAACAGTACAATATTACATACTAGATGGAATGTAGTATCTGTGAAGAATTTAGATAAAATGTTTTCTGTCACAAGAGAACTATCAATGAATATATAAGAAAATATGCATTATTTTAGGAAACACTATCAAACTCTGTTCATTAAAGAAAAAATTCTATGTATAAATATGAGATACCTATATTCATATTAATATTGTTTATTTCATCTGAGAATATTGTCTTTATCTTTTACATAATTGTGATAATCTAATGCATGTATACAATGTGCAATGTACATAGTGACCAACATAGTAATCTCTTCTCCTCTTCCTAATCTTCCATATCCTTTCCTTATTATCAACCACTCCCATTCTTATATTCATGTCTTTGTGTTTTAGCTGATGAATTTAATTAGAGTTGTCTATATGCGCAAAAATATGTGGTTAATTACTAGACCATGAAGAACTCACTTAAGCATACATAACTGAAAAAAAAGATACTTCTTTCCACCTTTATTTGACAATAGCTTTCTTTTTAAATTATTTTTAACTTTATTGTTTATTCACTGTATCTCACTCACTTCTCCCCCTCAATCCCACTGTCCCACTTCCCCACCCATGTTGCTTTTCCAGTCCACTGAAAAGGGAGGTCCTCCTCCCCTTCCCTGTGACCTTAGTCTATCAGGTCTCAGCAGGAGTGGCTGCATTATTTTCTTCTGTGGCCTCGTAAGGCTGGTGCCCCATCAGGGGGAGATGATCAAAGAGCAGGCCAATTAGATCATGTCAGAGACAGTTTCTGTCCCCATTACTATGGAGACCACTTGGATACTGAACTGTCATTGGCTAGCTCTATGCAGGGGTTCCAGGCCATCTCCATGAGTAGTCCATGGCAGGAGTATCAGAAAAGACTGCTGTGCCCAGAATTTTAGGACCTGTTGCTGTCCTTGTGGAGCTCCTGTCCTCTCTAAGTCTTATTATATCCACTTCTTTCATAAGATTCCCTATGCTTTGTCCAAAGTTTGGCTATGAGTCTCAACATCTGCCTCAAGATGCTGCAGGGTAGAGCCTTTCAGAGGCCCTCTGTGGCAGGCTCCTGTCCTGTTTCCTGTTTTCTCCAGCCTCCTATGTCCATCCTCTTTGCCTTTCTGAATGGGGATTGAGCATCTTAGCCAGAGTCCTCCTTCCTGATTAGCTTCTTTAAGTGTACACATTTTAGTTTGTTAATCCTATATTATATGTCTAGTATACACTTATGAGTGAGTATATACCCTGTGTGTCTTTCTGCTTCTGGGGTACCTCAGTCAGGATGATCTTTTCCAGTTCCCACTATTTACCTGCAAATTTCATGATTTATTTGTTCAATGTCTTTAGTCATCAGGGAAATGCAAATCAAAATGACCCAGAGATTTCACCTTACACCCGTCAGATGGCTAAGATGAATAACTCAAGTGACAACACACACTGGAGAGGATGTGGAGAAAGGGGAACCCTCCTCCACTTCTGGTGGGAATGTAAACTAATGCAACCACTTTGGAAATCAATCTGGTGCTTTCTCAGACAACTAGGAATAGTGATTCCTCAAGATCCAGCCATACCACTGCTAGACATATATCCAAAAGATGGTTAAGTGTACAAGAAGGACATTTGCTCAACCATGTTTGTAACAGCTTTATTTGTAATGTCCAGAACCTGGAAACAGCCCAGATCCCCCTCAATTGAGGAATGGATACAGAAATTGTAGTACATCTACACAATGGAATATTACTCAGAGATAAAAGGCAATAGCTTCTTAAGAAGGGTTGGGACCTCATGAAACCATCCTATAGCCATACTACATTGTTGAAGGTCCAGGTCTAATGCTAGTCCTTTTCTTTTCTTTTCTTTATATATATATATCCACACTTGATGTTATTTCATGTTTCAATGACCAAGAATATTCAACAGACTACTCAATGTCTCATAACACTTCCCCATTTTCCATGTTTTATGTTATATTCTATCTTCTATTTTGAGATACTTCCTGGTCTTTGCAGCTGTCCCACTATGGAACATTTATTTTCAGTATTTCCAACAATTAAATGTCTCTGCATTAACTTCTGTTCATTTCTTTTAAAAACGCTTCTCTGTTCCTACCTGAGAGTTTAAATGCCTCCATGGTACTGGCATAGAAACAGAATGGTGGATCAATGGAATCAAACAGAGGACCCAGAAATAAACCCACACACTTATGGACACCTGTTCTTTGACAAAGACACCAAAACCATACAATGGAAAAAAGATAGCATCTTCAACAAATGGTGCTGGTACAACTGGATGTCTATATGTAGAAAAATGAAAATAGATCCATACTTATCACCCTGCACAAAACTGAAGTCCAAGTGGATCAAAGACCTCAACATAAAACTAGACACATTAAATCAGCTAGAAAAAAAAGTGGGGAATACCCTAGAACTCATTGGTACAGGAGAAAACTTCCTGAACAGAACACCAACAGCACAGGCTCTAAGAACAACAATCAATAAATGGTACCTCATGAAACTGAAAAGCTTCTGCAAAGCAAAGGACACCCTCACCAAAACAAAGTGACTGCCTACAGATTGGGAAAGAATCTTCACCAACCCTTTATCTGACAGAGGACTCATATCCCGTATATGTAATGAACTAAAGAAGCTGAAAAGCAGCAAACTAAGTAATCCACTTAAAAAATGGAGAACAGAGCTAAACAGAGAATTCTCTGTAGAGGAATATCGAATGGCAGAGAAGCACTTAAAGAAATGCTCAACCTCATTAGCCATTAGCGAAATGGAAATCAAAACAACCCTGAGATTTCACCTTACACCCACTCACTCATATAGACATACAACATAGGACAAACCCACTAAAATCTGTGCATCAAAGAAACTAAGCAAGAGAGAGGACCCTACCTAAAACAGTCAATCCCCATCCTGAAAGGCAAAGAAGATGGACAGCAGAAGAAGAAAACAGGAAACAACCTAGGAACCTACCACAGAGGGCCTCTGAAAGCCTCTGCCCTACAGACTATCAAAGCAGATGCTGAGCCTGATGGGCAACTGTTGGGCAGAGTGAATGGAATTTTATGTAAGAAGTGGGAAATAGTAAGAGCTGGAGAGTACAGGGTCTCCACAAGGAGAGCAACAGAACAAGAAAATTTGAACACAGGGAACTTCCCAGAGACTCATAATCCAACCAAGGACTATTCATGGAGATAACCTAGAACCCCTGCACAGATGTAGCCCAGGGCAGTTCAGTCTTCAAGTGGGTTACATAGTAATGTGAAGAAGGACTGCCTCTGACATAATCTGACTGGCCCGGTCTTTGATCACCTCCCCCTGGGGGGGAGCAGCCTTACCAGGCCACAGTAGAGGACAATGCAGCCACTTTTGATGTGAACTGATGGACTAAGATCAGAAAGGAGAGGAGAACCTCCCCTATCAGTGGGGAGTGGCATGCAAGCAGAAAGAGGAGAGAGGGTGGGTTCGGGAGGGGAGGAGGTAGGGGCTTATGGGGGGATGCAGAATGAATAAAGTGTAATTGATGAAAAATTAAAAAAATATTTAAGATGCAATTTGACACCATTTCTACTTAGCAATAATAATCATAAGAAAAAAAAAACAAAACAAAAAACAAAAAAAAATCTCCACTGAAGTCTGTGACCTCACTAGCTACAGCCTTTTACTAAAGTTTATGTATCAGGTGTGTGTATCTGAGAATGTCTCTAATCAGATCTGAAAGTGACTGGTTATCCCACAAACTGCTGTGTCACTATTGCATCAGTGGACAAATTTCACCAGACAGCTCCAGAGATATATAAGACAATTCATGATTTTTCTCCTCCATAAGAAAATATGGCACTTTGTGAACAATGAACAGTAGCCAGTAGAAAGGAATGCTCTAAGGAGTCTTACTTTGATCTTCTATAAAACTAAAATGCACTTACAAATTTTGCACACATAATGACATAATCATTCCTGTTCCAGAAGGATTGTCTGATACCAAAATAATAAAAAGAAAGGAATGACAGGAATAAGAACAGTGAGAGCTTTGATACACTGCTAGGTAGAGTCTTTCAGAGCCCTCTGTTGTAGCTCCTGTCCTGTTACTTGTTTTCTCTTACATCCAATGTCCACCCCATTTATCTTTCTAAGTGAGGATTGATCATCTTACCCTGGGTCCTTTTTTTTGTTTATCTTCTTTAGGTGTATAGATTTCAGTATGTTTATCCTATCTTATAGGTCTATGTAAGTGAGTATATACCATGTGTGTCTTTCTGCTTTTGGGATACCTCACTCAGGATGATTGTTTCTAGGTCCCACCATTTGCCTGCAAATTTCATGATTTCCTCGTTTTTAATTGCTGTATAGTAGTCCATTGTGTAAAATTACCACAATTTCTGTATCCATTCCTCAACTGAGAGACATCTGGGTTGTTTCCAGGTTCTGGCGATTACAAATAAAGCTGCTACAAACATGGGTGAGCAAATGTCCTTGTTGCATACTTGGGCATCTTTTGGATATATGCCCAGGAGTGGTACAGCTGGATCTTGAGGAAGTGCTATTCCTAATTGTCTGAGAAAGTGCCAGATTGATTTCCAAAGTGGTTGTACTAGTTTGCATTCCCACCAGCAATGGAAGAGAGGGTTCCCTTTTCTCCACAACCTCTCCAGCATGTGTTGTCACTTGAAGTTTTGATTTTAGCCATTCTGATGGGTGTCAGGTGAAATCTCAGGGTTGTTTTTATTTGCATCTCTCTGATGGCTAGGACAATTGTAAGACTCATAACCAAACCTTTAGCAGAGTTCAGGGAATCATAAGAAAGAAGGGGGAGTTAATATGACCTAGAGAGTCCAGGAGCTCCACAAGGACCAAATATATCTGGGCACAAAGGTCTTTTATGAGACTGTTTCTCCAACCAAGGACCATGTATGGATATAACCTACAACCTCTGCTCAGATGTAGTCCATGGTAGCTCAGTATCCAAATGGCTATCGTAATAAGGGGAACAGGGACTGGTTCTGACATGAACTCAATGGCGGGCTCTTTGACCTCACCCCACCCTGAGGGAGTAGCAGCCCTGCTATGCCCCATAGGAGGACCTTGCAGCCAGTCCTGCAGATACCTGATAAATCAGGATCAGATGAAAGGGGAGGAGGGCCTCCCCTATCAGTGGACTTAGAAAGAGACAGAGAGGAGATAAGGGAGGGAGGGTGGGATTAGGAGGGAAATAGGGAGGGGGATACAGCAGGGATTCAAAGTTAATAAACTGTAACTAATATAAAATAAAATAAAATAAAATAAAATAAAATAAAAATTAACAATGAGAGCTCAGCAGAGCAAACACCAAACCCTGTGGCTCCATGTGCTCTAGCATCTGGAGCACATGATGCATCATATGTTCCTGTACTCTTCATTTCTGCTGCCAACAACAGCCTTGCCCATGAGTTGGATGCAAGCTCTGAAGACAAATATTTACAGAATATCCTATGACTCTGGCATTAAAACACTCCTGGGTCTCCACTTCATCTTAGACTTCCCATTCACAACTTCAAGAAGCCATCTTCTGTGAATCTTTTCAGGGACTCCAGCCATGACATTCATGGTTTAACCTCAGCTTCTCTGCAAAATGATGCAATGACTTTACAACCCTTTCCCACAATTGTATATCTTTCATTTCCACCAAACAAATCCCACAAAGACAATGCTGCCAACTTTTTCTCCAGCTGGAGATGGCAATGAAGCCTGACACTGAGGCTTGAGGTCTTCTGTGGAATAATCCTAGGGAACCCGTTTCCTAGGTAGTTGATTCCAAGCAGTGAATTCCTCCTATTTTTCTTTCTGCTTTGTTCTCAGCTAATATTTTTATCCTTTTGTATAAGGTCACATGTCACAAGACAGACCTGTTGACTGGTTTGGCTTTGTCCTTGGATCACACTTGCTATTATAACAGTGCAGCATAGTGTTTCTTTTTGAGAAATGAGGCCTTTTTTTTTTTTTTTTTCAACACACAGTTGATTTTTCTAAAGTTAAATTGCTGGACTTCTTTCCACCATAAAAACCACTATTTTGTTGTTGCTTGTTTGTTTTTCTTTTACATATTTCTGCCTATATTGCTGCTCCCTTTCCTTGTGGACCTGGCCATGTGCAATAAAAAATAGACAAACCATATATTAAATATTCTATTGTTTTAAAGTTTCTTCTCACCAAATAAATTAAAGAATTACCTGCAACCAATTTCTTACAGGAGAGGTAAAGTGAAATTAGAGTCTTCAGCCAAATAACATGCAAATGAATCCTGGTGTATTTTCTGCTTGAGTCCTTCATTAATTGATCTCTTGATGAAAGCTTTAATTGTCTAAACTTTCTGAGGAATGTTATTTTCTAAGCTCTTTCCTAAGTAGCCCATGAAACACTATCTCTGGCATGCTAGGCCTTTTCTAGCCTAATGAATCAAATTCTGACCTTAAAGCCCCAAATCAGTTCTAAAGGCCTAAATTCCTGTGATTGTGTTTATTAAAACTATAGCAGCACTCCTTATACTATTTTTTATATCAGTTATGTTATTCTTTGCTGCAATAGCATTCTTGACACAGTGATTTAATGAAGGAAAAGTAGGTTGGGTTATATAGTTCAGTGTGTTAGTCTGTCATGGTTGGTGCTTATGACAGCAGGAGGTTGAGGCAGCTGGTTTCATTGTATCCATAATCTGGAAGAAGATCAATGAATTTCTGTGCTTTGCTATCTTTCTCATTTTTACAGAGTTCATGACACAAGCCAAAAGAATAACTCCCATATTTCTTATGGAGTTTCCCACATTAATAAAATTATTCAAGAGGAACCATCATTGATGTTCCTAGTGGTTAGCCTAATCAAGAAAATTCCTTACATGTGTGCCTGGAGGCTTGTCTCCTAAATGATTGCAGAGCTTGTGAAGATGACTATTAAAACTATGGTCACAGGCTCCCTCATAAGAGGCACTGCTGAGGGGAGGCCAAGGTCCAGTCATGATCCAGGATGTCTAAGAACATGGTGTCATTGTCCTATTTCCGGAAGGTAGACTTAGATAAATATCATGAGATCAAGTTTGTGGACAAGGAGGACTATGGCAATGGTCAGGCCAGGCCCGATGAGGGTGAGTTGGACTCATGCCTGTGGCATGGAAACATAACTGCTCTCCAGGCTGCTCTGAAACATCCCCCTATCAACACAAAAAGTAAGGCAGTGAAGGACCAGGTAGGCAGCATTGTCTTGAAGATGCTCATCTCTTTAAAAGCTAATGATACTGAAAAACCTGTTCAGTCTCTGGATAAGAATGATATGGACCTCTTAATGAAATATATTTACAAAGGTTTTGAGAGCCCTACTGGCAACAGCAGTGCTGTTACTACAAGGCATTTGCTGTTGGCTGGGTCCAACATTCATGTTTTGACTGCAAGAAAAACTGTGTAGTCCAGCTGAAACTGGATGTCATTCACAGCAGTGGGAGTTGCTGGTACAAAGACCAAAACAACCAAACAGCACTGCTGCCCTGTGGGTAGGATCTACTTCTCTCAACTTTGCCTTCCTGCTTCTAATAAGACAATGAAAAGAGAACAAGGGGATACAAATTGGAGAGGAAGTCAAAGTATTGCTATTTGCAGATGATATGATAGTGTATGTAGGCAAACCCAAAAATTCCACCAGAGAACTCCTAATGCTTATAAAAAGCTTTAACAGAGTGGCTAGATACAAGATTAATTAAAAAAAAAAAAACAACAAAAACCAACCAAACAATAACAGTAGCCCTCCTGTATACAAACAACAAACGTGCTGAGAGAGAAATTAGGGAAACTATACCCTTCATAAAAGCCACAAATAATATAAAGTTTCTTGGTTTAACTCTGATCAAGCAAATAAAAGCCCTGTATGACAAGAACTTCAAGTCTCTAAAATTGAAGAAGATATCAGAAGATAGAAAGATGCCCATAATTGTAGATCAGTAGGATTAACATAATAAAAATTGCCATCCATACCCAATGAGATCTACACATTCATTGCAGTCCCCATCAAAATACCTACACAGTTCTTTTTTTTTGTTAATAGCACTCTTTTTTTTATATGATACATATGTTTATTGTTTCACAGATTACCAAAATAAATATTTAATTTTACAGTATTAATTTTTGCTTAGCGTAACGCATCCTAATCTAAATTTACCATCCTTTCTTTCCTCTAATGTTTTCTTTTTTTTTTTTTCAATGCAGTTTATTCAGGAACCTTGAACAATTCTAGGACCCTGCGGAAAGCCAGCCCACAGCTTAAATAGCCTCTGGGTAGCCAACCCAGGCATGCCACATGGGCAATGCAGATAGGTCCACATACATGGAAGCCTACACAGTTCTTTACAGACCTAGAAATGGCAATTCTAACAAATTGTTCTTCTTGAAACTGAAAACTTTCTGTAAGAAAAGGGGATTGGGAGGAGACGAGGGAGGGGGCGACTGCCAGGACACAAATTGAATAAATTATAATAAATAATAATAATTTTAAAAAGGAAAAAAAAGGAAACTGCCAATAGAACAAAATTAGTGTACTGATTGGAAAAAGATCTTCATCAATCCTCCATCTGACAAAGAGTTAATATCCAAAATATATCATGAACTCAAGAAATGAAAAAACAATAAGCAAATAGGACACAGAACTAGACAGAGGAATCTCAAATGGCCAAGAAACGCTTAAAGAAGCGATCAACATCCTTATTCATCAGGGAAATGCAAATCAAGAGACTCTGAGATTCCAACTCACACAAGTCAAAATGGCTAAGATCAAAATTTCAAAGGGCAGCACATGCTGGCCAGGGTGTGGAGAAAGGGGAATACTCCTCCATTGCTGGTAAGAGTGTAAATTTGTACAACCACTTTGGAAAACAACCTGGCACTTTCTCAGATTTGGGAATAGCTTTACTTCAATATCCAGCTACACCTCTCCTGGGTATCTACGCAAAAGACGACAGACAATTCAACAGATACACTTCTATGAACTATGTTCATAGAAGCTTTACTTACAATTGCCAGAATCTGGAAACAACCTAGGTACCCCTCAACCAAAGAATGGATAACTAAACTGCCACATTTATACAGCGGAATACCACTCCTCTATTGAAAACAAAGAATTCATGAAATTTGCATGCAAATGGATGAAACTAGAAAAGATCATCCTGAGTGAGGTAACCCAGACCAAGAAGGACACACATGGTATATACTCACTTATAAGTGGAATTTAGCCTGATATTCCAGGATAAGCATACCATGAGGCACAAAACCAAAGAAGTACCATAGAAGATCCAAGGGAGGGTGCATAAATCTCACATGAAAGAGGAGCAAGAATAGACAGAGGTGATGGCTAATAAGAGGAGCAAGGTAGAAGAGGGGAAACAGAGTTAAGAGGATGGAGATTAGACCTGGGGAAAGCTAGGGCAAGAAGACAGAAAGACTGTGGAGAAAAAAGAAAAGAGAAACTGAGAGTAGGGATTATCTGTGACAAGCTGGGGACCTAAGTCAAAGTAGGCTCCTGGGAGGATTTGAGGGGGACTCAAGCAGAGACTCCTAATAGCAGAGGCCATAGAAACTGAAGAGAACACCCTCTAACTAGCCTAGTTTCCTAGCAGAGAGAAAGGAACACCAACCCACCTACAAAAACTTCAACTTAAAAGCTACCTTGCCTACAAGATGTACAGGTATGAAGATAGAGCAGAGATTGAGGGAATACCTAACCAATGCTTGGCTTACTCAATAACCCACCCTATGGGAGAATGCCAACCCTTGACACTATACAGGATACTCTCCTAAACTTGCAGACAGTAGCCTGACAGCCTTGTCTTCTGAGGGATTATACCTGAAAACAGATGCTGATATTCACAGCCAAACAGTGAAAAAAAGAGAAAGAGAAAAAGATCTGGAGGTGAAAGAAACTTCACAAGAAGATCAACAGAGCCAACTAACCAGGGCCCAGAAAGGCTTACTGAGATTGAAACATCAACCAAGAACCATGCATGAACTGGGTCTGGGCCCCTTACACAGAAGTAGCAGATGGACAGTTTAGGCTTCATGTGGGTCCTCTACTAAGGGAAGTAGGGACTGCCTTGGACAGGAAATCACTTGCCAGGATTTTGATCAATTTCTCCTGGTGAGACTGACTTGCCAGGTTCCAGGGGAAGGAGACATGCTGAGTCCTGATGCAACTTGAGGATCTGGGGTAGATTGGAAAGGAAGCTCCCCTTTTCTGAGGAGGAGAGGGGGAGAAAAAGAAAGAGAGGGGTGGTGGGACTAGGAGGGGATATCACAAGGATGTAAATTGAATAATAAGAAAAATTAAAAACCATCTGTCGCCATATCCATTTTATATCTCTGTCATATTGTATTAGCTAAAACATGAAGCATTGAATATGAGTCATGAGAGTGGACACCTATGAGTTGTCCCTGATTTTAGTGGAAATGTTTTAAGTTTTCTCCTCCTTAAGAAAATTCATCTTGAGAATTCATAAGTCTTCTGCTTTTTTCGCCATTTCATTTATTTATTTATTTTTACACATCCCAAAAAAACATTTTTCACAATGTATTCATTATATATTCCAAGTGAA
This sequence comes from Meriones unguiculatus, assembly GCF_030254825.1. Classification (NCBI taxonomy): domain Eukaryota; kingdom Metazoa; phylum Chordata; class Mammalia; order Rodentia; family Muridae; genus Meriones; species Meriones unguiculatus. Next base: position 3,346,987 of record NC_083365.1, on the reverse strand, counting down.
GTGCCCTCCCTCAACTCTTCCCAATCCCTCCCTCCCTTCCTCTTTCACACTATCCCCTTCCCCTTATCCACTGAAAGGGGGAGTTCTCCCCTTTTAACATCTGTCCATAGCTTGTCAAGTCTCATCAGGAATTCCTGGATCCTCTTCCTCTCTGGCCTGGTAAGGCCACATAACCAACAGCCCAACAGCGAGTGATAAAAGAGCAGGCAACCGAGTACATGACAGAGGCAGCTCCTGCTTCCCTTACTAGGCAATCAACATGGAGACTGGACTGCCAAATGGCTACATCTGAGGAAGGGGTCTAGGTACTCTCTATGTATAGTCTCTTCAGGAATACCTGGGCTCAAATATTTTAGCTTTGTTTGTCTCCTTGTGGGGTTCCTGCCCCTCCAGGTCTTTCTATCCCCATACCCTCTTCTTCCATGAGACTGCTTGAGTTCTGCCCAAAGTTTGGCTGTGAGTCTCAGCATCTGCTTTGATCCCCTGTTGGGTGGAGCCTTTTAGAGAACCTTCTAAGTCTTCTGCTTTTGTGTACAAATACCTCTATCTGTAGGCAGGTATGCCTGCAATTGGAAGCAATCTTTCCAAACAAGCCTATCGTGTAATGGAATTAAATTATAAGACTCAAAAAAAATTTAAGACTCTGCTAGTTTGAATCATAACTTAAAACTGAAAATGTAGATTCTAGATGTCACAGGATATTTCTTCCTTTCATCTTCTCTGTAAGAGAATTTTAAGGCATGTTTAGTATAAGAGAACCGACCGTTGAATCCACATCCTAATAGAAAGCTTGAAGAGGCAGTTAGAGACTTTCGGAAAGGGAGCAACCAGTTTGGCACTTTATTTTTATAAGCACTGATTCATACTCCTTTTTATCTATTCAAAACCATAGGATATAAAGAATTTAAATGATTCTCGAAAATATTAAGAGTGAGCCATTTCTCCAGCCCTATAAATTAAATAATTTAATGCAAATCAAAAATATTAAACAATCTCCTCCACCTTTTCCTGATGGCATGCTTCATTTCCTTATTCCTGAAAATGGAAACCATAGGTTTCAGCAATGGTGTCAAGACATCAGCAAATATAAACACACATTTCTAAAAGGAGAATGCAGAGGTATTTTGTACATATATTAAAATGTATGGGACAAGGGACAAAAACACGATAGTAATGTGAGATCCACAGGTGGAGAGTGCTTTGTGCTGCCTTCCAGAACTATGGGCTCTCAGAGAGAACAGGATAACACTATAGGAAACAAGCAATTAGGAAAAAAAATGATGCAGATATACCCAATGTTAGCAAACACCAAAATGACAAAATGTGTGTATTGGTGCAGGCAAGCATTAGTATTGGGAACAAGTCACATGTAAAATAATCAATAAAGTTGTATCCACAGAACAGCAGCTACAATGTGAATATGCTTTGTATTACAGAATGCAAGAAGCCTGCTACCCAATCTGCTCCCACCAGAATGCCACAGAACCTCCGATTCTTGATGGAAGAGTAGTGCAGAGGCTTGCAAATGAGCACATAGTGATCATAAGCCAAGGCTAACACTTGTTAAAAAGTGGACAGAAAACAGTTGTATCATGCAACATTCAAAGGAGAGCATCTTTGTCCCACGAAGTCTACAATTACCTTGGGAGTTATTATAGAAGAAATGCATGCATCCAGAAAGGATAAGAACAACAAAAAGAAGTACAGTACACAGGGGAGCCAAAAGCATAGGACTGCATGCAATTGTTACCACAGATAACATGTTGACCCCCATAGTTGTAAGGTAGATGAACAAAAACAAAACAAATAGTGTTTCCTCAACTTTTAGGTTCTGTGAAAGTCCCAGGAGTATGAACTCAGTGACAATGCTCTGGCTTAGCATAATTCTTAAGAAAAAGTATTCTGGGTTGTAGACTCAGTCTCCAAATGTGTTCCATAGCAAGGGTAGCAGGGCCTGATTCTAGCATGAACTCAGTGACATGGTCTCTGATCAACTTCCCCTGAGGGTGCAGCCTTTCCAGGCCACAGAGGAAGACAATGCAGCTAGTCCTGATGAGACCTGATAATCTAGGGTCAGATAAAAGAGGAGGAGGTCCTCCCCTATCAGTGGAATAGCAGAGGGGCACAGAGGAGAAGGAGTGAGGAAGGGATTGGGAGGTCAACAAGGGAGGGGGCCAAAGCCAGAATACAAAGTAAATAATTGTAATAAATAATTAATAATTTAAAAAAAAAACGAAAAAGTATTCTGCCAAAAATTTGACTAGGAGTATCAGCATCTGCTTTGATACTCTGCTGGGTGGAGTTTTTCAGAGGTCCTCTGTGGTAGCTTGCTGTCCTGTTCCCTGTCTTCTCCTACTTGTGATGTCTATCTAGTTTGCCCTCCTGAATAGGATTAAACATTTTTCCTAGGGTCCTTTCCTTCTTATTTAGCTTCTTTACGGCAATAGCTTTTAGTATGTTAATCCTATATTATATGTCTAATATCTATTCGTATAAGTGAATAGATACCATTTGCATCTTTCTGCTTCTGGGTTACCTCACTCAGGATGATCTTTTCTAGTTCCCACCATTTGGCTGCAAATTTCATGATTTCCTTGTTTTTAATTGCTGAGTAGTATTCCATTGTGTAAATGTACCATAATTTCTGTATCCATTCCTCAGTTGAAGGACATTTAGCTTGTTTCCAGATTCTTGGTAATATGGACAAAGCTGCAATGAACATAGTTGAGTAAATGTCCTTGTTCTGTGGTTGAGCATCTTTCTGTTACAAGCCCAGGAATAAAATAGCTGGATCTTGAGGTAACACTCTTCATAATTTCCTGAGAAAGCACTAGATTGAGTTCTAAAGTGGTTGTGCAAGTTTACATTCCCACCCGCAATGGATGAGGATTCTTCTTCAAAAGCCCATATGATACAAAATCTGAACATTTAATTAAAATGGACAAATTTCTTGCTAGATTCCATTTACCTAATTTGAATCAAGGTCCGGTAAGTAAATTAAATAGTCCTATATTCCTCAAGGAAATAGAAGCAGTCATCAAAAGTCTCCCATCCAAAAAGCAAGCAAACAAACAAAAAACAGGACCAGATGGTTTCAATGCAGAATTCTGCCAGTCCTTCAAAGAACAGCTAATTTCAGTTCTCTTCAAACTATTTCACAAAATAGAAACAGAAGAAACATTACCAAACTCATTTTAAGGGCCACAGTCACCTAGATACCTAAACCACACAAAGGCAAAAAAAAAAAAAAAAAAAAAAAAAAAAAAAAAAAAAAACAAAAAAAAAAAACAAAAAGAAAGAGAACTTCAGACCAATCTCACATATGAAAATTGATGCAGAAATACTCAATAAAATATTTGCAAACCAAATCCAAGAACACATATAACATAGTTCTGGAAGTTCTTGCTAGAGCAATAAGACAGTTGAAGGAGATCAAGGGACTACAAATTGGAAAGGAAGAAGTCAAATTATCACTATTTGCAGATGATATGATAGTATACGTGAGTGACCCCAAAAACTCTACCAGGGAACTCCTACAGCTGATAAACACCTTCAGCAAAGTGGCCGGGTACAAAATTAACTCAAAAAAATCAGTAGCCCTCCTGTATACAAAAGACAAAAGGGCTGAGAAAGAAATTAGGGAAACAACACCCTTCACAATAGCCACAAATGACATAAGGTACCTCGGAGTAACCCTAACCAAGGAAGTCAAAGACTTGTATGAAAAAAATTTCAAGTCTCTGAAGAAAGAATTAGAAGAAGATATGAGAAGATGGAAAGATCTCCCATGCTCATGGCTTGGCAGGATTAACATAGTAAAAATGGCCATCTTGCCGAAAGCAATCTACAGATTCAATGCAATTCCCATCCAATTAATAACACAATTCTTTACAGACCTGGAAAGAAAAATTCTCAACTTCATATGGAATAACAAGAAACCCAGAATTGCTAAAACAATCCTCTACAATAAAAGATCTTCTGGAGGTACCGCCATCCCGGATCTTAAGTTGTACTATAGAGCAACAGTATTAAAAACTGCATGGTACTGGCATAGAAACAGAATGGTGGATCAATGGAACCGAACAGAGGACCCAGAAATAAACCCACACATTTATGGACACCTGATCTTTGACAAAGATGCCAAAACCATACAATGGACAAAAGATAGCATCTTCAACAAATGGTGCTGGTCCAACTGGATGTCTACATGTAGAAAAATGAAAATAGGTCCATACTTATCACCCTGCACAAAACTGAAGTCCAAGTGGATCAAAGACCTCAACATAAAACCAGACACATTAAATCGGCTAGAAAAAAAAGTGGGGAATACCCTAGAACTCATTGGTACAGGAGAAAACTTCCTAAACAGAACAAAAACAGCACAGGCTCTAAGAGCAACAATCAATAAATGGTACCTCATGAAACTGAAAAGCTTCTGCAAAGCAAAGGACACCCTCACCAAAACAAAGTGACTGCCTACAGATTGGGAAAGAATCTTCACCAACCCTTTATCTGACAAAGGACTCATATCCAGTATATATAAAGAACTAAAGAAGCTGAAAAGCAGCAAACCAAGTAATCCAATTAAAAAAATGGGTAACAGAGCTAAATAGAGAATTCTCTGTAAAGGAATATCGAATATCGAATGGCAGAAAAGCACTTAAAGAAATGTTCAACCTCATTAGCCATTAGGGAAATACAAATCAAAACAACCCTGAGATATCACCTTACACCCATCAGAATGGCCAAGATCAAAAACTCAAGTGACAACACATGTTGGAGAGGTTGTGGAGAAAGGGGAACCCTTCTCCACTGCTGGTGGGAATGTAAACTTGTACAGCCACTCTGGAAATCAATCTGGCACTTTCTCAGACAACTAGGAATAGTGCTTCCCCAAGATCCAGCATTACCACTCCTGGGCATATATCCAAAAGAGGCTCAAGTACACAAAAAGGACATTTGCTCACCCATGTTTGTCGCAGCTTTATTTGTAATAGCCAGAAGCTGGAAACAACCCAGATGCCCCTCAACTGAAGAAAGGATGCAGAAATTGTGGTACATCTATACAATAGAATATTACTCAGCAATGAAAAATAAGGAAATCATGAAATTTGCAGGTAAATGGTGGGACCTGGAAAGGATCATCCTGAGTGAGTTGTCCCAGAATCAAAAAGACACACATGGTATATACTCACTCCTATAGACATACAACATAGGACAAACCCACTAAAATCTGTGCATCTAAAGAAACTAAGCAAGAGAGAGGACCCTACCTAAAACAGTCAATCCCTGTCCGGAAAGGCAAAGAGGATGGACATCAGAAGAAGAAGAAAACAGGAAACAACCTAGGAACCTTCTACAGAGGGCTTCTGAAAGCCAGAAGAAGAAAACAGGAAACAAACTAGGAACCTACCCCAGAGGGCCTCTGAAAGCCTCTGCCCTGCAGACTATCAAAGCAGATGCTGAGCCTGATGGGCAACTGTTGGGTAGAGTGAATGGAATTTTATATAAGAAGTGGGAAATAGTAAGAGCTGGAGAGGACAGGGTCTCCACAAGGAGAGCAACAGAACAAGAAAATTTGAACACAGGGAACTTCCCAGAGACTCATAATCCAACCAAGGACTATTCATGTAGATAACCTAGAACCCCTGCACAGATGTAGCCCATGGCAGTTCAGATTCCAAGTGGGTTCCATAGTAATGAGAAGAGGGACTGCCTCTGACATAATCTGATTGGTCTGCTCTTTGATCACCTCCCCCTGAGGGGGGAGCAGCCTTTCCAGGCCACAGTAGAGGACAATGCAGCCACTTTTGATGTGAACTGATAGACTAAGATCAGAAAGGAGAGGAGAACCTCCCCTATCAGTGGACTTGGGGAGTGGCATGCAAGCAGAAAGGGGAGGGAGGGTGGGATCTGGAGGGAGGTGGGAGGGGCTTATGGGGGGATACAAAATGAATAAAGTGTAATTAATAAAAATTAAAAAAAGATATCATCCAGCATATTCAATTAGGCTTCATCCAAGGCAGGTAGGGGAGGTTCAATATAATCCACCATATAAACAAACTAAAAGGAAAAAGAACCACATGATCATCTTCTTAGATACTGAAAAAGCATTTAACAAAATACAACACCCATTCATGTTCAAAGTCTTGGAGTAATCATGGATACAAGGCACACACCTAAACATAGTAAAGGCAATATGCAGCAAGACTATAGCCAACATAAAACTAAATGGAGAGAAACTTAAGTCAATCACATTGAAATCAGGGACAAGGCAAGGGTGCCCACTCTCCCTGTATCTATTCAAGATGGTACTTGAAGTCCTAGCTAGAGCAGTAAGACAGCAAAAGGAGACAAAGCTACAATTTGGAAAGGAATAAGTCAAAGTATCACTATTCAGAGATGATATGACAGTTTGTAATAATTTTATTTTCCTCCAAAGATTTTAAAAATTTAGGGGCCAGTTTTTCCAGAGTTCGGCAGTTACAAATAAAGCTGCTATGAACATAGTTGAGCAAATGTCAACTATGTATTCCCCACCATTGAATGGTGGGGAGGCTTTTGGATATATGCCGAGGAGTGGTATAGTTGCATCTTGAGGTAGCACTATTCCTAATTTTCTGAGAAAGCTCCAGGTTGATTTATAAATTGCTTGTGCAAGGTTACATTCCCACCAGCAATGGAGGAGGGTTCCCCGTTTCTCCATATCTTCTCCAGCATGCATCATCCCTTGAGTCTGTTTTTATCTTAGCCATTCTGATGAAATCTCAGGGTTGTTTTGATTTGCATTTCCCATTTCCCGAATGACTTAGGATGTTAATAATTTAAGTGTTTCCCTGCCATTCAATATTCCTCTGTTAAGTATTCTCTGTTAGCTCTGCACCCAATTTTTAATTTTATTACTTGGTTTGTTTAACTTCTTGTTGCTTGCTGTTTAACTTCTTCAGATATTCTAGCTATTGGTCCTCTGTCAGATATAAGGTTGGTGAACATCCTTTCCCAGTCTGTAGGCTGTTGTTTCGTTCTGATGACACAGTCCTTTGCTTTACAGAAGCTTTTCAGTTGCATGAGGTCCCAATTACTAATTATTGATCTTAGAGCCTGTGCTGTTCGTGTTCTGTTCAGGAAGTTGTCTCCTGTGCCAATGAGGTCAAGGCTCTTTCTCACTCTTTCTTCTAATAGGTTTAGCGTGTCTGTTTTATGTTGAGGTCTTTGATCCCCTTGGAATTTAAAATTCTTCAGTGTGATAAATATGGTTCTATTTGCATTTTCTATATATAGACATTACCATTTAGGAATAGATACAGAAAGTGTGGTACATTCACACAACAGAATACTAATCAGCAATTAAAAAAAGGAAATCATGAAATTTGAAGGCAAATGGTGGAAACTAAAAAAGATCATCCTGAGTGAGGTAATCCAGAAACAGAAAGATGCACATGGTATGTATTCACTTATAAGTGGAAATTAGCCATACAACATAGGACAAACATACTAAAATCAATAGTCCTAAAGAAGCTAAACAACAAGGAGGACCCTAAGGAAGAGGTTGAAACCTCACTCAGAAGGACAAACAGGATAGACAACTGAAGTAGGACAAGAAAAGGAATAGGGAAGGAGCCTTCCACAGAGGACCTCTGAAACACCCTACCCACCAGGGTATCAGAGGAGATACTGAGACCCATAACCAACCTTTAGGCAGAGTGCCAGAATCTTTAGGGAAGGAGAGAGATAGAAAGACCTGGAGGGGACAGGAATTATAAAGGATAAGAGGGAGGATGGGTGGGACTGGGAGGATACAAGAGGGGGATTGCAGAGGGAATATAAAGTGAATAAGTTGTAATAATATATAAATAAAATATATAAATAAAATTTAAATTTAAAATATTTTAAAAATTAGAACTTTGGGGCTAGTTCTATATGAAACATTTCCATATACCTCTATTTTCATGGTTTTATGTATAAAACTTTAAGGATGTATACATTAATAAAAATATTCATTTCCTCTACTAATAATTTTGTCTTTTTGATAAGATAACATGTACATGTACACAGTGTTCTATGACCACATTGACTACAGAGTAAACTTTCTTGTGGCCATTGCAATTATACTGACTCCTTTCTTTTTCCCAACTATATTTCTTCTTATATTTGAGTCTTTTGGTTTTGATCTACTGGCTTTAGGATTACTTTTATGAACATGGATAGAAGATTGTTTACTGGATCATATTCAAATTTCCTGGGGCCTCAAGCTTAAAGAAAATGCTATTCTTGAACCAAGAAAGCTTAATTGTCAATAACTCCTCAGGTGAGACTTGGAGATTCATGACCAAGTTTTCAAGGCTGAAACTTGTGCCAGTCCAGTGTTATTTTTTTTCATGATTTCAATGATCCTGTCATATCCAAAAGACAATGTTTCATAGTGATTTTCATCTTCCTCAAACTCTTATGATATTCCTGGCTTCTGTTCCAAAATGTTTCCTGGATCTAGGAAAAAGGTAAAATAACTGTTTCATTTAGGGATGAACATTAAACAGTCACTTGCTCTGCACTTGAAAGATGTATAGTTCTTTGCATTAAGCACTACACAGTGCAAGAAGAAACTACCCAACACGCTAAAAAATGTACTATGGGTATTAGCACAAGTATTTAAAAGGCTGCCGTCATTTCCATGTATAATAAAAAACAAAATAAACAAACGAAAACCAAAAAACACAACAACAGTAGGTAGATTCTCCCCTAGGACCTTGAACTTCTCCATAAGCTTTTATGAAGGCTACCTTCACAAGGCCATCTTCAAGTCTCTGTTATTGATGTGAATTGGCTGAAAGGAAAAAAACAAAAAACAAAAAACAAAAAACAGCAAACATATAGAGAAAAGCTAGAATTGAGTGGAACATGTGCTCCAATGCAGATGAAACAAGAGCAAATTGAAAATTCAGTAAGTTCATTATATACAAGAAAGAAAAGGACATGGATTAACTCAACCTCATAGGAGGGGAACAGTTTTAGGTTGCAGTCATCCTAAAGGAGAAAGCTATAGTGGATTATTGCTACATACACTGGTTTTAACTAAGGATCAATCATTCATAAATACTCATAATAGCACAAGAGAGAAGCTTTACCTTTTCTCTGAGTCTGACCCAGTGAAAGCTTTCCATGGGGTTGAGGTATTTGCATCCTTGACATGGCCATAATTATTTCAATAGTGCACATTAACTGTGGACTGTATTTCCTCCCTACCCTGAACATAGTGGCCTGTGAATTATGCTTCTCTATTAATTATAAACTTGTAATTGTTAAAAAGGAGTTATAACAATAAAAATGAACCTTGGGATGTAATGTGCTTCTTATGCTCTCTGACCCTGAGTTCTTAATTTCCTATTTTAGTTCTTCCACATCCTTCAGGAGAGATGATTTGCTCTACCTATCACACTTTTCTCTACAATTCAATATTCAAGATTAAAATAATAAAAGGGTAAAGCTTGATTTGAATGTAACAAAACAAACCTGGTTTGGATACTATACTATATTTAAAATAATTTATTTCATGGTTTTGTTTCAAACATTGGATTAGTAGCTTCATAAATAAGTTAAGTCACTGATTTTTGTCATATTTATTTCTTAAGCTAATTCTTGCGAATAAATGAACAACTTTGGGGAAAATATTCTTTACTTGCAAGGCAAGGATATCAGGAAGATGTATTTCTTTTGAGTTTGATGACAAACATAGAGATTAGGTGGGCAAATCACCCCCAAAATGTCTAAACTTCTATTAAGCATTTGTCTGATGTAAGCTACACACTTTATTCAAATATTGTTTTGATCTGGATCTTAATTTTTAAACAGTTTCCACTGGGAATGCAATACAATGCCATGCACTTTGAGCTCTTGTTCTTTCATATTGCAATGTAAAACTAAGAAGAGACAAACATGAGCATTTATTAATTTTGTCTGTAAAATTCAGTTGGCCTGTTAGTGCCACTGAAAAGAAAAGCAAGCTGTAACTATTTTCCTACAAATTTAATTTGTCACCCTTCATATAACATTGCCATGAATTGCTATAGAATATGCTTAAATCTCAAAGAGCTTCATTGAGAATCATATTTATATATCATATATCATATATCATATATGTCACATATAAAGAAAATTTAGAATAATAAAAATCACTCAATAATTCAAAATATATTACTTTTATAAAAACTAATCTTAAATCTGCTTTCTCTGTCTTTTTCTCCCTGTAAAGATTGAGATAAATATGTTATATCTTAGCCCACAAAGTGATGCCCAACACCTACCTGCCTTTGGATGAATTGGAAGAGGAAGAGTTTATGCATTTTCCTCTACTGAATTAGGTTACAAAACTAATTGGAATGAGTTCATAATATCACTTAAGAGATTCTCAGTATAGTCATACTAATCTGTGAAGAAATTAACTTACTCAAAAAAAAGTGGGAAATACCCTAGAACTCATTGGTACAGGAGAAAACTTCCTGAACAGAACACCAACAGCACAGGCTCTAAGAGCAAAAATCAATAAATGGAACCTCATGAAACTGAAAAGCTTCTGCAAAGCAAAGGACACCATCATCAAAACAAAGCGACCGCCTACAGATTGGGAAAGAATCTTCACTAACCCTTTATCTGACAGAGGGCTAATATCCAGTATATATAAAGAACCAAAGAAGCTGAAAAGCAGCAAACCAAGTAATCCAATTAAAAAAAAATGGGGAACACAGCTAAACAGAGAATTCTCTGTAGAGGAATAAATACCGAATGGCAGAGAAGCACTTAAAGAAATGCTCAACCTCATTAGCCATTAGGGAAATGCAAATCAAAACAACCCTGAGATTTCACCTTACACCCATCAGAATGGCCAAGATCAAAAACTCAAGTGACAACACATGCTGGAGAGGTTGTGGAGAAAGGGGAACCCTTCTCCACTGCTGGTGGGAATGTAAACTTGTACAACCACTCTGGAAATCAATCTGGCGCTTTCTCAGACAACTAGGAATAGCGCTTCCTCAAGATCCAGCCATACCACTCCTGGGCATATATCCAAAAGAGGCTCAAGTACACAAAAAGGACATTTGTTCACCCATGTTTGTAGCAGCTTTATTTGTAATATCCAGAAGCTGGAAACAACCCAGATGCCCCTCAACTGAAGAATGGATGCAGAAATTGTGGTATATCTACACAATGGAATATTACTCAGCAATGAAAAATAAGGAAATCATGAAATTTGCAGGTAAATGGTGGGACCTGGAAAGGATCATCCTGAGTGAGTTGTCCCAGAATCAAAAAGACACACATGGTATATACTCACTGCTATAGACATACAACATAGGACAAACCCACTAAAATCTGTGCATCTAAAGAAACTAAGCAAGAGAGAGGACCCTAACTAAAATGTCCAATCCCCATCCAGAAAGGCAAAGAAGATGGACATCAGAAGAAGAAGAAAACAGGAAACAACCTAGGAACCTACCGCAGAGGCCCTCTGAAAGCCTCTGCCCTACAGACTATCAAAGCAGATGCTGAGCCTGATGGGCAACTGTTGGGCAGAGTGAATGGAATTTTATGTAAGAACTGGGAAATAGTAAGAGCTGGAGAGGACAGGGTCTCCACAAGGAGAGCAACAGAACAAGAAAATTTGAACACAGGGAACTTCCCAGAGACTCATAATCCAACCAAGGACTATTCATAGAGATAACCCAGAACCCCTGCACAGATGTAGCCCAGGGCAGTTCAGAGTCCAATTGGGTTACATAGTAATGTGAAGAGGGACTGCCTCTGACATAATCTGATTGGCATGCTCTTTGATCACTTCCCCCTGGGCCAGTCCTGATGAGACCTGATAGGCTAGGGTCAGATAGTAGAGAAGGAGGACCTCCCCTATCAGTAGACCAGGGGAGAGGTGTAGGGGAAGAAGGAGGAGGAAGGGTGAGAATGGGAGGAATTGAGGGTGGAGGTTACAGCCAAAATACAAAGTGAATAAATTGTAATAAATAATAATAAAGAAAAAATTTTAAAAAGGACATGAAACTAAATAAAGAGTTTTTGAAAGCTGAAATAAAAATGTTTAAGAAATATTTAAAAAACAAAATGATTTCCTTGTTTTTAATAGCTGAGTAGTATTCCATCGTGTAAGTGTACCGCAATTCCTGCATCCATTCATTAGTTGAGGGACATCTAGGTTGTTTCCAGATTCTGGCTGCTAGGTCATCAGAGACTCTAGCACTGAGTTCATGCCAGAGAAAGTCCCTGCTTACTAGAGACCTACTTGGAGACTAAGTCTATGGGCTATATCTGAACCTGAGTTTTATGCCCTCTCCATGCATTGTCTTTCGTTGCGGTGTTATCCTCCTCAGGGCCCCCAGGGCTCAGTTTTTATGGCTCTGTTGGTCTCCTTTTGGAGCTCTTGGCCCCTACAGGTCTTCCTATCTCTCCCCTTCTTTCATAAAATTTAATGTTTTCTGCCCAAAGTTTGGCTATGAGTCTCAGCTTCTGCTTCAATACCTCGATCAATCGTCTTGCAGAGGCTTTCTGTGGTAGGCTGCGGTACTGTTCCCTGTCTTCTCCAGCTTCTGATATTCATCACGTTTGTCCTTCTGAATGAGGATCGAACATCTTCCCTAGAGTCTTCCTTGTTAGCTTCTTTAGGAGTATGGATTTTAGCATATTTATCCTATATTATGTGGCTAATATCCACTTATGAGTGAATATATACCATGTGTGTCTTTCTGCTTCTGGGTTACCTCACTCAAGATGATCTTTTCTAGTTCCTACCATTTGCCTGCAAATTTCATGATTTCCTTGTTTTTAATAGCTGAGTAGTATTTCATTGTGTAAATGTACCACAATTTCTGTTGAGCATTTCTTTAATTGTTTCTCTGCCATTAGATATTCCTTTGTTGAGAATTCTCTGTTTAGCTCTGTATCCCATTTTTTTTTCTTTTCTGTTTTTTCTTTTCTTTCTTTTCTTTTATTAATTATAGTTTATTGACTTTATAACCCAGCTGTAGCCCCCTCCCCCAACCCTCTAAATCCTACCCTCCCTCACTCTTCTTCTCCTATGCTCCTCCCACAGTCCAATGATAGGAGAGTTCCACCTCCCCTCTCATCTAACCCTATCTATCAAGTCTCATCAGGACTGGCTCTTTTGTTCATGTCAGAAAAGGTCCTTGTTCCTATTATTGGGGAACCCTCTTGGACATGAGCTGCCCCATGGGTTACTTCTGTGCAGGGGTTCTAAGTTATTTCCATGCATGATCCTTGTTTGGAGTATCAGCTCAGAAGAGACCCCTGTGCCCAGATGTTCTGGTTCTGTTGCTCTCCTTGTAGAGCTCCTGCTTCCCCCAACTAACATACTTCACAATAGCCACAAAAACATAAAGTACCTTGCTGTAACTTTAACCAAGCAAGTCAAAGGCTTGTATGAAAAGATTTTTCAGTCCCTGAAGAAAGAAACAGAAAAATATATCAGAAGATGGAAAGATCTCCCATGCTCATGGCTTGGCAGGATTAACATAGTAAAATTGACCATCTTACCAAAAGCAAGCTACATATTCAATGCAATTCCCATCAAATTACCAATACAATTCTTTACAGACATTGAAAGAAAAATTCTCACCTTCATATGTACCCCATTTTTTAATTGGCTTACTTGGAAATTCAATTAAAATTACTTTGACATAGAACCCTTGCTCAGCCTCCAAGTGGGTTTCCTAGCAAGGGAGACAGGGGCTGTCTCTGACATGAACTCAGTGGCCAGCTCTTTGATCAAATTCCCTTAGGATTGCAGCCTTGCCAGGTCACAGGGGAAGATGATGCAGCCAGCCCTGATGAAACTTGTTAGGCCAGTGTCAGATAGAAGGGGAATAGTGGAAGAGGGAAGGAGGATAGGGGGAGAAAAGAGAGGGTGGGTAGGTGTGACTGGGAGGAGATGGAGGAGGATATGGCCTGGATACAAAGTGAATAAATTGTAATAAATAAATAATGAAAATCAAAGTGAATAAATTGTAATGAATAATAAATCAATAAAAGAAACTTCAAGATTAAATAAAAGAATAAATAAATGAATGAATAAATAAATAAAATATGACTAGAACTTTATAAAAAATCATCCTGTTTTTATGAAAACAAAATGATATTACTGAGACTATAAGCTACTATAAGCTATGCAGGATTTAACCCCTAGTAAAAAAGAATGTGGGAAAGTTTACTTATTCTATTTAATTTGTTCAAAATATAAAATGATAATATTAAAATAAAGTGAAGTATAGGTGATTAATCTGAGATCTTAAGTGACCCAGGTGTCACTTAGGAGGTCTCCACAGAGTCTACTGGTAAAGACTGAAATTGTTTTCTCAGTGAAATTTTTTTTTTCAGAGCAGCATTGTTTGTTTGTTTGTTTGTTTGTTTTTTCTGCCATCTCCCTCTTTCTGTAAAGGTTAAATAATTTTATTACTTTGTTTATATGAGAAAAGCATCTTTATAATGGCAGCACAATAGATGTTGAAGAATCAGTAAGGAGGGACCAATCAGCTAAACATGAAAACTGGGGCAGCATGTATCTGAAGAAGAGACCACTCATTGAATAGTATTTAGGCTTTTGAGACTTAATTACTTGTCAATTGTTAACACAATATGAATTTTTCTGAAAATGTAGTTTTATAATGTATATGATTTGAAATCTGTATGAATTAATTATAAAATATTTTTATAAACAGCCTACCTGCTCTTCTCTAAGGATGATGCAGAAGGTAAAAAAAAAAAAAAGTCACTCATGGTAATTGTCTCATGTGTTTCACTTTCACAAACATTGAATAGAAAGAAGTACTAAAGTTTTTTATGGTGTTATATAAAAATTAATTCTGGAACCAAAAATCTGTAGGAAGAGATACCAAGAGCTAAGAATAAATGGCCTAAATGGCCCTAAGCAATGACATTCGCCAGAAAATTCAATTTTAGATAAACTCTTGATGTGCATAGCTAAAGCTGATAAGTGCTGTTCACCATATTTATGTAAAAGGCAAAACACCAAAATACTTCATTTCATAGCTACAAGATATGATAGCTTCAATGCACAATACTACCTAATGTTCTTAATAATTAGTGGTAAAATATAAAGACGATCTTGCGAAAAATAAAGCCCTCACTGATAGGTTCCAAGATAAACAATATTCATTGTTAATTTTAAAATCAAGTAAATCTATAAAAACTCAAAAGGTTAAAAAGCAACAAATCAAGTATTCCAATTTAAAAATGGGGTACAGAGCTAAATAGATAATTCTCTGTAGAGGAATATAGAATGTCAGAGAAACACTTGAAGAAATGTTCAACATCCTTAGTCATTAGGGAAATGAAAATCAAAACTACTCTGAGATATCACCTTATAGCCATCAGAATAGCTAAGATAAAAACTCAAGTGACAACACATGCTGGAGAGGTTGTGGAGAAAGGGGAGCCCTCCTCCATTGCTGGTGGGAATATAAACTTGTACAACCACTTTGGAAATCAATCTGGTACTATGTCAAGCAATTAGGAGTAGTGCTTCCTCAAGATTCTGCTATACCACTCCTAGGCATATATCCAAAACATGCTCAAGTACACAACAAGGACATTTGCTCCAGCATGTTTGTAGCAGCTTTATGCATAATAGACAGAATCTGGAAACAACCCAGATGTCCCTCAACTGAGGAATGGATATGAAAACTGTGTACATTTACACAATGAATACTAGTCAGCAATTAAAAACAAAGAAATCATGAAATCTACAGGCAAATGGTAGTATCTAAAAAAGATCGTCCTATGTGAGGTATCCCAGAAACAGAAAGACACACACAGTATATAATCACTTATCAGTTGATTTTAGATCTATAATACAGGATAAACATACTAAAATCTGTTCACCTAAAGAAGCTAAGCAGGAAGAAGGACCCTGGGTAAGGTAATCAATCTTTACTCAGAAAGGCTAACAGAACAGACTTCTGAAGAAGGAGAAAGCAGAGAATAGGACAGGAGCCTACCACAGATGGCCTCTGAAAGATTCTACCCATCTGGGTATCAAAGCAGATGCTGAGGCTCATAACCAAACTTTGTGCAGAGTTCAGGGAGTTTTATGAAAGAATGGGGAGATAGAAAGATCTGGAAGGGACAGGAGCTCTACAAGGAGAGCAACAGAACCAAAATATCTGGGCACAGGGGTCTTTTATGAGACTGATACTCCAACCAAGGACCATACATGGAAATAACCTGGGACCCCTGAACAGATGTAACCCATGGCAGCTCAGTCTCCAAATGGGTGCCCTAGTAAGGGACTGTCTGTGATATGAACTCAGTGGCTGGCTCTTTGATCACCTCCCCCTGAGGAGAGAGCAGCCTTGTCAGGCCATAGAGGAAGACAATGCAGCCAGTTCTGATGAGACCTGATGAGCTAGAGTCATATGGAAGGGGAGGAGGACCTCCCCTATCAGTGCATTTGGAGAGGTGCATAGGAGGATATAAGAAAAGGAGGGTGGTCTCCTTGGTTTGCCTGTGGTATATATGCAAGATTAGAGTCTCACAACAGTGTGATGCAGCCATGATCATTCAGGCCTTTACAGCCATTGAAGCAGGACATTCTCCCCAAGCATGGTTGGATACCATAAAAAGCTAAAATGTTATGCTCAGGATGCAAGGCTAAGCACTGCCCTCAGGGTCAGCCGCTTTGGACCCAGAGAAGAGCATGTCTGATTGCATGCGGGTTGATGCCCCAGGTCCCGCCTCTGAGAAAAAGGTATCAGACGGGTCTGATGCTCTTTGGGTGGATGACACCTAAATGAACATCGGTACAAAGTCCCAGTTTATTTCTAATATCAGAGATCAGACCTCTACTCTTGCCTGATGTGTCTAAAACAAAAAGGGGGAACTGTAGAGAGCTGTGGAATGCTATGCCTTAAAGATGGAGCTGGTTTCTGCCTTCCACCTTCCCGATGGTGAGTGCTCTCTGTCGCGAACAATTCCACATTTGGCTAAGGCTGAGGATCTGGCTTGCTTCCATGTATGTGGACCTATCTGCATTGCCCACGAGGCACGCCTGGGTTGGCTACCCAGAAGCTATTTAAGCTGTGGGCTGGCTTTCCCCAGGGTCAGATGATTGTTCAAGGTTCCTGAATAAACTGCATTGAAAAAAAAAAAAAAAAAAGAAAAGGAGGGTGGAATTGGGAGGGAATGAGGGAGGATTCTACAGCTGGAATACAAAGTGAATAAACTGTAATTAATATAAATAATAATAATATAAAAATAATGCTGTCTTTTACATACAATGTAAAGTTCACACTAGGTTCAACCTAAATGGCACAATCATTTTTCTAATAAAATAAGCAACACAATTTGTGTTAAAACAAAATGAAAACTACAGTATAGTTGAATGCTTATGATCACAGAGGTTATGATTTTATATTATTTAGAAGATAATAAACATGATATGGTATTAAGTTAAATTTTAGTCTAAATTAAACTTTGGCACTAAAAGAAATAATTAAAATTAAATTAATTAATTAAGATTAATCTAAACAAATATTTATATTTAAAATAGACAAATGTTTGCATTTTTCATTACTATCTTGATGAATGTACACACAGTAAAGCTGTGAATTAATACAAGTGAATCAATACAACAGCCATTTTTTAACTTTTATTTTTTGTTCCTTTTGATCCATATCCTTTCTAGCATGTGCTGTCGCTTAATTTTTTGATCTAGGCCATTCTGACACTCTGAATTTCAGAGTCCTTTTGGTTTGTATTTCCCTGATGACTAAGGATGTTGAACATTTCTTTAGGTGCTTCTTGGCTATTAGTGATTCCTCTGTTGAAAACTTTGTGCTTAGATGTGTATCCTCTTTTTAATTGCGTCATATGATTTATTTATGTCTAGTTTCTTGAGCTCTTTATATATTCTGGATATCAGCACTTTAGTAGATGCAGTATTGGTTAAGGTCTTTTCCCATTCTGTAGGGTGCCATTTTGTTCTTTTATATTTTTATTTTTCCACAACTTTTATCATTATTTTTAATTATTTTTATTAGCTTTATCAGTTTATTAGCTTTGTATCCCAGCTGTAGCCTCCTTCTCGATCCCTTCCCAATCTAACCCTCTCTTCTTCCCTCATCTCCTCCCATGCCCCTCCCCTGGTCCACTGATAATGGAGGTCCTCCTCCCCTTCCATCTGACCCCAGCCTATCAGGTCTCATCAGGAGTGGCTGCATTGTCTTCCTCTGTGGCCTGGCAAGGATACTTTCCCCTCAGGGGAGGTGATCAATGAAGCAGCCACTGAGTTCATGTCAGAGACAGGCCCTGTTCCCTTTACTAGGGAACCCACTTGGAGACTGAGCTTCCATGGGCTACATCTGTGCAGGGGTTCTAGGTTATCTCCATGCATGGTTCTTGATTGGAGTATCAGTCTCAGAAAAGATCCCTGTGCCCAGATATTTTGGTTCTGTTGCTCTCCTTGTGAGGCTCCTGTCCCCTCCAGATCTTACTATCTTCCCTTCTTTTATAAGATTCCCTGCACTCTCCATAGACACTGATATTGTGAATCCTTCTATTTTATTTTGCTTGCATAAATCTAAGATTATATAAAATATAAAGTAAAGTAGAAATTTAAAAAGTTGATTTTTACTGTCTGATACTAGGAAGCATAAAAGGAATGGGACAGAAACAAAATCTTGTTTACATGTATAAAATTCTCAAAAGATAAACATTTACTTTGCAAATAGGTAACAAAACATCTTAATATTAAAACAGTCATGTATTATTGAGTGAACTACAATGTCTCAAACTCTCTAGTCCTTAAAAAAAAAACAAGCTGAAAAGGTATTTTTGTTTATTGATTATTTTAATGTGGTTGACATGGTCCTGAATAACCCAGGCCAGACTCAAATTCACCAGGTATCCTTGAATGAATTTGAACTCGTGATACCCCCAAAGTAATGGAATTAAAAACATGTGCCACCACATAAAGTCCACTTCATAGTTCTTATCATTGTATACCATAAGCTATAAATCAAAATAAATTTGTGAATATTTTATCATACACATTATTTTAAACAATGCTTGTGAACCCAAAAGAAGGAAATTCAATCACTTAAATTAAAATAATCTTTTACAATCACGTTTAAAAAATATTCATTTGTTCATGCAATTCTTTC
Source organism: Meriones unguiculatus (assembly GCF_030254825.1). Lineage (NCBI taxonomy): Eukaryota > Metazoa > Chordata > Mammalia > Rodentia > Muridae > Meriones > Meriones unguiculatus. Next base: position 3,327,791 of record NC_083365.1, on the reverse strand, counting down.
AAAATATATATTAGAAACCAATTATAGAATCTTAAATATGTTTACATCTTTGAAACAGCTAAATAGCCCCAAAATTCTATTTTTATAATAAAATAAGGTAAGAAAGTTTTATAATAGAATATATCATAGGTCAGAAATACTGAAAGGGGAGGAAACATGTAACACATTCATTAATGATATGATATGTAAACAAGACTACCACAAATTACTATCAAATGATGCTTTTTCTTTTTCATTATAATTTATTATTATTTACAATTTATTCACTTTTTATACCAGTTGCAGCCCCCTCCTTTAACTCCTTCTGATCCCACCCTCCCACTCTTTTCCTCTGTTATCCTTCTTCCCTAGTCCACTGATAAGGGAAGTCCTCCTAACCCTAGTTTATAAAGTCCCATCAGGACTTCCTGGATCCTCTACTCTATGTGTTGGCTAAGTCACCCCACGAGGAAGAAGTAATCAAGGGGCAGGCCACTGAGTTCATGTCAGAGACAGTCCCTGTTCCCCTTACTGGGGAACCCACTTGGATACTGAGCTGCCATGGGCTACATCTGTACAGGGGTTCTAGGTTATTTCCGTGTATGGTCCTTGGTTGGAGATTAATCTCAGAAAAGACCCCTGTGCCCAGAGGTGTCTCAGGGGTTAAGAGCACTGGCTGTTCCTCCAGGTCTTAGTATCTCCCCCTTCTTTCATAAGATTCCCTGCACTCTGCCCAAAGTTTGGCTGTGAGTCACAGAATGCTTTGATACCCTGCTGGGTAGAGTCTTTCAGAGGCCCTCTGTGGTAGGCTCCCATCCTGTTCCTTGTTTTCTCCCAATTAAAGTGCCTATTTGGTTTGCCTTTCTGAAGGAGGATTGAGTATCTTAGCCAGAGTCCTCCTTCAAGATTCATTTCTTTAGGTGTACAGATTTTAGTATGTTTATCCTATATCATATGTCTAATATCTGCTTATAAGTGAGTATATACCATGTGTGTCTTTCTGCTTCTGGGTTATCTCACTCAGGATGATCTTTTTTAGTTCCCACCATTTGCCTGCAAATTCCATGATTTTCTTGTTTAAAATCGCTGAGTAGAAAAAGTGGGGAAGAACCTTGAACTCATTGGCAGAGAAGACAACTTCCTGAACACAACACCAGCAGCACAGTCTCTGAGATCAACAATCAATAAATGGTACCTTGTGAAACTGAGAAGCTTCTTTAAAGCAAAGGGCAGTGTCATCAGGACAAAACCACAGCCTACAGACTGAGAAAGATCTTCACCAACCCTTTATCTTACAGAGGGCTAATATCTGGAATATATAAAGAACTCAAAAAGTTAAACAGCAACAAGTCAAGTATTACAATTAAAAAATGAGGTACAGAGCTAAACAGAGATATTCCTCAATGGAGGAATATCGAATAGCAGAGAAACACTTAAACAAATGCTCAGTGTCCTTAGTCATCAGGGAAATCCAAATATAATGACCCTGAGATTCCACCTTATACCCATCAGAATTGCTAAGATCAAAAACTCAAGGAATGAAGCCTGCTAGAGAGGTTGTGGAGAAAGGGAGACCCTCTTCCATTACTGGTGTGAATGCAACCTTCTACAACCACTTTGGAAATCAATCTGGCACTTTCTCAGACTACTAGGCATAGTGCTACCTCAAGATACAGCTATGCCACTCATAGGCATATTTACAAAATATGCTCAAGTATACAAGGACATTTTCTCAACCATGTTCATAGCAGCTTTATTCATAATAGCTAAAATCTGAAACAACCCAGATTTCCCTCGATTGAAAAATGGATTTAGAATTTGTGGCACATTTACACAATGGAATACATTTCATGGAATACTACTCAGCATGAGTTTCTTTTCTAATTGCAATACACTTGAAAATTCTTGAGTTATACAGGATGTCACTAGGCATCTCACTGAGCAGTAACTTTGGGAAGTTTGACTTCCATTTCTCAAGAATCCACATAGCCCACTATTTTAGTACAAAAGCTAATTTTAGCATCAGTATATCTGCAAAGAACAGAATTTCTTTGATAATATAAAAATGTCTGTAAAATTAAAAACTGTAAAAGGGATGAGCAGAAAGGCTGTTTTTCTAGGTGGTTGTTTTAAAATGTATTTCAAAAACAAATTTTATAAATAATAAATGGATTAAAACCTTATTTTAAATTGTTCTTAAATTGATTGTTCTTAATTGATCCATAAATCTAACATCTTTTCATTTAAGATTACTAGCTATCAATAAAAGATGTATGTTATGTCGTGTCTCAGTAGAAATTTCTTTATATAGCTCTCTGGGAATATGCTCTCCAAAGATAAGTAATCTTCTTTTGTTCTCTAATAATGTCCCTAAATGCCTCAACTTCCTTATCTTAGTATTTTTGAAATGTTGGAGAAAGCTCTTTTTTCTGTTTCTTCTCATATCTTTCCTCATGGATTTAGAAACTCCTCATTGATGACTTGTTGAATCAGCTCATTTTGGGAAGAGTGATCAAGCCAAGATTAAAAACACAAAAACAGTTCAAAGCTTCAATTTAGAATTTCCTAAAAGGTTCTGAGCTCAAAACCTAACACTTAAGGGAAAAACTTAAGTAGCCATGTATCAGAAGCCTCTTTGTTTTGTAACATAAGTAAATTTGGCTATAGTGTCCTTCTTTGTGCCATGTTTTAGTGTTAGTTGTAGACACAGCATATATTATTTTTATATTCATTTTCATTATTACACAGAGTTTAATAGCACTTCAATTTTCCTTAAACCTAAATTAGCATTCTTTACAAAACCTTGAAGCATACTACCTATGCATCCAAGTGTCAGAATGGTAAGTATATTCATACATAAATGATCATGTATTTAGGGGGGAAAAAACAAGTACTATATGATTGTAGGGATAATAGAAAACACATCTGGTGCCTTTATACATTACTTGGTTTCAACACAAAAGTGATTATGTGAAATGGTGATTGGTTACATTAAACTTGAAGAAATACATGATCAACAGAGGACAGGAAAGGAAGGAAGTAGGAAATGGCCAGGAAGATGGAAAGCAGAGAAGGGGGTGGAAAAAAGGAGACTGAGGAGAAAGAAAAGAGGGGAAAAGGAGGAGGCAAATGAGGAGAAGGGGAATGAGGAGAAGGAGAAAAAGAAAGAAGTGGTAAAGGTAGGGACAGAAAGTGAGGGAGGAGGGAAAAAAGAATTTATAATCTGAAAATATTTTTTATGAAGACTTGCGTGGTTCTTACTTTTAAGTGCTATTTTCTCAGTTCTGCATGTATTATTTTATTGACTTCTATGTGCTCTAATTTTCATATAAAATCTCCCATTTAAAGTAATAAATCTGATCTTTAGAGAATATGTAACTCTCTCAAAACACATTTATGAAGTGAAAAATAAGTCTTTGAATTAAACACAAAGTTTTGTGACCACACCAAAACTATAGCTTACTTTATCAAAATTAAAAGCATCTCTGAAAATGTAAAAATGTACCTTATATTTCTAACCATATGTCAGTTGTATAAAAAGAAACATGAAGACAGCCTTAATGTTTTCTTAGTGCAGTCTGTTCACAGGTGACCAAAACACTGTATCCAATGCTTCCTCCCACTTGTAATAAAAAAGAGTACTCTCACAGAGTAGGAAGAGAATTTTATAATGTTTCTCTGAGGTTGTCTTATGTTTTAACCATAAAAATGAAATGAAAATAGCCAAAATTTCAGTTTAATAGGGAATGAAAATTAATGAGGTTTTCTTGAGAGGCGGTACACTTGTGAGACCTATTCCTACTCCCAGAGGACTTGTAACTTATGGCCCCAGGAGTGCCCAAGGAATAAATTCACATATTTTTTCACTGAATAAATTTTTATAAGACTTTCATTCTCATCCAAAGTCAAGTTTAAAGTATTGAGATAGAGATGCTTATCTTTAATAAAGTATCATTCTCAGAAATAAAATACATATAACAGATGGGATGCAGAAACTGTGCAGAATTTAAGTATAATGCTGTGTACTAAGTAAAATAAAAGCTGATATTTTTCAAGACAAGGTTTCTCTGTGTAGCCTTGGCTGTTTTGGACTTGCTCTTTAGACCAGGCTGGCCTTGATCTCACAGAGATCAGCCTGCCTCTGACTCTCCAAGTGCTGGGATTGCAGGCATGTTCCACAGCCTGCTGCAAAAGCTGATTTTCTCACTTTTTTAATTTAATATTAGTTACAGTTTATTAACTTTGTATCCCAGGTATAGCCTGCTTCCTCATTCCCTCCCAATCCCACCCTCCCTCTCTCATCTTCTCCTTGCCCCTTTCCAAGTCCACTGATAAGGGAGGACCTCTTTCCCTTTCATTTGACCATAGCTTATCAGGGATCTTCAGGCCTGGCTGAAAAGTCCTCCTCTGTGACCTAGCAGGGTTGCTCCTACTGATTTTCTTGTCATGAAAAATCTAGCAATCATTGTATACGAATAATTTGGATTCCTTCCATCCAAGTACTAACCAAGCCTGACACTGCTTAGCTTCCGAAGTTGGACTAGGTCAGGAGTGCTCAAGGTGGTATCCAACAGCAAGCACAGTGACCTCATGAAACTGAAGCTTCAGCAAAGCACAGGACACTGTTGTCAGAACAAAACGACAGCCTACAGACTGGGAAAGGTTCTTCACTAACTATCTCTGATCTCAAGCTGTACTATAGAGCAACAGTAATAAAAGCTGAATGATACTGGCAAAGAAACAGAATCATAGATCAATGGAATTGAATCAAAGATCCAGAAATAAACCCGCATACCTATGAGTACTTGATTTTGACAAAGTAGGTAAAACGGTACAGTTAGAAAAAAGATAACATCTTCAAAAAATGGTGCTGGTCTAACTGGATGTCTACATGTATAAAAAGGCAAGATCCATAGTATTATCATCCTGCATAAAAGTAAAGTCCAAGTGGATCAAAGACCTCAACATAAAACCAGACACACTAAACCTGTTAGAAGAAAAAGTGGGGAAGAGCCTGAACTCATTGGCACAGTAGACAACTTCCTGTAAGCTGTCATTTTGTTCTGACGACAGTGTCCTTTGCTTTGCAGAAGCTTTTCAGTTTCATGAGGTCCCATTTATTGATTGTTGTTCTTAGAGCCAGTGCTGTTGGTGTTCTGTTCAGGAAGTTGTCTCCCGTGCCAATGAGTTCAAGGCTCTTCCGCACTTTTTCTTCTAAGCGGTTTAGTGTGTCTGATTTTATGTTGAGGTCTTTGATCCACTTGGACTTTAGTTTTGTGCAGGGTGATAAGCATGGATCTATTTGCATTTTTCTACATGTAGACATCCAGTTAGACCAGCACCAATTATTGAAGATGTTGTCTTTTTTCCATTGAATAGTTTTGGCATCTTTGTAAAAAATCAGGTGTCCATAAGTGTGTGGATTTATGTCAGGGTCTTCTAAACCTAAGACCCCTGCACAGATGTAGCCCATGGCAGTTCAGCATCCAAGTGGGTTCCATTGTAATAGGAACAGGGACTGTCTCTGACATAAACTGATTGGCCTGCTCTTTAATTACCTTCCCTTGAGGGGGAAGCAGCATTACCAGGCCACAGAAGAAGACAATGCAGCCACTCCTGATGAGACCTAATTGATTAGGATCAAAAGGAAGGAAAAGAAGACCTCCCCTATCAGTGAACTTGGAGAGGGGCATGCATACAGAGGGTGGTGGAATGGAGGGATAGAGACAGGAGGAACCACAGGGGGGGATACAAAGTGAATAAAGTGTAATTAATAAAGAAAAAATTAAAAAAACTTAATATGCTATTACAGTAAGATATCAAAAAAATTCATAACCGTAACTTTCTTTTCTCAGGAAAGCCATAAAACCCTTTGTTGCTGTTATGTTTGTTGAGTTTTCTGGTTCTTGTTGTTGTTTTGGGACAGGGTGTTTCTATGTAGCCTAATATAGACAAAACTCACCAGGTAAACCAGGATGGCCTTGCCTTCCCCAGTGTTGTAATTAAAGGCTTACCACACCTAAAAAAAGTATTTTAAATATTTAAATATTTTAAATACTAAAAAAAAAAAAAAAAGAAAAAGAAGAAGGAAAGAAATGCTCAACCTCATTAGCCATTAGGGAAATGCAAATCAAAATGACCCTGAGATTTCACCTTACACCCATCAGAATGGCCAAGGTAAAAAACTCAAGTGACAGCACATGCTGGAGAGGTTGTGGAGAAAGGGGAACCCTCCTCCATGCTGGTGGGAATGGAAACTGGTACAATCACTTTGGAAGTCATTCTTGCAGTTTCTCAGAGAATTAAGAATACTGCTTCTTCAAGACCACTGCTAGGGATATACCCAAAATTTACACAAGTACACAACAATGACATTTGCTCAACCATATTTGTAGCAAGTTCATTTGTAATAGCCAGAACCTGAAAACAACCCATATGTCCATCAACGGAGGAATGGACACAGATATTGTGGTATTTTTACACAATGGAATACTACTCAGCAATCAAAAATGAGGAAATCATGAAATTTGCAGGCAAATGGTGGGATCTAGAAAAGATCATTCTGAGTGAAGTATCCCAGAAGGAGAAAGACAAACATGGTATATACTCGATGATATAGACCTACAATGTATGATAACCATAATGAAATCTACACACCTAAAGAAGATAAACAAGAAAGCAGGCATGGGGTAAGATGATCAATCCTCATTTAGAAAGACAAATGGGATGTTCATTGAACATATGACAGGAGTCTACCGCAGAAAGCATCTGAAAGACTCTACCTAGCAGTGTTTCAAAGCAGACACTAAGATTCATAACTAAACCTTCCACAGAGTGCAGGGAATCATTTGAAAGAAGGGAAGTTAGCATGGTGTGGAAAGGATAGGAGCTCCACAAGGACCAGATATATCAGGGCACAGGGGTCTTTTCTGAGATTGAGGAAATCATGAAATTTACAGGCAAATGGTGGGATCTAGAAAATATCATCCTGTGTGAGGTATCCCAGGAGCAGAAAGACACACATAATATATACTTACTTTTAAGTGGGTACTAGACTTATAATAAACATACTAAACATACTAAAATCTGTACACCTAAAGAAGATCAACAAGAAAGAGGATCCTGGGTGAGATGATCAATCCTCACTTAGAAAGACAAATGGGAGAGACATAGGAAGTAGGAGAAAACAGTAACAGGACAGGAACCTACCACACAGGGCCTCTGAAAGACTCGACCTAGCAGTATATCAAAGCAGATGCTGAGACTCATATCCAAACCTTTCGCAGAGTGCAGGGAATTATATGAAAGAAGGGGGAGTTAGTATGACCAAGAGAAAACAGGAACACCACAAGGACCAAATGTATCAGGGCACAGGGATCTTTTATGAGACTGTTTCTCCAACCAAGGACCATGTATGGATATAACCTAAAACCCCTGCTCAGATGAGCCCATAGTGGATGAGTATCCAAATGTGTTGCCCTAGTAAGGGAACAGGTACTATTTCTGACATGAACTCAATGGCTGGCTCTTTGACAGACACACACACACACACACACACACACACACACACACACACACACACGAGGGATGAGGAGCCTTGCTAGGCCACAGAGGAGGAAATGGCAGCCAGTCCTGAAGATACCTGATATGCTAGGGTCAGATGGAAGGGAGGAGGACCTCCCCTATCAGTGGACTTGGAAAGGGCAGGGAGGAGATGAAGGAGGGTGGGATTGTGAGGGAATGAATGAGAAGGCTATGGTTGGGATACAAAGTAAAGAAACTGATTAATATTAAAAAATTATTATTATTGTTTTGTTTTTTATTTTAAATTTTTATTTTTATTAATTATAGTTTATTCACTTTGTATCCCCCCATAAACCCTTCCCTCTTCCCTCCTAGTCCCACCCTCTCTCCCATTCTCCACACATGCCCCTCCCCAAGTCCACTGATAGGGGAAGCCTTCCTATCCTTCCTTCTGATCCTAGTCTATCAGGTCTCATCAGGAGTGGCTGCATTGTCTTCCTCTGTGGCCTGGTAAGGATGCTCCCTCCTCAGGGGGAGGTGATCAAAGAGCAGGCCAATCAGTTCATGTCAGAGACAGTCCCTGTTCACATTATTATGGAACCCACTTGGACACTGAAGTGTCATGGACTATGTCTGTGCAGGGGTTCTAGGTTATCTCCATCAGTGGTCATTGGTTGGATTATCAGTCTCAGAAAAGACCCCTGTGCCCATATATTTTGGTTTTGTTGCTCTCCTTGTGGAGCTCCTGTCCTCTCAAGGACTTACTATTTCCCACTTCTTTCATAAGATTCCCTGCACTTTGCCTAAAAGTTGGCCATAAGTACCATCATCTGCTTTGACACCCTGCAGGGTAGAGCTTTTTAGAGGCCCTCTGTGGCAGGCTCTTGTCCTGTTCCCTGTTTTCTCCTTCTTCTGATGTCCATCCTCTTTGCCTTTCTGAACAGGTATTGAGCATTTTGGCTGGCGTGGCATCCTCTGTCTTGATTAGTTTCTTTATGTGTACATATTTTAGTATGTTGATACTATATTGTATGTCTAATATCCACTTATGAGTGAGTATTTACCCTGTCTGTCTTTTTGCTTCTGTGATACCTCACTCAGGATGATCTTTTCCAGTTCCCACCATTTACCCGTAAATTTCATAATTTCCTTGCTTTTTATTGCTGAGTAATATTCCATTGTATAAATGTACCATAATTTCTGTATCCATTCCTCAACTTGCCAAGCCACAGAGGAAGACAATGCAACCAGTCCTGATGAATCCTGATAGGCTAGGGTCAAATAGAAGGGGAGGAGGACCTCCCCTATCAGTGGACTAAGTGAGGGGCATAAGGGGAAGGAAGGAAGGGAGGGTGAGATTGGGAGGGGATGAGGGAGGGGGCCATAGCCAGGGTACAAATTTAATAAATTGTAAAATATGATAATAATAAAAATTAAAATAAAATACAGGAGTTTACAACACAGTATTAAGTTTTTTTTATTTTACTTTTGTGATCAGAGTGCAGAGAGATCAGAGATAAAAGATTTTTTTTAAGAAAGAAGAAGTAGATTGCTTTTGGCCATTTTTACTATGTTAATCCTGCCAAGCCATGAGCATGGGAGATCTTTCCATCTTCTGATATCTTCTTCTAATTCCTTCTTCAGGGACGAATGGAATTTTATGTAAGAAGTGGGAAATAGTAAGAGCTGGAGAGGACAGGGTCTCCACAAGGAGAGCAACAGAACAAGAAAATTTGAACACAGGGAACTTCCCAGAGACTCATACTCCAACCAAGGACTATTCATGGAGATAACCTAGAACCCCTGCACAGATGTAGCCCATGGCAGTACAGTGTCCAAGTGGGTTCCATAGTAATGGGAAGAGGGACTGCCTCTGACATAATCTGATTGGCCTGCTCTTTGATCACCTCCCCCTGAGGGGGGAGCAGCCTTACCAGGCCACAGTAGAGGACAATGCAGCCACTTTTGATGAGAACTGATAGACTAAGATCAGAAAGAAGGAGAGGAGAACCTCCCCTATCAGGGGACTTGGGGAGGGGCATGCATGCAGAAAGGGGAGGGAGGGTGGGATTGGGAGGGGAGGAGGGAGAGGCTTATGGGGGGATACAAAATGAATAAATGTAATTAATAAAAAATTAAAAAATTAAAAAAAGAAAGAAGTAGAACCTTAGAGATAAGAAACTTGTGAGTGTAGAGCAGAGCAAGTTTAGATATATGACATTTTGTAATTATGTGTCCATGTCAGTGAGAATTTGGAAATCAGATTCACTAAGTTCTGGCTACTGAATGAGGCCAAGCTGTGATAATATAAAATCTGAGACTATGGAGGAAGAGATAGAGAGAGATCTTGGCTTAGAATAGTGTATACTGGCTGCAAAAAGCCAAGAAGGAGAGTGGAAGGGAGCCATCCACGTGGGCAGGCTACAAGAGCTAGAATCATGTGGAGGACATGGTAGGCTTAGGAATGGGACTCTAGAATTTGAAATCATATTGAAAGACAAATTATGCATACATTTATATACCTAGGTTATAGGGAACAATGTAAAAGATGGGCCAGAAAGAATGTAAGAGCTGGAGGAACAGGGAATTTGTTTTGAGGCTGTGAATCACAGTAATGTCAGATTATACACCCATAAAATCACACCAACATGACCACCAATACATGAGCTAACCAAAGACACCATAAGATATGCTAAAGTGGGTGTGGGAAAGACTACACATGGAACCACAAGCAAATAAAAAATACTAAGAGTAGGAAAAATAGTCATCCACAGAGAATATTTCATGAACTGTTTTCTAATACCAAGTATTGCCCTCTTAAAATATTTATACAAGCAAAATTATTTAAACTGAGCATGTTATGTTTAGGAATATGGATGTATATTCATGTAATGGCAATCAGTGAAAAACTCCATCAGGGATTTGAAAGACGGCATGTAGGAATGTATTGTAGTGTTTGAAGTATAGAACAGGGAGGAAGAAATGATAATTCTATAAATCAAAATAAAGGAAAAATCTTTCAAATGTAAAATAGAAAATGGCAAAACAAAACAAGTCCACCAAACACTTGGGTTCCATTTTATGTTGTCAAACTACTCTTGAGCATGAGTCCTGCTTGGGGGTATGAATAGAATAATCAGTAACACTTCATTGAAGAAAACTTTTTTTTTTTATTTCTAGCAGGTATCAACTCTAAACTGCTTCTTGACTGGACTTGAGGCTTAGTGTCGATTTCTCATTTTCAGTAAAGGCTCTGTTTGAATCTCTGTGTGTCACAGTTTCTGTGGGTTTACATGTGTTTCAGAACAGTGTAAGAGAAGCTGACCAAGTTCTTATCTTTAAACTAGTGTGAATAAAAATTAGGTAAATGACATTCCGTTTTTATTTCACAGCTAAAAACTAATTTTTGTTCTACTCTCATAGCAATACTATAGTCCACATCTATAAAACTGGAGTCAAGGAAATATAAAATAATGCCTGAATGTGATGTATAATGAAACAAAATGAATGTTTTAGTTAGTGTAGTCAGTATTTTATTGCATAGTTTTATTTCAATCATTGTCTTCTGTTGTGGAAAATTTATTAATTTTAGAGTGATTTTTATTTTTTTAATATTAGTTACAGTTTAATAACTTTGTATCCTAGCTATAGCCTGCTCCCTCATTCCCTCCTAATCCCACCTTCCATTCCTCATCTCCTCCCTGCTCTTTTTCTCAGTCCACTAATAGGGGAGGTCTCCTCCCCTTCCATCCTAGCTTATCAGGTTCCTTCAGAACTGGCTGCAATGTCCACCTTTGTGGCCTAGCAATGCTGCTCCTTCCATGGGGAGGTCAAAGAGCCAGCCATTGAGTTCATGTCAAAAATAGTCCCTGTTCCCTTACTAGGGTACCCACTTGGATAGTGAGCTACCATGGGCTACATTCGAGCAAAGGTTCTAGGTTATACCTATACATTGTCCTTGAGAAACAGTTTCATAAAAGACCCCTGTGCCCTGGTATATTTGGTCCTTGTGGAGCTCCTGTCCTCTCCTGGTCGTACTAACTCCCCTTCTTTCATATGATTCCCTGCACTCTGACAAATGAGTGCCAGGATGGGATTTCCCATGGGTTATAAAGCTTACCTGGCCTGTTAGAGCTTTTGGTTCAAAGGGGAAAGTATGTTACATTCAATAAATATACTAAATATTTCATATGAAAACCTGAATACTAGAAAATATAGGCAGGCACGGTGGCAAATGCCTGTAATCCCACCACTCTGGGAGGCAGAGCAGGTGGCTCTCTGTGAGTTTGAGGCCAACCTGGTCTACAAAGTGAGTCCAGGATAGCCAAGGCTACAACAGAGAAACCATGTCTCAAATATGTGTGTGTGTGTGTGTGTGTGTGTGTGTGTGTATAAATATATATATTGCTGGGTATGGTGGTGCAATTCTTTAATCGCAGCTCTTGGGAGGCAGAGTCAGGCAAATCTCTGTGAGTTCAAGGACAGTCTGGTCTACATAATGAGTTTTCGGACTACTGAAGCTATGTAGAGAAACCCTATCTCAAAATAAATAAATAAATAAATATGGAAATACAGACTGATCTAAAATATATACATTTCATTGATTATTGATACATATTGATAATTATTGAATGTAATTTTTCTGTGTATATACAAAGTAAAAATATTAAAATCAGAAAAATGAGTCTTCTCCAAGGTTAGACTTAAACACACATGTATATATATACATTTAATGTTGCATATATGTGTGTTTGTGTGGATGGTATGTCCACATACATGCAGAGACAAATGAAGAGGCTGACTCTGTGTTTATCACTCTCTACCTTATTTCCTTAAGAGAATATGTCCACTGAACCTTGACATCCCTGGTTTTGGGAGGAGCCCTTCACCAGTATTTGGTTAAAAATGTGCTACCGTGACTGACTTCTGACATGGGTTCTGGGAATCAGAAATAATAGCTTATGTTTGCACAGCAAATGCTTTTACCCAATGGTCAATTTCCCCAGCATTTTTTTAATTTTAACTTAATTTTATTTTTAATTACACTTTATTTACTTTGTATCCCCCCTCTAGTTCTCTCCCTCCTCCCCTCCCGATCCCTTCCTTTTTTCCCTTTCTCTACGCATGCCCCTCCCCATATCCACTGGTAGGGGAGGGTTTCTTTTTCTTCCTTCTGATCCTAGTCTGTTAGGTCTCATCAGGAGTGGCTGCATTGACTTCCTCTGTGGCCTGGTAAGGCTGCTCCCCCCTCAGGGGGAGGTGAACAAAAAGCAGGCCAATCAGTTTTCCCCAGCATTTTAGGTCTAATATTTTAATAGTCATGAGAAACCACTATCAATCTCTTCCACATTTTCCTGATGGCATTCTTCATTTCCTTATTCCTGAAAGTGTAAACCATAGGATTCAGAAGTGGTGTTATGATGGTGGCAAAAACAAATGCATTTTTTTCAGAAGAGAAGGCAGATGTAGGTCGTGCATATATTAAAAAGCATGGAACAAAGAACAAAAGCACAACTGTAATGTGGGATCCACAGGTGGAGAGAGCTTTGTGTCGCCCTTCAGAGCTGTGAGCTTTCAAAGAGAACAAGATGACACCATAAGAGACAAGCAAAATAGAGAAGATTATAATGCTGATAGACCCACTGTTAGAAAACACCAAAATGACAAATAGATGTGGCTCAGTGCAGGCAAGCTTCAGCAATGGGAACAAGTCACACATGTAGTGATCAATAATGTTGGGTCCACAGAAGGGCAGCTGCGAAGTGAAGATAATTTGTATGATAGAATGCATGAAGCCTCCTGCCCAGGATACCATCACCAAAATGCCACAGAGCCTTCGGGTCATAATGTAAGAGTAGTGCAATGGCTTGCAAATTGCCACATAGCGGTCATAGGCCATGGCTGACAGGACAATCACTTCTATCCCAGTGAAGAAGTGAACAGCAAACAGTTGTATCATACAACATTCAAAGGAAATGGTCTTTCTCTCATAGAAGAAGTCTACAATCATCTTGGGTGTTACAGTAGAAGAGGTGCATGCATCCAGTAAGGACAGGAATATCAAGAAGAAGTACATGGGGGAGCCCAGCAGTGCAGGGCTGTAGATGATGGTCACCACAATTACCATGTTGACTCCAATAGTTGCAAGGTAGATAAACAAAAATATAACACACAATATTTTCTCAACACATGAGTTCTGTGAAAGTCCAAGGAGTATGAACTCAGTGACAAAGCTCTGGTTTTGCATTATTCTCAAGAAGATGTTAAAGTAATGTGTTCCTGTAAGTCTGCAATGATGAGAAAAGAATAACTCATTCAAGTTTCTGTGATTATCATATAAAAGTTGGTGTTTTGTTGTTTTGTAATTTAAAAAATATTATAATATTTTTAAAGTACAATTGTATAACATAGTGTTGAAGTTGAGATAAATTATTGAATACTTAAATAACCACATTTAAAATATTGGAGATAAAAGCATCTATTTGGGTGAGAGGAGAGCAATACCTTATATTTGAAGGGTCAACTTTCATCAGTTGCTATGAGCTTCTTGAAGCAGAATATTGAAATGCATTTTAAACTATTCAGGATGTAAATGAAGACCAGATCTTAAGTCATCATCGACTGACCAAAGCACTGCCTTATCTACCAACAGAAGAGTCAAAAGTTACTATAGGGCACACTTCAAAATCAATGATTCATCTTAAATGCATGTAAAACGGTGAATCTGTAAAACGGTGAATTTATTGGAACTTTTAATTAATTAGTATTCTGTGGGAAATTATGCAGCACTCTTCATGATGCTTATGTTAAAAGTGTGGAAATTTCAATCTATTCATCATTTTATAATGTAATGAATACTCTGTAAAACATATCATTTTCAAAATAGCTAATTAAAATACCACAAAAAGAAGTAAAAAGCAAATCCTAGTCCTAGTCAGCACTATGTTACAGGGGTTCCTGTATTTTATTTTTGTAAAATTTATCATCAAATATATTGATCAGATCAAAAAAGACACTCAACCTGGAACTTTAGAGACTCAATCTCTTATATTCATGATGTCTCCACTGAATCAACAAGATGAAGAGTGAGATTTTCTCTGATAGAACTTCTGGAAAGGAATGTGCCTTATAGTGTCTCTCTGTAAAGGTTAAAGCATCTACTTCCTTTGTCTTTATGCACATGAGACATCCATATAAAGGCAACAGAGTCAATGACAAAGAATCAGAAGGTCATGAACCAATCAGCTACAAATGAAGACTGGTCATAACACAGAGCTGAAAAAGAGAAACTCCCTTAAATATAATTTAAAGTCTTCAGACTTAATTATTTGCAAAATATAAGAATTTGAAACCTATAAGAATTCGCTATAACACATGTCAATAACATCTTACCTGCTCATCTCCATTATATGGTCAAATTTGAAAATATCAAAATGTTACTCATGGTAGCATTCCTTTACAATTCTAAGTGTTACTGATTCACAAGAAGACTTAATTGTGTTGTCCACAGAATGTACTTCCACAAATTCTTTGTGTAAATATTCCATCTTTGTGATTTATTTTTCTTAGGTAGTCACAACCCAAATTCTTCTGTATCTTTTCATGTAAAATATTTATGTATAGACATATACGTACATGTATGTGAATATATCTATACATATTCATGAGTATGTAATTTTATGAATACATGGTTAATGTTGCAAATATATGTGTTTATAGGAATAAGTTTGTTCTGAAAAGAAAATGAGATGTAATGACTGACATCTAAAGAAAATAGATATTCTGAGACTGACACTCAACCAAGGTTCTATGGATATAACCTAGAACTTCTGCTCAGAAGTGGCCCGAGGTAGCTCAGTAACCAAGTAGTTTTCCAAAGTAAGGGGAACAAGGACTATTTTTAACAGGATCTCAAGGGCAGGCTCTTTGACCCCCCCCCCCAGGGGAGGAGCAGTCCTATTAGGCCACAGAGGAGGACTTTGCAGATACAAAGCCCTGAAGATACCTGATAAAACAGGGTCAAATGAAAGGGGAGGAGGTCCTCCCCTATCAGTGGACTTGGAAAGGGGCAGGGAGGAGACCAGGGAGGGAGTGTGGGGTTGAGGAGGGAATGAGGGGTCGGGATACAGCTGGGACACAGAGCTAACAAAATGTAACTAATAAGAAAAATAAAATTTAAAAAAAACAATTGCAAAAAAAATAAAAATTATGCTGGAAGCAGTTAAAAAAATAAAAGACACAGTGCAAGTATCCTAGTCAGTGCCTTCAACTTGACATGGCAGAGAGTCACCTGAGAAGGGAGTACCAATTGAGGAATTGCCCAGGTCTGAATATCCTGTGGATATGTGGGAAATTTTCTTGTTTATTAATTAACGTAAGAGGGCCAAGCCACCATGGTCAGTAACATTCCCTGCCATATGTGAAAGCTAGCTAAGCGAGTGAGAATGAGCCAGCAAGAAGTGTTCCTCCATGCCTTCTGCTTGGCTTCTTCCCTGACTTCTCCCAGTGATGGACTGTGACCTGGAAGTGTAAGATGAAATAAACCCTTTCCTCCCCTAGGATGCTCTTGGTCAGAGGGTTGTTTGTCTATTGGTTTTTGTTTTTGTTTTTAATCACAGCAACAGAGAGGAAACCAGAGCAGCAACTTCCTACACTGTTCCTCTCGCATTTTTATGTATCTAAAATGATTTACAATTAAAAGATATTTCAGAAATGGAAAAAAAAGAAAATAGATATTATAATCTATCATGTGACAGTTTACTTATTTATTTTACAACAGTCATTTAAATGATATCCCAGCATAAGCTCCTCACTAACATATGTAATATAAACTCCAACCATGCTGGACCCAAGGAAGTAGAGGTCTTTAACAAACCCTATAACGTCACTGGATCGAGCAGCAAATATTTATAATAAATTAAGATAATAACTACTTAGTTTACCAGTTGTCATTCAGAGCTAAAGCAAACTGGACAAAAACGTTTAGGAAGAAGACAGCAAGGCATGGTGCCCATACATGAAATGTCAGAATGAAACTCAGCATTTCACAGAATAAAAATGCAAAGGGAAAGAAACCATTGCTCTTCAGATTACTAATCTTTTCTAGCTGCCACCTTCTCAAAATGTCTCAGCTTAGCTTATTTTACTGTCTATGGCATACAGGAAATAACAAAACAAAACAAAAAACAAAACAAAAAACCTTTACTGCTCCCTCTCATTGCCTTTCTAATGCATTTCTGAAACTTCTTTTTGGTGTCTGGGTGATTCTGCTAATTTTAGGAGAGACCAAGTCACAACCATGAACACTGAAACAGTTCAGATATTTAATTGAATTTTCTGTGCAGTTCAGAGGAAGTCTCAGCCACATAGAGGAAGTGAAGTAGACATTCTTAAACCATCAGACTTTGTTTTGATTTAAGTCACTCTCCCTGATTTCGTGTCCTTCTCTGTACCAAACCAAGTATCCAGTTATGGGAAGGTTACATTTTACATTCTCTATCAATAATTATGTAGTACACAGACAACAGCCCAACCAGCCAGGCCACAGTGTTGCCATTCCTTACACAGCTTCAAAATATACTGCCTTTTAATTAATGATATCAGAACAGTAGAACACTAGTGTTACCCACTGATAATGCTTTTACAAAGAACAAATAAACTGGTAGTGGAAAGATAACAGAAAAACAGCATTTATGCTGTTTCTCTTTTACTTGCTTTCAACTTCAAGATGACAAGTTAGGAATGTGTTTAATTTCATTAGAATTAAAGAAACAACCAGTCCTGATTGAGACCTGATAGGCTTAGGTCAAATAGAAGGGGAGGAGGACCTCCTCTATTAGTGGACTAGGGAAGGGGCAAGTGGGGGGAAGGGAGAGAGAGTGGGATTAGGAAGAGATTCGAGAAGGGGCCACAGCCAGGATACAAATTGAATAAATTGTAATGAATGATAATAATAAAAAAAAAAGAAAAAAAAAGAAGCACATGTTCAAGGGGAAGAGAGAAAAGAAGAAGTTAGAGAGGAGAAAGAAGAAAGGAAGGAAAAAGTTCTGAGTAGACAACTGATTTGGTGACCACCTGGGCAATTGCCTTTTACATGTACTAGCCTCTGAGCTCCTAATATATCACTCTAAGAACTGATGGTATTGAGTACCCATAATTTCAATGTCCACACTATTGATGAGGAGCCTGAGCACCAAGTGTGTGAAACTACATACACATAGTTACACACTGATTTTTCCACGTTTGCTTTAAACACAGTAGCCTGACACACAGCATTCACATTTAAAGTACCCCATTATAGTCTTAAAATCATCACTGAAAACATTGAAATGTACCTTACATATATAAGCCATCTCTTCTGTGAAAAGTCAGAAAATAGGCATTTCCTACTCTTTATGGAGTACACCATCCAGTGGTGGCCAAACTTCTGTTTGTATCCAACTACCCTCCTCAGCTGAGAGGGAACAGTGATTCTGGAAGTTGATGTAAAACATGCTAGCATTGCTTCTCTGGTCCAGCCATCAGCATGGTCTAGGGATGCAAGAAAAACAAACAAGCCAAAGTTCCCTCCTTTGTTGCCACTAGATTTTATAGAGGTTTTCCTGAGATGTCATCAGTCTGGGAGATTGATTCTTATTTCCCTGGGGTTTTAAGATTTCTTTCTGCGTGGGTTTATGGCACAAAGTTTGTGCTTTTACACTTGCCTGGGTGTTTAAAGCACTTTTAATTACTATAGCTTGAAAGATCTTAATTATTTTTAAGATCTGTTGTCATTTTATATGGGTGATACTTAAATACATTTAGGAAAATGCTATAGTTGATGAGTATATTACTGGGTATGAACACATTAAGGTCACAGATTAAGAAGAAAGTTGACAGACATATTTTAAAGCATACCTATCTCATGGACATGGAGCATACATTCAAAGTGGCAATGGCAGACAATGCTCATCATGTATCCTAAAGCTGCAACTGAAAATAAAGGAACTCTCCTCCATGCCTGGGGCCTTTTCATTTCTAGACATATTCTTTTTTGCTTCTTGCTCAACACATTTTTTTTTCTCTCTCTCTCTAGCAGCTACGATTAATCACTCTAGGAAAGTTCTTAATCCTATTTTTACCTGCTGTTGACAGATGAGAAAGCTAAACTAATCAACTGCAGAGCTTAACTTAGATCAAGGAGAAAGCACATAATCTCTAAGCATATAATCCTAATTTGCAGAATAATTTTTTTTTCTTATTTTGTTGGTTCTTTTTCTCAGCATAGCATCATGGAAATAATAATGGCCTCATCATTCTTGTGTAAATAGATGAAAGTTTCAAACAGTTCTCTTGTCCCTCACCCTTGTATAGTCAGGATAAATGAAGATCAAAAAAGCCATCATAAAACATACTTTCAAAAGGATATTACAGTCCCCTCAATCTGCTCTAGATAAGGTAGTATATAAAGAAAAACAACAAATTTCTTAAAGCTTGCAGGCTGAGAAGTCCAGGATGGAAGTGTCAGCTAGTTCAGTGTGGGGCGGGTTGACACTCTGCTAATATTCGCTGGCAATTGTTGCTATATCTTGAAGAAGGGCAGAACAGCTCCCTTCAACTTCTCATAATAAATACATTTGCTGTCTGGGAGAGTGTCACTCCCCTTAATGTCTTCACTCAAATTATCGTAGTATATATTCTGTGTGAATATGTGCATGTATGCATGTGTGTGCACACATGTATGACACCGGTTTGGTTAAGTTTATTCTAAAAACTTAGGCATTTTTATTTTTCTTGCAAATTTACTTGTCCTAGTTTCTATTTCAAATAATACATTTATAGCCACATAGCTTATGTTTAATGTTTTGTATCCAGTCACTTTACTGAACTTTTATAGCAGTTCTAATTTTCTCAAGAAAACCTTATGGTTTTACACATGTTTTATAAAATAATTTTTATGTCTTGTTGTCTTATTGAATGAGTGTTTCATTGCCTAGTTCTTATGGTGGACCTTCACAGAAGTGTAACAGACTTTTTTGCCTTCCTCTTGATCACCACAGAGTATGATGCCTGCTTCCTGTGTTGATAAATTATCTTTATTACTTTAATGTAAATTCTTTCTGTGCATGTTTGTGAGGAGTTTTACCATGAAACAGTGTTAATTTTGTCAGTATTTTCTCTATACTTATTAAGATGATAATTTGATTGTTATTTTTTCTATCACTACAATGAGTTGTAATAATTTATTTACACATGTAAATTTACTTATGTACATATGTAGACACCTCTTTGCATCTCAGAAATGAATTTTTATCATCATGGGTTTTAATTCATTTAATGTATATTTGGATTGGCTTTGTTAGAATTTTGTTGAAGAATTTTTCATCTATATTCATCAGTAAAATTGGGTTTTATTTGACTTTCTGTATTTGTGTTTGACTTGTATAGCATGATAATCCGGTTTTACACAATTGTACTCAGTACACAATTGAGAGTACAAGTGTTTTGTTTTTTTTTTTTTTCAAATTTAAGGGAGCTTGTAAAATACATCCCTTTCTGATATGAGTTTTATGTTTTTATTAAATAATTTACTTATTCACTTTACATCCCAATCATAGCTCCCTCTCTCCTACCCTCACAGTCCTACCCTCTCTCCCTTTTCCCCTATTTCCTACTCCTCAGAAAAGAGGACCCCCACCACCACCAATCCACCCTAGTACATCAACTGATTCTCTTTCATGTTGGCCTGGTAAGGCAGCCCTGCCAGGGGTGATCAATCGAAAAGCATGCACCAGACTTGTCAGAAATAGACCCTGCTTCCCTTATTAAGGAGTCCACATAAAGTCCAAGCTGCCAGTCAGGTACATATGTGTAGAGGACCTAGGTCCAGTCCATGCATGGCCCTTGGCAGGTGCTTCAGTCTTCACAAGCTTGCCTGGGCCCAAGTTAGCTGGCCCTGTTGGTCTTCTTGTGGAATTCCTGTCCCTCTGGGTCCTTCTATCCTGCCCCCATCTCTTCCATAAGGCTCACTGAACTCCACCAAACATTTGGTGATGGATTTCAGTATCTGTTTTCATCCTTTGCTGTGTGGAGCCTCTGATATCAGTTTTAATATCAGCATCACCATGCAGCCTAGCATGATTTTAAAACTCCTGATCATCCAGCATCTACCTCCAAGTGCCAGGATTATGCTTCTTTGAGCTTGCTCTGCAGCTGCCTTGGGAAGTGTTTCCCTGTGCCAAGAGTTCCTTCTTGCCCAGTGTTCCCTTCATTTTTTTTTCACATAATGTTTAATTCTACTAAAAACGCTTTTACATTTTTTTTCATGTGCAACATTCTTCACTCTAAAAAAAATATAATTTGTTTATGGTCCTCAAATATTAACTCTTTTCTTTTTAAGTGTTCTTGGATATTCATCTGATAGTACTTTAAAATGGCATCATGTGTAGGTACAGAACATTGCTGTGTGATGAGTGGGCTATAGCTCTCACAGAAGATGCTGTGTACCCACAAAACATAAAGACTGAGTGCTCTCCTAATGAAATCTTCTACCAGTCTGCAAAGAAAGTATATGTATTGTCTTGAAAATACTACAAGAGATAAAGTTAGATCAGATTAAAAAAAAGAGAGAGAGAGAGATTAGAGAGATTAAAGGAATGCCCAACCAATGCTGGCCCAACCAAAACTCGCTGTATAGAAGAGTGCCAACTCCTGACAATAGGAAAGATAGTCTGCTAAGCTTGCAGACAGAAGCCTGTCAGAGTTGTCCTCTGAGACTCTACTCAGGATAGCCTCAAAACAAATGTGGAGACTCGCAGCCAAGTGAGGTGAGGCATAGGGAAGTCTTGTGGAAAAGTGAGAAGAAAGAGAAAAGTGCCTGGAGGTGACAGGCACTCCACAAGAATACCAACAGAGTCAACTAACCAGAGCCCAGAGATGCTTGCTGAGACTGAAACATCAACCAGGGACCATGCATTAACCGGACCTTGGCCCTCTAAGAAGATTTAGCAGATGGGCAGCTTAGACTTCATATGAGTTCTCTAGTACGGGAAGAGGGACCTGCACTGGACAGGTTCTCATTTGCCAGCTTTTTTGATCACTTCTTCCTGGCAAGACTCTCTTGTCAGACCACAGGGATCAAGGACATGCTCAGTCCTGGTAAACTTGATGAGCTGGGGTGGATGGGAAACGGAGCCCCCCTTTTTCTGAGGAAAAGGAGAGGCAGGACAGGGAGAGGAGAGTGGGACTGAGAGGTGAAAAATGGGGCTACAACCAGGATGTAAAGTGAATAAAAAATGATAAAATTTTAAAAATACTTTATCAAGAATTGTTAATTAAAAACAAACATTTTATAAAATATATGAAAAGCAATATAGTAATAAATAACATGATTTGTTTCCCCTTCTACATATATCCCTAATCCTTGAGGGGAGAGGTGTGATAAAGACAGCCCATTTAGGGCTGAGTGCTCAAAAGTTTGTCACTGTCTGCATATTATTCTGCTATGAATGTTTTGTTAATTGCTATCTACTGAAATTTTTCTGATGATGGTTGATTTATGTACTGATCTATGATCATTAGGAGTAATCTGATTGTTATGCTATTTAGCCAAATAGTAGTATTAGGTTTCCTGTGGTGCCCATGACCTATGTGATAACAGATTTTTGACCCCACTAAAAGTACCATGTATTTGTTCCATCTCATGAAATGAGCTTTAAACTAATAATTTATGCTACTGTTGTACCAGTGGGTATATCTTCCAGGCAGTTTGCGGTTTATTTAAAGTTTTATAGAAAAGATAAGGATCTACATATTTTCTGAAAGTGTTTTCCTTTTTTTCTTAGAGCACAATTGTTTAATTTCTGAATTATAAAATCTTTTTAAACTGTCAACATCCCAACACTCTACATACTGCCATGATCAGACAGAAGAGTTTCTTCAATTAAGAATATGAAATTATGTAAAATAATGAACTAAAATTTTAATTTAAGATGATATTTTCTAGTTCCCACCACTTGCCTGCAAATTTCATGATTCCCTTGTATTTAATAGCTGAGTAGTATTCTATTGTATAAATGTACAACAATTTCTATATCCATTCCTCCATTCATGGACATCTATGTGGTTTCCAGCTTCTAGCTATTATGAATAGAGCTGCTACAAACATGGTTGAGCAAATGTCATGGTTGTATACTTGAGCATCTTTTGGAAAAATACCTAGGAGTAGAATAGCTGGATCTTCAGGTAGCACTATTCCTAATTTTCTGAGAAAGTGCCAGATTGGTTTCCAAAGTAGTTGTACAATTTATACTCCCACCAGCAATGAAGGAGGGTTCCCCTTTCTCCACATCCTCTCCAGCAGGTGTTGTCACTTGAGTTTCTGAACTTAGCCATTCTGATGGATGTAAGGTGAAATGTCAGGGTCGTTTTGACTAGCATTTCTTTAAGTGTTTCTCTGACATTTGTTATTCCTCTATTGAGAATTCTCTGTTTAGCTGTTTACTCTATTTTTTTTTAATTTGATTACTTGGTTTGTTGCTGTTTAACTTCTTGAGTTCTTTATATATTCTGGATATTAGCCCTCTGTCAGATCTAGGGTTGGTGAAGATCCTTTCCCAATCTGTAGGCTGTTGTTTTGTTCTGATGACAGTGCCCTTCACTTTACAGAAGCATATCAGTTTAATGAGGTCTCATTCATTGATTGTTGATCTTAGAGCCTGTGCTGTTGGTGTTTTGCTCAGGAAATTGTCTCCTGTGCCAGTGAGTTCAAGGCTCTTACCCACTATTTCTTTAGCACTCCTAGGCATATATCCAAAATATGTTCAAGTATATAACAAGAACATTTGCTCAACCGTGTTTGTAGCAGCTCTATTTGTATTAGCCAGGATCTGGAAAAAACACAGATGTCCTTCAGCTGAGGAATGGATACAGAAATGGTACATTTACACAATGCAATATACTCAGATATTAAAAAAAAGAAATCATGAAATTTGAAGGCAAATGGTGAGAACTAGAAAAGATCATCCTGAGTGAGGTAACCCAGAGACAGAAAGACACACATGGTATGTACTCACTTATAAGTGGGTATTAGACATATAATATAAGATAAACATACTAAAATCTGTATACTTAAGGAAGCTAAGCAAGAAGGAGGACCTTGGGTAAGATGATCAATACTTACTCAGATAGGCAAACTAAATGGACATCAAAAGAGGAGGGGGCTACAGCAGGGATAAGAAGTGAATAAACTGTAATTAATATAAACAAATAAAATTTATAAAAAAAGAAGAGGGAGAAAACAAGGAACAGGACAGGAGCCTACCCACAGAGGGGCTTTGAAAGAGTGTACCCAGAAAGGTATCAAAACAGATGCCGAGACTCAGAGCCAAACTTTGGGCAGACTGCAGGAATCTTCTAAGAAAAAGGGGAGATAGAAAGACCTGGAGGGGAGAGGAGCTCTATAAGGAGAGCAACAGAACCAAAAAATGTGGTCACAGGGTCTTTTCTGAGATTGATATTCCAACCAATGAACCTATACAGATGTAGGACATGGCAGCTCAGTCTCTAAGTAGATTCCCTAGTAATGGGCACAGGGACTGTCTCTGACATCAACTCATGGATAGCTCTTTGATCACCTCCCCCTGAGTGGGGAGCAGCCTTACCAGGGCACAGAGGAAGACAATGCAGCCAGCCCTGATGAGACCTGATAGGCGAGGTTCATATGGAAGAGGAAGGAGACGTCTCCTATCAGAGGACTTGGGGAGGGACATGGGATGAATTAAGGAAAGGAGGGTATGATTGGGAGGGAATGAGAAAGGATTCTTTTTTTTTTTTCAATGCAGTTTATTCAGGAACCTTGAACAATCATCTGACCCTGGGGAAAGCCAGCCCACAGCTTAAATAGCCTCTGGGTAGCCAACCCCAGCATGCCACGTGGGCAATGCAGATAGGTCCACATACATGGAAGCAAGCCAGATCCTCAGCCTTAGCCAAATGTGGAGTTGTTTGTGACAGAGAGCACTCACCATCGGGAAGGTGGAAGGCAGAAACCAGCTCCATCTTTAAGGCATGGCACTACCCAGCTCTCTACAGTTCCCCCTTTTTGTTTTAGACGCATCAGGCAAGAGTAGAGGTCTGATCTCTGATATTAGAAATAAATTGGGACTTTGTACCGATGTTCATTTAGATGTCATCCACCCAAAGAGCATCAGACCCTTCTGATACTTTTTTTTCAGAGGCGGGACCTGGGGCATCAACCCGCATGCAATCAGACTTGCTCTTCTCTGGGTCGAAAGCAGCTGACCCTGAGTGCAGTGCTTAGCCTCGCATCCTGAGCATAACATTTTAGCTTTTTATGGTAGCCAAACTTGCTTGGGGAGACTGTCCTGTTTCATTGGTTGTAAAGGCCTGAATGGTCATGGCTACATTACGCTGTTGTGAGACTCTAATCTTGCATATATACCACAGGCAAACCAAGGAGACCAACACCAGAAGGCCTGCTAACGCTCCCATGCCCGCCCATTCCTTCAGATGATTCATGGCTACAGCAATCCATGATGATAATCCTGTGGCTAGTCCTGTGTCCACTCTGGTAGAATTTACTGTGACAATGGCCACTCTCAGCTGCTCCATCGTAGTATCGAATTCTCCAGTCCAATTACCTAAAATATAGCTAGACAATTGTTTAGACAGATTTGCAGCACAGGAAAAATTCTCATGTTGTATGCTAGTGACACAAAGTCCAACATACTTTCATTGACAGCCAAGTTGAGCAATTTGCCACAGGGTATCAATTTGCTCCTGCACAAGGTCAATCCTCTGATTGAACACCATCAACCCTCCTTTTAGTTGAGCATTAATTCTTTTTTGTACATCTAAGGCATGAGCTACATTGGCTAAAAGATTATTCAGGGTCTGAGCAGTCTGCACAGTATGACTCATGGCTAATGCCG
Organism: Meriones unguiculatus; assembly: GCF_030254825.1. Lineage (NCBI taxonomy): Eukaryota > Metazoa > Chordata > Mammalia > Rodentia > Muridae > Meriones > Meriones unguiculatus. Next base: position 3,302,358 of record NC_083365.1, on the reverse strand, counting down.
CGGTGGTAGCTCCAACAGCCACCAATGAGATGACAGTAACAATGGAGGCTGTAGTTCCAAGATCCCTTTTCTGTCTGAAGAGAGTCATAGCATGAGGGGCATCAATGGGCACAGGCACCCAGAAAGGCATGCGAGTAACCAGGGCATACCTAACTTCACTAGCATTCCAGCATTGGGCAAAAAAGCAAGTATCATTACCACAATTACTTGGCTCTATCTGGATACTAATGAATAAAAATGGGGGATATAAACAAACAGGTGTGGGCTTATAGGAAACATTATGAGAAGCCTTAACCCCCTCGTTGGAACATTCTGCATCAGTTCTAGAACTAGCAGTGGTGGTGTCCGAGGTCTGAGTAGGTTCAGGAGACCATTGCCCCCCAGGGCAAGACGTGCTCCATGTAAATTGACTAACTCCATGTTTTCCTCCACATTTGAAAGTCATTTAAGGTTCCTAAATTATCTTTACCACATTTTTTTTAATTTTTCATCAATTACACTTTATTCATTCTGCATCCCCCCATAAACCCCTCCCTCCTCCCCTCCCAATTCTACCCTCCCTCCTCCCTCTGCTTGCATGCCACTCCCCAAGTCCACTGATAGGGGAGCTTCTCCTCTCCTTTCTGATCTTAGTCCATCAGTTCACATCAAAAGTGGCTGCATTGTCCTCTACTATGGACTGGCAAGGCTGCTCCCCCCTCAGGGGGAGGTGATCAAAGAGCAGGCCAATCAGATTATGTCAGAGGCAGTCCCTCTTCACATTACTATGTAACCCAATTGGACTCTGAACTGCCCTGGGCTACATCTGTGCAGGGGTTCTAGGTTATCTCCATGAATAGTCCTTGGTTGGATTATGAGTCTCTGGGAAGTTCCCTGTGTTCAAATTTTCTTGTTCTGTTGCTCTCCTTGTGGAGACCCTGTCCTCTTCAGCTCTTACTATTTCCCAGTTCTTACATAAAATTCCATTCACTCTGCCCAACAGTTGCCCATCAGGCTCAGCATCTGCTTTGATAGTCTATAGGGCAGAGGCTTTCAGAGGCCCTCTGTGGTAGGTTCCTAGGTTGTTTCCTGTTTTCTTCTTCTTCTGATGTCCATCCTCTTTGCCTTTCCGGATGGGGATTGGACATTTTAGTTAGGGTCCTCTCTCTTGCTTAGTTTCTTTAGATGCACAGGTTTTAGTGGGTTTGTCCTATGTTGTATGTCTATATGAGTGAGTATATACCATGTGTGTCTTTTTGATTCTGGGACAACTCACTCAGGATGATCCTTTCCAGGACCCACCATTTACCTGTGAATTTCATGATTTCCTTATTTTTCATTGCTGAGTAATATTCCATTGTGTAGATGTACCACAATTTCTGCATCCATTATTCAGTTGAGGGGCATCTGGGCTATTTCCAGCTTCGGGCTATTACAAATAAAGCTGCTACAAACATGGTTGAGCAAATATCCTTTTTGTATACTTGAGCCTCTTTTGGATATATGCCTAGGAGTAGTATGGCTGGATCTTGGGGAAGCACTATTCCTAGTTGTCTGAGAAAGCGCCAGATTGATTTCCAGAGTGGTTGTACAAGTTTACATTCCCACCAGCAGTGGAGAAGGGTTCCCCTTTCTCCACAACCTCTCCAGCATGTGTTGTCACTTGAGTTTTTCATCTTGGCCATTCTGATGGGTGTAAGGTGAAATCTCAGGGTTGTTTTGATTTGCATTTCCCAAATGGCTAGTGAGGTTGAGCATTTCTTTAAGTGTTTTTCTGCCATTCAGTATTCCTCTACAGAGAATTCTCTGTTTAGCTCTGTTCCCCATTTTTTAAGTGGATTACTTGGTTTGCTGCTTTTCAGCTTCTTTAGTTCTTTATATATACTGGATATGATTCCTCTGTCAGATAAAGGGATGGTGAAGATTCTTTCCCAATCTGTAGGAGGTCGCTTTGTTTTGGTGATGGTCTCCTTCGCTTTGCAGAAGCTTTTCAGTTTTATGAGGTACCATTTATTGATTGTTGCTCTTAGAGCCTGTGCTGTTGGTGTTCTGTTCAGGATGTTTTCTCCTGTAACAATGAGTTCTAGGGTATTCCCCACTTTTTTTTCTAGCAGATTTAATGTGTCTGGTTTTATGTTGAGGTCTTTGATCCACTTGGACTTCAGTTTTGTGCATGGTGATAAGTATGGATCTATTTTCATTTTTCTACATGTAGACATCCAGTTGGACCAGCACCATTTGTTGAAGATGCTATCTTTTTTCCATTGTATGGTTTTGGCGTCTTTGTCAAAGATCAGGTGTCCATAAGTGTGTGGGTTTATTTCTGGGTCCTCTGTTCCGTTCCATTGATCCACCATTCTGTTTCTATGCCAGTACCATGCAGTTTTTAAAACTGTTGCTCCATAGTACAACTTAAGATCAGGGATGGAGATACCTCCAGAAGATCTTTTATTGTAGAGGATTGTTTTAGCAATTCTGGGTTTCTTTTTTTTTATTTTTTTTATCAGTTACATTTTATTAACTCTGTATCCCAGCCATGTCCTGATCCCTCATTCGCTCCCAGTCCCTCCCTCCCTCCCTCATCTCCACCGTGCCCCTTTCCAAGTCCACTGATAGTGGGGAACTCCTCCCCATTCATCTGATCCTGTTTTATCAGGTATCTTCAGGACTGGCTGCAAAGCCCTCCTCTGTGGCCTAGCAGGACTGCTCCTCCCTTCAGGGGTGGGGAGACCAAAGAGCCAGTCATTGAGTTCCTGTTAGAAATAGTCCCTGTTCCCCTCACTTTGGGAAACCAATTGGTTACTGAGCTACCACAGGCTACATCTGAGTGGAGGTTCTAGGTTATATCCATACACGGTCCTTGGTTGAATGTCAGTCTGAGAAAAGACCCTGTGCCCAGATATATTTGGTCCTTGTGGAGCTCCTATCCTTTCCCCATCAGACTAACTCCCCTTCTTTCTTATGATTCCCTGTACTCTGCCAAAGGTTTGGTCATGAGTCTTTGCTTTGAAAACACTGCTAGTTAGAGTCTTTCAGATGCGCTCAGTAGATTCCTGTCATACGTTCAATGCACATCCCATCTGTCTTTCTAAATGAGGATTGATCATCTTATCCCATGTCCGCTCAATTGATTATCTTTTTTAGGTGTATAGATTTCATTATGTTTATCATATCTTATAGGTTTATATAAGTGAGTATATCCCATGTTTGTCTTTCTCCTTCTGGGATATTTCACTCAGAATGATCTTTTCTAGATCCCACCATTTGCCTCCAAATTTCATGATTTCCTCCTTTTTGATTGCTGAGTAGTATTCCATTGTATAAAAATACCACAATTTCTGTACCCATTCCACCGTTGATGGACATCTGGGTTGTTTCCAGGTTCTGGCTATTACAAATAGAGCTGCTATAAACATGGTTGAGCAAGTGTCCTTTTTGTGTACTTGAACAAACTTTGGGTATATACCTAGCAGTGGTATAGCTGGGTCTGGAGGAAGCACTATTCCTATTTGTCTTAGAAAGCGCCAGATAGCTTTCCAGAGTGGTTGTACCAGTTTACATTCCCACTAGCAGTGGAGGAGGGTTCCACTTTCTCCACAACCTCTCCAGCATGTGTTATCGCTTGAGTTTTTCATCTTGGCCATTCTGATGGGTGTAAGGTGATATCTCAGGGTCGTTTTGATTTTCATTTCCCTGATGGCTAATGAGGATGAGCATTTCTTTAAGTGTTTTTCTGCCATTCGATATTCCTCTGTCGAGAATTCTCTGTTTAGCTCTGTTCCCCATTTTTTAATTGGATTACTTGGTTTGCTGCTTTTCAGCTTCTTTAGTTCTTTGTATATACTGGATATTAGTCCTCTGTCAGATAAAGGGTTAGTGAAGATTCTTTCCCAATCTGTAGGCAGTCGTTTTGTTTTGATGACGGTATCCTTTGCTTTTACAAAAACTTTTCAGTTTCATGAGGTCCCATTTATTGATTGTTGCTCTTAGAGCCTGTGCTGTTGGTGTTCTGTTCAGGAAGTTGTCTCCTGTGCCAATGAGTTCTAGGCTGTTCCCCACTTTTTTTTTCCAATTGATTTAGGGTATCTGGTTTTATGTTGAGGTCCTTGATCCACTTTGACTTTAGTTTTGTGCAGGGTGGTAAATATGGATCTATTTTCATTTTTCTGCATGTAGACATCCAGTTGGTCCAGCACCATTTGTTGAAGATGCTGTCTTTTTTCCATTGAATGGAATTGGCTTCTTTGTCGAATATCAAGTATTCATAGGTGTGTGGATTTATTTCTGGGTCTTCTATGCGGTTCCATTGATCCTCCTTTCTGTTTCTATGCCAATACCATGCAGTTTTTATTACTGTTGCCCTGTAGTACAGCTTGAGATCAGGAATGGAGATACCTCCAGATGATCTGTTGTCATACAGGATCGTTTTGGAGATTCTGGTTTTTTTGTTTCTCCATATGAAGCTGAGAATCTGTTTTTCAAGGTCTGTAAAGAATTGAGTTGGTATTTTGATGGGAATTGCATTGAATCTGTAGATTGCTTTTGGCAGTATGGCCATTTTCACAATGTTAATCCTACCAATCCATGAGCATGGGAGATCTTTCCATCTTCTGATATCTTCTTCGATTTCTTTCTTCAGAGACTTGCAGTTTTTCTCAAACAGGTCTTTCACTTGCTTGGTTAGAGTCACACCAAGGTACTTTATGTCATTAGTGGCTATTGTGAAGGGTGTTGTTTCCCTAATTTCTTTCTCAGCCTTTTTGTCTTTGGTATATAGGAGGGCTTCTGATTTTTTTGAGTTGATTTTGTATCCTGCCACTTTGCTGAAGGTGTTTATCAGCTGAAGGAGTTCTCTGGTTGAATTTTTGGGGTCGCTCATGTATACTATCATACCATCTGCAAATAGTGACACTTTGACCTCTTCCTTTCCGATTTGTATCCCCTTGATCTCCTTTAGTTGTCTTATTGCTCTGGCTAGGACTTCAAGTACTATGTTGAAGAGATATGGGGACAATGGACAGCCTTGTCTTGTCCCTGATTTCAGTGGGATTGATTTAAGTTTCTCTCCATTGAGTTTGATGTTAGCTATAGGCTTGCTATATATTGCCTTTACTATGTTTAGGTATGTGCCTTGTATCCCTGATCTCTCCAAGACTTTAAACATGAATGAGTGTTGGACTTTGTCAAATGCTTTTTCGGCATCTAAGTAGATGATCATGTGGTTTTTCTCCTTCAGTTTGTTTATGTAGTGGATTACATTGATGGATTTCTGTATGTTGAACCACCCTTGCATGCCTTGGATGAAGCCTACTTGGTCATGGTGGATGATATCTTTGATGTGTTCTTGGATTCGGTTTGCAAGTATTTTATTGAGTATTTTCGCGTCAATATTCATAAGAGAGATAGGCCTAAAGTTCTCTTTTTTTGTTGGGTCTTTGTGTGGTTTAGGTATTAAGGTGACTGTGGCTTCATAGAATGAGTTTGGTAGTGTTCCTTCTGTTTCTATTTTGTGGAATAGCTTGAGGAGAATTGGAGTTACCACTTCTTTGAAGGTCTTGTAGAATTCTGCGCTGAAGCCATCTGGTCCAGGGCTTTTTTTGGAGGGGAGACTGTAAATGACTGCTTCTCTCCATTGAGTTTGATGTTAGCTATAGGCTTGTTGCTTCTGTTTCGATTTTGTGGAATAGTTTGAAGAGAACTGGAGTTAGCTCTTTATTGAATGTTTGGTAGAATTCTGCGCTGAAACCATCAGGTCCTGGGTTTTTTTTTGATGGGAGACTTTCGATGACTGCTTCTATTTCCTTGGGGGATATAGGACTATTTAATTGATTTACCTGGTCCTGATTTAGCTTTGGTAAGTGGAATCGATCAAGAAAATTGTCCATTTCATTTAAATTTTCAAATTTTGTTGCGTATAGACTTTTGAAGTAAGTCTTAATGATTGCTTGGATTTCCTCAGTGTCTGTAGTTATGGCCCCTTTTCATTTCTGATTTTGTTGATTTGGATGGTGTCTCGCTGCCTTTAGGTAGCTTGGCTAAGGGTTTGTCGATCTTGTTGATTTTCTCAAAGAACCAGCTCTTGGTTTCATTGATTCTTTGAATTGTTTTATTTTTTTCTAATTGATTGATTTCAGCCCTGAATTTGATTATTTCCTGCTGTCTGCTCCTTCTTGGTGTATCTGCTTCTTCTTTTTCTAGGGATTTTAAGTGAGCCATTAAGTTGCTTGAATGCGCTGTCTCAAATTTCTTCTTGAAGGCACTTAGTGCTATGAACTTTCCTCTTAGCACTGCTTTCATTGTGTCCCACAAGATTGGATATGTTGTGTCTTCATTTTCATTGAGTTCTAGGAAGATTTTAATTTCTTTCTTTATTTCTTCCCTGACCCAGCTGTCTTTTAGTAGCAAGTTGTTCAGTTTCAATATATGTGTAGGCTTTTTGCTATTTCTGTTGTTACTGAGGTCCAGCTTTATTCCATGGTGATCAGACAGGATACAAGAGATTATTTCAATCTTCTTATATCTGTTGAGGCTTGCTTTGTGACCAACTATGTGGTTTATTTTGGAGAAGGTTCCATGAGGTGCTGAGAAGAAGGTAAATTCTTTTGTGTTTGGGTGTAAGGTTCTGTAAATGTCTGTTAGGACCATTTGATTCATGACCTCTGTCAGAGACATTGTTTCTTTGTTTAATTTCTGTTTTGTTGACCTGTCCTTTGTTGAGAGTGGGGTGTTGAAGTCTCCCACTATTAGTGTGTGGGGATCTATGTGTGGTTTAAGTTTTATCAATGTTTCTTTCACAAATGTGGGTGCCCTTGTATTTGGGGCATATATGTTCAGGATTATGATATCTTCTTGGTGGAATTTTCCCTTGATGCGTATGAAGTGTCCTTCCCCATCTCTTTTGATTAATTTTGGTTGAAAGACTATTTTATCAGATATTAGAATGGCTACTCCTGCTTGCTTCTTGCGTCCATTTGCTTGAAAAGCCTTCTTCCATCCCTTTACCCTCAATTAATGTCTATCATTGTGACTTAGGTATGTTTCTTGTATACAACAGATTGCTGGGTTTTGTTTATGCATCCATTCTGTTAGTCTGTGTCTTTTTATGGGAGAATTAAGTCCATTGATATTGAGAGAGATTAATGACCAGTGGCTGTTAGATCCTTTGATTTTGATGTTGGCTGTGGTCATACGGTTGTGTGCTTGGTTGCTTTTTGTTTTACTGTAGTGGGGTTAATTATTTCCTGTGTTTTCTTGAATGTAGCTAGCTTTCTTGGGTTGTATTTTCCCTTCCAGTGTCTTCTGTAATGCTGGATTTGTTTGTAGGTATTGTTGAAATTTGTTTTTGTCGTTGAATATCTTGTTTCCTCCATCTATGAGGACTGAGAGCTTTTTAGGGTATAGTAGCCTGGGCTGACATCTGTGTTCTCTTAGGGTCTGCATGATATCAGTCCAGGCCCTTCTGGCTTTCATAGTCTCTGTTGAAAAGTCGGGTGTGATTTTAATGGGTATACCCTTATATATTACTTGGCCTATTTCCCTTGTAGCTTTTAGTGTTTTTTCTTTGTTTTGTATACTTATTGTTTTGATTATTATGTGGCAGGAGGATTTTCTTTTCTGGTCTAGAATATTGGGTATTCTATAGGCCTCTGTATTCCTATTGGCCTCTCCTTTAAGTTGGGGAAATTTTCTTCAATGATTTTGTTGAAAATATTTTCTGGGCCTTGGTGCAGGGAATCTTCTTTTTCCTCTATTCCTATTATTCTTAGGTTTTGTCTTTTTATGTTGTCTTGAATTTCTTGGAGGGTCTGTGTCAGGAATTTTTTAGATTTAACATTTTCTTTGACAGATACATCTATTTCTTCCATTGTATCTTCCACACTTGAGATTCTTTCTTCCATTTCTTGTAGCCTATTGGTTATGCTAACCTCTGTAGTTCCTGCTTTCTTCCCTAAGTTCTTTCTCTCCACAATTTCTTCCATTTGTGTTTTTTTTTTTTTAATTTTTCCAATTCTATCTTCAGGTCTTGAGCTATTTTGTTAGTTTTCTTCCCCTGTCTGACTGTATTTTCATGTTTTTCCATCAATTCCTTCAGCTGTTTGTTTGAACAATCCACTGTTTCTTTTATTTCATTCAGTGATTTAAGCATTTCCTCTCTAAAGGCCACAGACTGTTTTGCTGCAGCTTCCCATATTTCTTCACAGATGGCCATAATCTCCTTCTCTTTAATTTCCTCCATTTCTTTATGGATAGCCATGATCTGTTTGTTTTTATCTTCCTCTAATTCTTTTCATATTTTATTTGTTTCCTCTCTTATCTTCTTCATGAGCATAGATGTTAGGTCATCTCCTTGAATTTCATTTATGCTGGGGGTGTCTAGGGCTATTTGCCCCTGGATAACTGGGTTCTGGAGATGCCATATTGCTCTGGCTTTTGTTGGTTGAACTTTTACACTGTCCTCTACCCATTGGGCTATCTTAGTTGTTTGAAGTTAGTTTCTGGTTGTTCCTGGACTCTTGTAGTGGAGAGAATCCCTTTGGCAGGAAGTTAGTTTTTCCTGAAGGAAGCCTTCCCAGCTTTTTGGGTATAGTCACTGGATGTCTGGTGTTTTTCAGGAGTTGCTACAGCTCACCTCAGGCATAGAGACCTGGGTAGTAACTGTGGTCCTGATTAGTCGAGAGGGCTCTCCTCTCACTGGGAGAAGTCCTGGAGACAGCTGCCCTCCTTCTGTTTTTTTTGCTGTAAATTTAGTGATCAGCTGCTGTAACCTGTGTGTCCCGTGGTTTGGTCGGTTTTGTTAGGGATAACTGGTTGCCCCTTGGAGCAGTATCTGGGGGTTGATCTCATGGTTCCCGGTCTTTTGTAGGTCTGAGGTTGGGGCTCTGTGCCCCAGAACTCAAGAGGTAATCTGTGGTGCGTGAGAACTGCTCTGGTGTCTTGGGGCACACAGTTCTGCCTGTAAGGTGTAGTTGGTACAAAGCAGGCCTCTGGGCTGGCAGAGCTTCCGCCCACCTGCTAGTCTGTGGGAGCTGAGTTTCCAATCACTCTGTGCTCCTTGTTTGGGCCCAGATCTATGATGGCTGGATGTACTCACCTGTTTGCGATCTGCAGGCTGCTAGATTTTCCCTAGGTGACCCCAGCAGCACGGTTTCTTCCTTCCCTGTGGGGTCCTCTCAGGACAGGGGTTCCCAGTCCCTGTTGTACTGGGGCACGCAGCTTGTCTGTACCGCTGAGCTGAGCGCACAGCTCTCTGCATGGCAGGAGCTCAGTTGTGTTGGTGGTGGGTACCTGCTGTCCTGGAGACTTTCCGGGGGAAAGACTGGGTGACCCATGATCAGACTGGCAACTTTGCTTCCCCATGGGGTTTTCTTGCGACTGGGCCTTCCAGTCTCAGGCACCCTTGTGCCCACGGATCAGCCTGGGAAAGTGATTGGGACACGCACACTTGTGGCTCCAGCCTGGAGACCCAAAGCCCGCATTACCCGGGATTTCTTCCAGGTTCTGGCTGGGCAGCCGAGAGTGGACCGGACCAATTCCCATGCCATGGGAGCCTCCCCTCACCTGGGAAACAGATCGATGTAGTTTCAGGGCCCAGAGTTCAGTCTCCTGGTCGCTGCATGGAGAGTGCTGTCCTGCTTCTCAGACACAGTGCTCTCCTGGTGCTGCCATCTTGACTCCCCCCGAGGAAGGATTCTATAACTGGGATACAAAGTGAATAAACTGTAATTTATAATAATAAATAAGTAAATTAAAAAAAACACTTTTATGTAATTTTTAAAATTCTCCCCATCCAGTAAAACCTTTGTTTACACAAAGATCTGTGTTTATGGCTGAAAGCAGTTACCCCTTTTTCTGTTTTTGTTTATTTTCTGAATAACCCTTCCTTTCTTTGCAGCCCCAAACTTATTTCTGACAGTGGGAAGACTTATTTATTGCTGGTGAGAATGTGTTCAGCCATATTGAAAATCAGTAGAAGTTTTTCAAAATTTTAAGAATATAACATATAACATATAAGCACACCAGTAATAAATATCTATCTAGCCACTTACAATGGAGTTGCCTTTGTACCCATGTTTATCACTTATCCATTAAAGGTGGATTATACAAACATCCTGATCAACTGATCAACTACTAAGGAAAATGTAGTATATACAAAAAAACCACTATGTTTTATGTAGTCATAAAGAAGAATAAATCTATGTTATTTGTAAGAAAATGAATGGAACAAGAGGAAAATACATTAAGTAAAATAAGAAACTTCACAATTCAAAAACCTGTTGTATGTTTTATTTGATATGTGAGAGGTAAGGGATAAAAGAAAGACAAGCATGTAAAAGGGAAAACACTAGGAATAAAGAAAAAAAATGAGGGGGAACCAGTATAATTGGGGAGAGGAACATGAGCAAACACGTTACATGTTGTGCATAGAATTATAGTATGACCACTTAGATTGTACAGCTAATAAATCCTTAAAAAGTGATGGAAAATGCACCAGGATGTCATGGTTTGTTACACACTTCTGAGTCTGTTGAAATGTATATGCTTTGTCCAGATAATTTAAAGTTTAATCATTCACAAACTTTGTCATGAAACAACTATGAATAAAATAATTTCTGTTCTTTAGTGGACCTACTCTTAGAAAATTTGTGCAATAGTGGGTACAAGTCACACCAAATATGATAATAACATTGCATCTATAGAAGAGCAGCTACAAAGTGATTAAAATGTGAATGATGGAATGCAAAAAGCCCCCAGGTCTGGGAATCCCTAGCAGACTCCCCAGTTCATGATGGAAGCATAAGAGAAAGTCTTGAAAATAATGACATTCTGGCCATAAGCTATGGCTGTGAAAACATTAATTTTAAGAAAAGAACAAAATTACGTAGTAATTTTTTTCAGAATACTCAATTAATATATGTTTTAGTAATATTGGTATGCTAGAGGAATTTGAAACATAACCACAATGCAACCTGAAATAAATTTATTTAGGGAATTACAGACAAAATTTATCTTTTATTTTTCCTATTTTTTGAAGCAGGTTGTTCTTGTTTCAGAGACTGGATTAATAATTTTTATGTATACCATGTTGGTCTCAAACTCAGGGGAGCCTGTTGTCTCTACCTCTGTAATATTGGTATTACAACTATATCCCCCTACAATAAGAAGATATGTCTAATTTTAATGGTTTCATCACTGATGACTTCAAATAAAACTTTTTTAGAGACAGCATTTTCTGTGTATCCTTAGCAGTTCTGGACTCACTCTGTAGACCAGGCTGGCTTCAAACTCACAGCAATCAGCCTGCCTCTGCCTCCATGAGTGCTGAGATTAAAGGCGTGCGCCACTGTGTCTGCCTAAAATTGTTTTTATTTTGGCTACAAAAGTCGAAAAGATTAAAGCCAATCCCAGGTCCAAGATGGCAGAGCCCAGCAGAGTCTGAGTGTCAGGACCCCAGTGCCTGCTTTGCCAGTAAGTCACAGTTGCCTTCTGAAACACCCACACACATGCAGCTGTCTCTGAAATACCAGCACTCATCGGTGTTCCTCCAGACCTCTTCCATCATCCTGAAGACTACTCCAGAATCCTGAGACATGCAGATCCAACATTTGATGCAACTCTACTAGTGGTCTTGAGGAGACCAGAAGGACTTCACTGAATCACAAAGGTCCCAGAAACCCAACAGTTTCCTAGAACAAACAGCCAAGGTTACAGAGAGTCAGATGATTAAACGCCAGTGTAAGAACATGATCAACAAAAATCAGGACATCATGGCTCCAACAGAAATCCCCCAAAACACTGGATAGTCTAATGTAGCTGAAAACACAGGAAAGTTACCTTAAATCTATGCTTATGCAGTTATTAGAAGCATTTAAAGAGGAAATTTGCACACCATAATACCACCAACACTTGTGATAACTTCAGTACCATACTCTATGCTCTCTAGCACCCTGTCCCTCAAGGCAAACCTCCACGCACACACAGGCATACACACTTGCCCATATCTGTCCTTCTGCACCCATGGACTTTTCTTCCACAGGTACAGTTGAAGCACCAATGCACACACTGAAACCACTGGACCTCTCTCATCTCCATGAAGAATTCTCCAGACACCAGAGAAAGATGGTACCAGTCTGAATTGCAGAATCCAAGAACAAACAGTGAAGGTTGCATACAAATAAATGGCCAGAGGTTGATGAAAGCACACACCCAACAAAAATCAGGAAATCATGGCCTCACCAGCAATCCCCAAAAGCAATGGTTACTCTAATTCATTGGAAACACAGGAAAATGACCTTTAAAGATATGCTGATCCAGTTATTAGAGTCTCATAAAGAGGAAACAAACAAATCTCTCAGAGAAATAGCCAGGCAAATAGAGGGACAAGTAGAGGCAAAATTAGTGGCATATAGAGAAGAAACAAATAAACAAACAAACAAACAAATAGAGGCCATCATACAGAGGCAGGAGAACACATTCAAACAGATGAAAGAAATGGTGCAAGGCATGAAAACAGAATTAGAATCAATAAAGAAAACACAAACTGAGAAAACCGTGAAGTTGGAGAATATAGAGAAAAGATCAGGAACCACAAAAGTAAGCATCACCAACAGAATATAAGAGATGGAAGAGAGAATATCTGGTGCTGAAGACACACTTGCAGAAATGGATACTTCTCTCGAAGAAAAAGTAAAGTCAGGAAAGTCTCAAACACAAAATATCCAAGAGATCAAAAATGCCATGAAAAGGTGAAATCTAAAAATAAGAGGAATTGATGAAAAAGAAGACTCCAGTCTCCAAGGTCCAGAAATTATCTTCAAGAAAATCATAGGAGAAAATTTCCCCAACTTAAAGAAAAAGACATCCATAAACATACAAGAGGCCTACAGAACACAACGCATAGTAGACCAAAAAAGAAAATCCTCATGTCACATCCTTGTCAAAACATTAAATATACAGAACAAAGAAAAGATATTAAAAGCAACAAGGGGAAAAGACCAAGTAATGTATAAAGGTAGACCTTTCTGAATCACACCAGACTTCTCATCAGAAACCATGAAAGCCAGAAGGGCCTGTGCAGGTTTCATACTGACTTTAAGGGACCACAGATGCCATCCAATACTATTATACTCAGCAAAGCTATCAATCAAAATAGATGGAGAAAACAAAATATTCCATGATAAAACTAAATTTACAGTTTGTACACAGCAAACCAGCCATACAGAAGATACTAGAAGGAAAACTGTAATCCAATGAAAACAACTATACCCAAGAAAATATAGGGTACAGATAATGTCCCTACAGAAATTAAAAGAAAACAAATAATGAATCACAATAAGACCACCAACTCCACAATAAAAGGAACTAACATTCATTGGTCACTATTATCTATCAAAACCAATTGACTCAACTCGCCAATAAAAAGACACAGACTAACAGAATGGGTGTGAAAACAGTTTTCAACATTCTGCTGCATCGAAGAAACACGCCTCTGCAACAAAGATAAAGAATACCTCAGAGTGAGGGGCTGGAAAACTGTTTTTCAAGCAAATGGACCCAGAAAACAAAATAAGGTAGCTATCCTACTATCTAATAAAATAGACTTTCAACCAAAACTAATCAAAAAAGATGAGGAGGGACACTACATTCCCATCAAAAGAAAATTCCGCCAAGAGGACATCACAATTCTGAACATCTATGACCGAAATACAAGAGTGCCTACATTCGTAAATGAAACATTATTAATGCTTAAGTCACACATCAATCCCAATGCCTAAATAGTAGGAGACTTCAACATCCCACTCTCACCAAGGGACAGATCATCTAGACAGAAGCCAAATAGGGAAATAAAGGCACTTACAGAGGCCCTAATCCAAATGGACCTAATAGATGTCTACAGAACTTTTCACCCAAACTCAAAAGAGTATGCCTTCTTTTCAGCACCTCTTGGAACCTTCTCCAAAATAGACCATATATTTGGTGAAAAAGCAAGCCTCAACAGATATAAGATAATCCCCTGTATTTTATTTGACCACCATGGACTAAAGTTGAACCTCAACAACAGAAATAGAAATAACAATAGAAATAACATAAAGCCTCCAGACACATGGAAAATGAATACCTTGCTATTCAATGAGAGCTGGGTTAAGGAAGAAATAAAGAAATTAAAGACTTCCTAGAATTCAATGAAAATGAAGATACAACATACCCAAATTTATGGGACACATTGAAAGCAGTGCTCAGAGGAAAATTCATAGCAATAAGTGCCTTCAAGAAGAAATTTGTAACATCTCATACAAACAACTTAATGGACCAACTGAAAGCCCTAGGAAAAAAAAAGAAGAAGATACACCCAAGAGGAGCAGACAGCTGGAAATAAACAAACTCAGGGCTGAAATCAATCAATTAGAAACAAATAACACTATTCAAAGAATCAATGAAACGAAGAGCCTGCTTTTTGAGAAAATCAACAAGACAGACACACCTTAGCCAAACTAACTAAAAGGCAAGAGACACCATCCAAATAAGCAAAATCAGAAATGAAAAGGGGAACATAACTACAGACATTGAGGAAATCCAAAAAATCATCAGGTCATACTACAAAGGCCTATATGCTACAAAATTTGAAAATCTAAAAGAAATGGACAACTTTCTAGATAGATTCCATCTATCAAAATTAGGTCAAGCTCAGGTAGAAAGATTGAATAGACCTATATCCCCCAAGGAAAAAGAAGCAGTCATCAACAGTCTCCCTTCCAAAAAATGCCCTGGGCCAGATGGATTCAGTGCAGAATTCTACCATACCTTCAAAGAAGTGGTAATTCCAATTCTCTTCAAGCTATTGCACAAAATAGAAACAGAAGGAACATTACCAAACTCATTCTGTGAAGCCACAGTCTCCTTGATATGTAAACCACAAAAAGACTGAACAAAAAAAAGAAAACTTCAGACCTATCTCTCTTATGAACATTGATGCAAAAATACTCAATAAAATACTTGCAAACCAAATTCAAGAACACATAAAATATATCATCACAATGACCAAGTAGGATTCATCCCAGGCATGCGGGGGTGGTTCAATATATAGAAATCTATCAATATATCCACCTTATAAACAAACTGAAGGATTAAAAACCACATGAATATACTCTTAGATGCCGAAAAGGATTTGACAAAATCCAACATTCATTCATGTTTAAAGCATTGGAGATATCAGGGATACAAGGCACATACCTAAACATAGTAAAGGCAATATACAGCAAGCCTATAGCCAACATCAAACTCAATGGAGAGAAACTTAAATCAATCCTACTGAAATCAGGGACAAGGCAAGAGAAACAAGACAATATGCCCACTCTCTCCATATCTATTCAAGATAGTACTGGAAGTCCTAGATAGAGTGATAAGACAAGTAAAGGAGATGAAGGGAAAGGAGATCAATTGGAAAGGAAGAGGTAAAAGTTTCACTGTTTGCAGATGATATGATAGTATATATGAGTGACCCCCAAAATTCAACCAGAGAACTCCTTCAGCTGATAAATACCTTCAGCAAAGTGGCTGGATACAAAATTAATTCAAAAAAACCAGAAGCCCTCCTGTATACCCAAGAATAAAGGGATGAGAAAGAAATTAGGGAAACAACACCCTTCACAATAGCCACCAATAATATAAAGTACCTTGGGGTGACTTTACCCAAGCAGGTGAAAGACCTGTTTGAAAAAACTTCAAGTCTCTGAAGAAAGAAATTGAAGAAAATATCAGAAGATGGAAACATCTCCTGTGCTCATTGATTGGTAGGATTAACATAGTGTAAATGGTCATCCTACCAAAAGCAATCTACATGTTCAATGCAATTCCCATCAAAATACCAATACAATTCTTTACAGACCTTGAAAGAAAATTTCTCAACTTCATCTGGAGAAATAAAACTCCAGAATTTCCAAAACTATTTTGTCCAACAACAGATCATCTGGAGGTATCTCCATCTCAAGCTGTACTACAGAGCAATAGTAATAACAACTGCATCGTATTGGCATAGAGACAGAAGAATAGATCAATGGAACCAAATAGAAGACCCAGAAATGAACCCAAACTCCTATGAATACTAGATTTTCAATAAAGAATACAAAACCAATCAATGGAAAAAGACAGCATCTTCAAGAAATGGTGCTGCTCCAACTGGATGTCTACATGCAGAAAAATTAAAATAGATTCATATTTATCAGCCTGCACTAAACTTAAGTCCAACTGTATCAAAGACCTCAACATAAAACCTGATACACTAAATTGGTTAGAAGAAAAAGTGGAGAAGACCTTGGAATTCACTGGCACAGGAGACAACTTCCTGAACAGAACACCAACAGCACAAGCTCTTAGAGCAACAATTGATAAATGGGACCTCATGAAACTAAAAATCTTCTGTAAAGCAAAAGACATTGTCATCAGAACAAAATAACAGCCTACAGACTGGGAAAGGATCTTTACCAACCCTATATCTGACAGAGGGTTGATATCCAGAATATATAAAGAACTAAAGAAATTAAAAAGCAATAAATCAAGCAATCCAGTTAAAGAGTGGGGTAAGGAGCTAAACAGAGAATTCTCTGTAGAGGAATATAGAATGGCAGAGAAACACCTAAAGACATGCGCAATGTCCTTAGCCATCAGAGAGATGCAAATCAAAACAACCCTGAGATTTCACCTTACAACCATTGGAATGAAAAAGGTTAAAAACTTAAGTGAAAACACATGCTGGAGAGGTTGTAAGAACTGGGAATCCTCCTCCATTGCTGGTGAGCATGTAAACTTATACAACCACTTTGGAAATCAATCTGACTGGCGATTTCTCAGACAATTAGGAATAGTGCTCCCTCAAGATCCAGCTATACCACTCCTAGGCATATATCCAAAAGAAGCTCAATTACACAACAAAGACATTTGCTCAACCATGTTGTAGCAGCTTTATTTGGAACCTGGAAACAACCCATATGTCCATCAATAGAGGAATGGAGACAGAAACTGTGGTACTTTTACACAATGGAATACTACTCAGCAGTTAAAAACAAGGAAATCATGACATTTGCAGGCAAATGGTAGGACCTAGAAAAGATCACCCTGAGTGAGGTATCATGGGAGCAGAAAGACACACATGATATATACTCACTTATATAGTCCTATAAGATAGGATAAATATACTAAAATATGTGCACCTAAAGAAGATAAACAAGAAAGAGGACCCTGGGTAAGATAATCAATCCTCACTTAGAAAAACAAATGGGATGGACATGGGAAGTAGAAGAAAACAAGTAACAAAATAGAAGCCTACCATAGAGGGCCTCTGAAATACTCTACCTAGCAGTGTATAAAAACAGATGCTGAGACTCATAGTCAAACCTTCGGCAGAGTGCAGGGAATCATATGATAAAAGGGGGAGTTAATATGACCAGGAGAGGACAAGAACACCACACGGACCAAATATATCAGAGCATAGGGGTCCTCTATGAGACTGTTTCTCCAACCAAGGACCATGTATGGATATAACCTAGAACCCCTGCTCAGATGTAGCCCATTGCAGCTCAGTATCCAAGTGGGTATCCTAGTAAGGGGAACAGGAACTATTTTTGACATGAACTCAATGACTGGCTCCTTTACCTGCCCCCCCACCCCCAAGAGAGAAACAGCCTTGCTTGGCCACAGAGGACATTGCAGCCTGTCCTGAAGATACCTGATAAGCTAGAGTCAGATGGAAGGGGAGGAGGGCCTCCCCTAGCAGTGGACTTGGAAAGGGACAGGGAGGAGGTGAGAGATGGGAGGTGAGACCGAAAGGGAATGAGGGAGGGGGCTATGGCTGAAATACAAAGTAAATAACCAGTGATTAATATTAGAAAAATAAAAATTAATTTAAAAAATAGTGGGAGACTTCCCCTACTCAGATGTAGTCCATTGCAGCTCAGTATCCAAGTGGGTACCATAGTAAGGGGAGCAGGAACTGTCTCTGAAATGAACTCAGTAGCAGGCTTTTTGAACACCACCCCCCCTCAAGGGGAGAGCAACCTGGCTGGGCCACAGAGGAGGACAATTCAAGCCACTCCTGATAAGCTAGGGTCTGATGGAAGGGAGGAAGACCTCCCTTATCAGTGGAGATGGAGAGGGGTGTGAGAGGAGATGAATAAGGGAGGGTGGGATTGGGAGGGAATGACGGAGGAGCTATAGCTGGGATACAAAGTGAATAGACTGTAATTAATATAATAATTAATAAAAAATAAAGAATAAAGCTTTTATAAACATAAAAAAATAGTGGGAGAAGACTTCAACACCCACTCTAACCAATAGTCCCAGATCATTAAGACTGAAACTAAATACAGAAATGATGAAACTAACCTAGGTCACAAATCAAAGGACCTAATAAATGTCTACAGAACTTTTCACCTAATCACAAAAGAAAATACTTTTTTCTCAGCACTAGGAACCTTCTCCAAAACTGACCATTTAGTTGGTCATAACACAAACCTCAACCATACAAGAAAATTGAATTAACCCATTGTTCTTTATGAGATAACCAAGGAATAAAGCTAGACCTCAACTAAAGAGAAATAAAACAAATCTTGCACACTCATGGAAACTGAACAAGTTCCTGCTCACTGACCACTGGGTCAGGAAAGAAATAAACATAAATAAATAATTTTTTCCTAGAATTCAAAGAAAATGAAGGCACAACTTACTCAGACTTATGGGACAGCATGAAAGCAGTGCTAAGAGAAAGGTTCATTGCATTAAGAGCTTTCATAAAAACATTAAAGAGATCCCCCACTAGCGATTTAACAGCTCACATGAAAAGCTTTATAAAAAAGATAGAAACACACTCAAGAGTAGTACATGGCAGCAAATAATCAAATCTGGGTGAAACAAAAACAACAATACAAAGAATCAATGAAGCCAAGAGTTGGTTCTTTGAGGAAATCAACAAGATAGACAAACCCCTAGCCAAGCTAAATAAAAGAGAGAGGCAGTACCCAAATTAACAAATCAGAAATAAAAAGTAGGACATAATAACAGACACTGAGAAATTCAAAAGGATCTTTAGTTCTAACTTCAAAAGCCCATGTTCCACAAAATTGGAAAACTAAAGAAAATGGACAATTTTCTTTTTGTGTGTGTGTGTGTGTGTTTGTGTTTTTTTATTTTATTTTATTTTTTTCTTATCAGTTACATTTTATTAACTCTGTATCCTAGCCGTGTCCCGATCCCTCATTCCCTCCCAGCCCCTCCCTCCCTCCCTCATCTCCACCGTGCCCCTTTCCAAGTCCACTGATAGGGGCGGACCTCCTCCCCATTCATCTGATCCTGTTTTATCAGGTATCTTCAGGACTGGCTGCAAAGCCCTCCTCTGTGGCCTAACAGGACTGCTCCTTTCTTTGGGGGTGGGGAGGCCAAAGAGCCAGTCATTGAGTTCCTGTTAGAAATAGTCCTTGTTCCCCTCACTTTGGGAAACCAATTGGTTACTGAGCTACCACAGGCTACATCTGAGTGGAGGTTCTAGGTTATATCCATTCATGGTCCTTGGTTGAATGTCAGTCTCAGAAAAGACCCTGTGCCCAGATATATTTGGTCCTTGTGGAGCTCCTATCCTTTCCCCATCAGACTAACTCCCCTTCTTTCTTATGATTCCCTGTACTCTGCCAAAGGTTTGGTCATGAGTCTTTGCTTTGAAAACAATGCTAGTTAGAGTCTTTAAGATGCGCTCAGTAGACTCCTGTCATACGTTCAATGCACATCCCATCTGTCTTTCTAAATGAGAATTGATCATCTTACCCCATGTCCACTCTCTTGATTATCTTTTTTAGGTGTATAGATTTCATTATGTTTATCATATCTTATAGGTCTATATAAGTGAGTATATCCCATGTTTGTCTTTCTCCTTCTGGGATATTTCACTCAGAATGATCTTTTCTAGATCCCACCATTTGCCTGCAAATTTCATGATTTCCTCCTTTTTGATTGCTGAGTAGTATTCCATTGTGTAAAAATACCACAATTTCTGTACCCATTCCACCGTTGATGGACATCTGGGTTGTTTCCAGGTTCTGGCTATTACAAATAGAGCTGCTATAAACATGGTTGAGCAAGTATCCCTTTTGTGTACTTGAGTGAACTTTGGGTATATACCTAGCAGTGGTATAGCTGGGTCTTGAGGAAGCACTATTCCTAATTGTCTTAGAAAGTGCCAGATAGCTTTCCAGAGTGGTTGTACCAGTTTACATTCCCACCAGCAGTGGAGGAGGATTCCCCTTTCCCACAACCTCTCCAGCATGTGTTGTCGCTTGAGTTTTTCATCTTGGCCATTCTGATGGGTGTAAGGTGATATCTCAGGGTCATTTTGATGGCTAATGAGGATGAACATTTCTTTAAGTGTTTCTCTGCCATTCGATATTCCTCTGTCGAGAATTCTCTGTTTAGCTCTATTCCCCATTTTTTAATTGGATTACTTGGTTTGCTGCTTTTCAGCTTCTTTAGTTCTTTGTATATACTGGATATTAGTCCTCTGTCAGATAAAGGGTTAGTGAAGATTCTTTCCCAATCTGTAGGCAGTCGTTTTGTTTTGATGACGGTATCCTTTGCTTTACAGAAACTTTTCAGTTTCATGAGGTCCCATTTATTGATTGTTGCTCTTAGAGCCTGTGCTGTTGGTGTTCTGTTCAGGAAGTTGTCTCCTGTGCCAATGAGTTCTAGGCTGTTCCCCACTTTTTTTTTCCAATTGATTTAGGGTATCAGGTTTTATATTGAGGTCCTTGATCCACTTTGACTTTAGTTTTGTGCAGGGTGATAAATATGGATCTATTTTCATTTTTCTGCATGTAGACATCCAGTTGGTCCAGGGCAATTTTCTTGAAAGATTTTACCTACTAAAGTTAAATAAAGATAAGGTAAACAGTTTAAACAGTCCTATGACCCCTAAGGAAATAGAAGCAGTCATCAAAAGTCTCCCCCCCCAAAAAAAAAATGGTCCCGGACCAAATGATTTTAGCTCAGAATTCAACCAGACATTTAAAGAACTAACACCAACATTCCTCCAACTATCCTACAGAATAGAAAAAGAAGGAACACTACCAAACTCATTCTGTGAAGCCACAGTCACCCTGATACCTAAACCAAACAAAGACTCAACAAAGAAATAAAATTTCAGACCAATCTCCCTTATGAACACTGATGCAAGAATGCTCAATAAGATACACATAAACAGAATCTAAAAACACATCAAATACATCATCCACCTGATCCAGTAGGCTTTATCCCAGGGATGCAAGGCTGGGTCAACATACAGAAATCCATCAAAGCAATACACTGTATAAACAAACTGAAAGAAAAGAAATCACATGATCATCTCATTAGATGCAGAAAAAGCCTTTGACAAAATCCAATACCTGTCAATGATGAGTCTTGGAGAGATCAGGAATACAAGGCTCATACCAAAACATAATAAAGGCTATATACAGCAAGCCAATAGCCAACCTCAAACTAAAAGGGAAGAAACTTTAAGCAATCCTAAAATCAGGGACAAGACAAGGTTGCCCACTCTCTCCGTATCCTTTAATATAGTACTAGAAGTTCAATAAGAGAACTAAAAGAGATAAATGGGATAGAAATAGCAAAGGAAGAAGTTAAAATACTGTTACTTACAAATGATATGATAGTATACATAAGTGATCCCAAAAATTCCACCAGAGCTTACGTACAGCTGCTAAACCCCTTCAGCAAAGTGGTTGCATACAAATTTAATTTTAAAAAATCAGTAACTACCTAAATGAAAATCGGTACAAAGTCCCAATTTATTTCTAATATCAGAGATCAGACCTCTACTCTTGCCTGATGTGTCTAAAACAAAAAGGGGGAACTGTAGAGAGCTGCATAAGGCCACGCCTTAAAGATGGAGCTGGTTTTACGCCTTCCACCTTCCCGATGGTGAGTGCTCTGTGTCGCAAACAACTCCATATTTGGCTAAGGCTGAGGATCTGGCTTGCTTCCATGTATGTGTGTATGTGGACCTATCTGCATTGCCGATGTGGCACGCTGGGGTTGGCTACCTAGAGGCTATTTAAGCTGTGGGCTGGCTTTCCCCAGGGTCAGAAGATTTTTCAAGGTTCCTGAATAAACTGCATTGGAAAAAAAAAAAAAAAAACACCAAAAAAACCAAGGGGGCAGAGAAAGAAATTAGGGAAACCACACCCTTTACAACAGCCACAAGGAATATAAAGTATCTAGGTGTAACTCTAACCAAGCAAGTAAAATACATTTTTTATTTTTATTGAGGGAGAAGCAGCCTTACCAGGCCACAGAAGAAGACAATGCAGCCACTCCTGATGAGACCTGATAGACTAGGGTCAGAGGGAAGGGGAGGAGAACCTTCCTTTTCAGTGGACTGGGAGAGGGACACGGGTGGGGAAGAGGGAGGGTGGGATTGGGAAGGGAGGAAAGTTTATGTAAGAAAAAGGACACTGTCAAAAGAACAAAAGGGCAGTATACAGATTGGGAAATGATCTTCCCCAATCCTACATCCAGCAAATGGCTAATATCCAGTATATATAAAGAACTCAAGAAATTAAACACCACAAACCAAGTAATCCAATTTCAAAAATGGGGTAGAGAGCTAAACAAAGAATTTTCTTTTTATTCTTTTAATTTTTGTTTTTTCTCCACAATTTATTCATTATATATCCCAACTGAAACCCCTCCATCAACTCCCCCCAGTCCTACCCTTCCTCCCTCTTGCTCCTATCCCCATCCCCTAGTCAAATGAAAAGGAGAGCTCTCCACCATTGCCATCTGCCCATAGCTTGTTAAGTCTCATCAGGACTACCTGGAACCTCTTCTCCTTGGTATCCACATGGTATCCATGGTATCCACATCGCCAGGGCCAAGTGATCAAAGAGCAGTCAACCAAGTTCATGAGAGAGGCAGCACCTGCTCCCCTCACTTGGAGAGCCACATGGTGACTGAGCTGCCAATTGGCCACATCTGAGCAAGAGGTCTAGGTCCTCTTCATGCATTGTCCTCCATTGGCGCATCAGTCTCTGCAGGACCCCCTGGGCTCATATCCCTTTGCTTTGTTGGTCTCCTGCCCCCTACATGTCCCTCTATCCTACCCCATTCTTCTTCCATAAGACTCCCTGAAGTCTGCCCAGAGTTTAGCCTTGAGTCTCAACATCTGCTTCCATCCCCTCTTGGGTGGATCCTTTTAGAGGATCCTCTATAGTAAGCCCCCATCCTATTTCCTCTCTTTTACCACTTCCGGTGTCTAT
Source organism: Meriones unguiculatus (assembly GCF_030254825.1). NCBI lineage: Eukaryota > Metazoa > Chordata > Mammalia > Rodentia > Muridae > Meriones > Meriones unguiculatus. Next base: position 3,279,088 of record NC_083365.1, on the reverse strand, counting down.
CTAGTTTGGCATTCTGAATGAGATTTAAGCATCTTCCTAGGGTCCTGCTTAGCTTCTTTAGGTTTGTAGATGGCTACCCTATATTATACAATTAATATGTGCTTATAAGTGAGTATATACTATGCTGTCCCTCTGGGTTAACTCACTCAGGATTATTTCTTCTAGTTCCCACCATTTGGCTGCAAATTTCATGATTTCTTTGTTTTTAATAGCTGAGTTACTACAATATCCATTGTGTAGATATACCACAATTTCTGTATCCATTCCTTCATTGCTGGACATCATGTTGTTTCCAGATTCTGACTATTACAAATAAAGCTACTATGAACATAGTTAAGCAAATGTCCTTATTGAATGGTGGGAAAGGTAGAAAAATGGAAATAGACTCATATCTATCACCCTGCACAAAATTAAAGTCCAAGTGAAACAAAGATCTCAACATAAAACCAGACACACTAAATCTGTTGGAAGAGAAAGTGGGGAAGAACCTCAAACTCATTCGCAGAGGAGACAGTTTCACTGTCAACAGAACAAAACAGTAGCCTACAGACTAAAAAAAAGAGTTTTCACTAACCCTACATCTGATAGAAAGGGCTAATATCCAGAATATATAAAGAAATAAAAAAAATAGACACCAACAAACCATATAATACAATTAAAAAATGGGGTACTGGAAACATGGGCTGTCTCTGACAGGAACTCAGTGGCTGGCTCTTTGATCACCTCCCACCCCCACCCCGAGCTGGGGCAGCCTTACCAAGCCACAGAGGAAGACAGTGCAGATAGTCCTTATGAGACCTGATAGGCTAGGGTAAGATGGGAGGGGAGGAGGAACTCCCCATCAGAGGACTTGGGGAGGGGTATGGGAGGAATTGAGAGATGGAGGGCGAGATTGGGAGGAAATGAGGGAGGGGGCTACAGCTGGGATACAAACCAACATAAAACCGATACACTAACTCTTCTAGAGAAGAAAGTGGGGAAGAGCTTTGAACTCATTGGCACAGGAGACAACTTTTTATACAGATACAAAGTGAATAATGTGTAATAAACAAAAAAATAAATTTAAAAATGGGGTAAAGAGCTAAATAGAATTCTCAATAGAGGAATATCGAATTGCAGAAAAACATTTAAAGAAATGCTCAACATCCTTAGTTATCAGAGAAATGCAAATCAAAACAACTCTGGGATTCCATCTTACACCTATCACAATGGCTAAGATAAAAAGCACAAGCGACAACACATGGTGGAGAGGATGTGGAGAAAAGAGAACCCTCCTCTATTGCTGGTGGGAATGTAAACTTGGAAATCAGTCTCCCACTTTCTAAAGAAATTGGGAATAGCACTACCTCAAGATCCAGCTATACCACTCCTGAGCATATATACCCTCAAAAAAAAAAAAAAAAAAAAAAAAGCAAAGAATTCTCAAACGGCTGTGAAGCATTTAAAGAAATGTTCATGATTTCCTTGTTTTTTTTGTTTTTGTTTTTGTTTTTGTTTTTTTTTGGCTGAATAATATTCCATTGTGTAGATGTACCACAATTTCTGTATCCATTTCTCCACTGAGAGGCATCTGGGCTGTTTCCAGCTGCTGGCTATTACAAATAAGGCTGCTACAAACATGGTTGAGCAAATGTCCTTATTGTGTACTTGAGCATCTTTTGGGTATATGCCTAGGAGAGGTATAGCTGGATCTTGAGGAAGCACTATTTCTAGTTGTCCGAGGAAACGTGAGATTGCTTTCCAGAGTGGCTGTACAATTTTACATTCCCACCAGCAGTGGAGGAGGGTTGCCCTTTCTCTACAACCTCTCCAGCATGTGTTGTCACTTGAGTTTTTGATCTTAGCCATTCTGATGGGTGTAAGGTAAAATCTTAGGGTTGTTTTGATTTGCATTTCCCTTATGGCTATGGATGTTGAGCATTTCTTTAAGTGTTTGTCTGTCATTCAATATTCCTCTATCAAGAATATCTAGAAAAGATCATCCTGAGTGAGCTATCCCAGAAGGAGAAAGATGCACATGGTATATACTCACTCATATAGACATATAATATAGAATAAACCTACTAAATTCTGTACACCTAAAGAAACTAATCAAGAGGGAGGACTCTTGCTAAAATGTTCAATCCCTATCCAGAAAGGCAAAAAGGATGGACATCAGAAGAAGGAGAAAAGGGGAACAAGTCAGGAGCCTGACACAGAGGACTTCTGAAAGGCTCTGCCCTGCACACTATCAATACAGATGCTGAGACTTATGGGCAACCTTTGGACAGAGTGCAAGGAATCTTAGGAAAGAAGTGGGAAACAGTAAGATCTGGAGAGGACAGGAGCTCCACAAGGAGAGCAACAGAACCAAAAAATCTGAGCACAGGGGTCTTTCCTGAGACTGATACTCCAACCAAGGACCATGCACAGAGATAACCTAAGCCCCCTGCACAGATGTAGCCCATGGCAGTTCAGTGTCCAAGTGGGTTCCATTGTAATAGGAACAGGGTCTGTCTCTAACATGAACTGATTGGCCTTCTCTTTAATTACCTCCCCCTGATGGGGAAACAGCATTACCAGGCCACAGAAGAAAATAGTTAAGCCACTCCTGATGAGACCTAATTGACTAGGATAGGAAGGAAGGAAAAGAAGACCTCCCATATCAGTGGACTTGGGGAGAGGCATGCATGCAGAGGATGGAGGAAGAGAGGGGTTGGGATGGGAGGAGGGAAGAAACCACAGGAGGAATACAAAGTGAATAAAGTATAATTAATAAAGATTTTTTTAAAGAAATGTTCCATGTACATCAGGGAAATGGAAATTAAAACAACTCTTGGATTTTGGCTCACACAAGTTAAAGTAGTTAGGATCAAAGTCTCCATGGACAGCAGACTGGCCTGGATATGGAGAAAGAGGAACACGCCTCCACTGCTGGTGGGAGGGCAAACATGTGCAACCACTCTGGGAATCAATCTAATGCTTTCTCAGAATATTGGGAATAACCTCATCTCAAGACACAGCTATACTACTCGTGGAAAAAAGATTTTCAACCATACAATAAGGACATTTGCTCAACTGTGTTCATAGCAACTTTATTTGCAATAGCCGGAAACTGGAAACAACCTAGATGCCCATCAACTAAAGAATGGATAAAGAAATTGTGATACACTAAAATGGAATTCTACTCAGCCATTAAAAATAAGAATATCATGAAATTTGTAGGCAAATGGATAGAACTAAAAATGATTATACTGAATAAGGTAACATAGATGCAGAAAGATACATGTGTTATGTACTCACTTATAAGCGAGTACAGGAAAGACATACTACAATGCATAGACCCCAAGAGGATAAGTAACAATGAGGATCCAATGGAGAATGTGTAAATCTCACTCAGAAGGGGGAGTAGAATAGGCATAGATCGTGGTTGAAGAGAAGGATCAAGTTAGAAGAGAAAGCACAGAGAGAAATAAGGATAGAGATCATACCTGGGGAGAGTGGAGATGGGAGGGCAGAAGGCCTGCAGAGAAAAGAGAAATGGTGGGTGGGGGGATCTCTATGACAAGCTGGAGATCTACATCAGAATAGGCCTCTAGGAGAAGATAAGGTGGACTCTAGCTGAGACTCTTAGTAGCAGGGGCCAGGGAGACTGAAGACAACACCCTTTAACTAGACAAGACTCCGAGTGGATGGAGAAGAACGCAAACCTACCTAAAAAACTTTGATCTAAAAGTTACCCTACATGCAAGACCTGCAGGGACAAAGATAGAACAGATAGAGCAGATGCCAAACACTACTAAAGATACTCTGTTATTCTTGAAGACAAGAGCCTATCAGAGTTGTTCTTTGAGAGGCTACATGCAGCAAGGTTTGAAACAGATACTGAGACTCAAAGCCAAACATTGGGCAAAACATAGGGAGTACTAGCAAAAAAGTGGGAGAAAGGATAAAACGACCTAGAACTGACAAGAACCCCATGAGAAAATGAACAGAGCCAACTAACGAGGGCCCAGAGTGGCCTATGGAGTCTGAAGTAGAAACCATGGTCCATGCATTGACTGGACATAGGTCCTCTACGTATATATAGCCAATGGGCATTTCAGGCTTCATGTGGGGCCACTAGTAAGTGAAACAGGTAGGGGATAGCTGTGACATGGACTCTGTCGCCTGCTTTTTAATCACTTCTCTTTGATGGGACTGCCTCAGAAAGAAGACAAACTCAGTCCTCATGCAACTACATGAGATGGGGTTGGTAGGTAGGAGGACTCCCCTATTCTGAGGAATAGTGGAAAGAAGATGTGGGAATGGGGTGGGATTGGGAGAAAAGGAGAGAGGGACCTATGTCTGAGATGTAAATTGAATCAATAAATAATTAAAAAAAGATTAAAATCAATACATAAATTGAAATGTAACCTTTTTAAAACTTAAAAAATTAATTCTGTGGTGTCCTTATATTTTATTGTACCTTAGGAGCTGGAAGGAGTCAGCTGACTATTCTGTAGTTGATCTTAGCTGCTTTGATTTTTTGGAATCTCTGGAATACCTTTTGGGTTCTTTTTTTCCTAAGAGAAAATTTTCACAATTATGGACTCCTCCCATCCCTTTTCCCAGGGCTAAATGGCAAAGAATATTTGTCAACCCAAGAGCAAACATGCAATGGCAGAAGTGGCTCAAGCAATTATTATCACTCAAGATGTCAAAAAGTGATTTAAATTCTATAGTAAATGGCAGAGGACTCCCATGAAATAATGGAATAATGGGAAACAGAGAACCCAGTAGTTCTGTGAGAATTTTCTTTTTGTCTTTCCTAAACTTTGGCTGTTACTGAGACCACTATCATAAATTGAAATTTCTTTTTATTTAAAATAGGTTGAGTAAGTTTTCATTCAAATATCTATGCCATTTTGAATTTGCTTCACATTTTTTAAAGGCACAGAGTTAATACTAACATTATAGCTAGTAATTTTGGTTGCATTCTTTTTTATTATAGATTTGAAGTGAGTATAAAATTCAGTTCTCTTTACTTTATCCATATGAATATTTGGTTTCCAACTCAGGAAACATGTCTAATATAAAAGGGAAAACAACCTTCTTTAATCCCTAAAATAATTCCAGTTCTAAAAATCTTCATTAACTCCTTATAAATTTATTGTAGTTTTTATGTGCATTAGTTGTGACTTCTTTACTCTCTATATTAATTCTGATGAACTGTAACATATATTTACTTTCCATTGGAAACTGTTATCAGTTGATTCCACACTTTACTTATGGCATTTTTCATATCCTTATTCCTAAAAGTGTAAATCATAGGATTAAGCAAAGGGGATAGTATAGTGTAAAATATTGCTACCATTTTGTCAAAGGAGAAGGCAGTAGGAGGCCTTGCATATGTAAATATGCATGGGACAAAGAACAGGACCACAACAGCAATGTGGGACCCACAAGTAGACAGAGCTTTCCATCGCCCTTCAGAACTGTGGGATCTCAGAGAGACTAAGATAAAACAGTAGGAGACAAGCAAAAAAAAAAAAAAATGCAGATCAATCCACTGTTGGCAACCACCAAAAGGCCAAAGATGTGAGTGTCAGTGCAGGCAAGTTCCAGTAATGTGTACAAGTCACATAAGAAGTGATCAATAACATTGGCTCCACAGAAAGTCAGCTGCAAAGTGAAGATAATTTGTATGATGGAGTGTAAAAATCCTCCTGCCCAGGCCACCCCAACCAGAGTGCCACAGAGCCTCCGTGTCATGATGGAAGAGTAGTGTAAGGGCTTACAAATGGCCACATAGCGGTCATAGGCCATGGCTGTCAGAACAATCATCTCAGCCCCACCAAAGAAGTGTTCAGCAAAAAGTTGTATTATGCGTCCTTCAAAGGAGATAGTTTTTCTCTCATAGAGTGAATCCACCATCATCTTGGGTGTCATGGCAGAGGAGAAGCTTGCATCCAATAAAGACAGGAAAGCCAGGAAGAAGTACATGGGGAAGCCCTGCAGTGTAGGGCTACAGGCAATGGTCACCACAATCATCATGTTGCTCCCGATAGTTACAATGTAAACAAGTAAGCATATGATAAACATTAGCTTTTGAACATTTGGATTCTGTGAAAGTCCCAAGAAGACAAATTCAGTTACAAAACTCTGATTTTGCATGGTTTCCAAGAAAAAAAGGTGAGTGTAGAATAGAGAGCATATAATTTGTCAATTTGCTTCAATCAATTTACAGTTTGAGATCACCGAGGATTTATTATAGGCAGATCCAAAATTACACTGAATGCTTGATTTCATTAATAATACAAAAAATAACAGAAAAATTTTCAGAGTGATAGTTGAAGATCAGATTGAGGCAGAGAAAGTTCATAGAACACTTAAAACCTCTATACATGGAAAAGGAATCAGCTCCACCTGTGGAAGATTGACAATATTTTACATAATTCTGGATTTGACAAATTATTTGAGATTCAAAATGAATTGGTAGAAAGCCTTCTGACTTTTTATTCGTGTAATGAGGAAGCAAAGACTGCATTTATTCATATCTTCTATTTTCAGCAAAGCACATAGGGATGACTAGACAAATGAAGAATACCATATCTATAAACGGAAGAAATAGCTTACATGATGAGGCAAATGAACACTATAGCTACTTCTTTAGTATTTTAAAAATCTAAACTGAACATGGTCTTTAATATATTTTTGTCACTTTTCAGACTTCGGGTTAAAATCAAATGTAATCCTGCTATGAGTTTAATAAGTCATTTTGTTTTTAGAAAAGAGAAAGACCCATAGAAATCCCATGTATAGACTTAAGTATTGCACATTAAGATTTAAAATATCATCACCTAAAGTTAGAACAGAGGTTCACAAAAGCAAATAATGTCACTCCTGAGTTTTGTTCTAATGACTAGTAATACAAAGAAAGCATTGCATAGAACAGAAGCTATATTTTCCCTGTTTTAATTGTAAGAAATTCATACTTTATGAGACTAAGATGAAGTCACAAAAAAGTCCCCAGTGTTGTTGAGATATTGGACGGAACAAGATCAATCTGGTTCATTGAATGAACAGGGAAAATACAGCAAATTTCCTTTTTCATCAAGAACTTAAGAACAGAGCAAGCACAATAATGTCTACCTTTAAAAATTAAGGCTTTGTTCAGGTTTGAATAGGACATCCTAACAAAACAAACACAATAAATGATGAAGAATTAGAACTTAATGGCCCAGTAGTCTATGCAAGTTGCCAAGAGCTATACTGATTCAATTTCAAGTGAGGGCTTTATTAGTAATTTTTCAAAGATTTATGTACACTCTTACTTGGTCTGGTCATGTATAGCTCCTAATGATATGGATATTTGAAGCATAAATGACTTACTGTAGTAGGAATAAATGTCCATCCTTTTCTCCTCAGATTATGGTGATATGTCAAACTGGAAAAGATAACAATGTTCCCTATGAGAATTGTGCCATTTTCAAAGTTACTTATAAAGTATTCTATTAAAATGCGTTACCCAAATAAAGATTGTTCCATTCATTTCCACTTATGCACACAGATGAAAAGAATGAGTTCTTACATGTATTACTGACAAGAATAAATGATGGAGCACATGTTTGTGAATATATATATATATATATATATATATATATATATATATACAGGCTCATACCTGTTGATTAAAAATGAGTAAACAACATTTGAGCAGAGGTTTTAGAGCCTCTTCATACATGGCTCTTTGATAAGGTTTCAGTCTTTGAAGGGCCCCCAGGGCCCAGTATTTTTGGCTCTGTTGGTGTCCTTTTAGAGGTCTTGTCCCCTCCAGGTCATTCTATCTTCAGAGGGCTAATATCCAGAATATATAAAGAACCCAAGAAGTTAAAAAACAACAAATCAAGTAATCCAATTAAAAACATGGAGTAGATTCATGTTTAAAGTCTTGGAGAGATCAGGGATACAAGGCACATACCTAAACATAGTAAAGGCAATATATAGCAAGCCTATAGCTAACATCAAACTCAATGGAGAGAAACTTAAATCAATCCCACTGAAATCAGGGACAAGACAAGGCTGTCCATTGTCCCCATATCTCTTCAACATAGTACTTGAAGTCCTAGCCAGAGCAATAAGACAACTAAAGGAGATCAAGGGGATACAAATCGGAAAGGAAGAGGTCAAAGTGTCACTATTTGCAGATGGTATGATAGTATACATGAGCGACCCCAAAAATTCAACCAGAGAACTCCTTCAGCTGATAAACACCTTCAGCAAAGTGGCAGGATACAAAATCAACTCAAAAAAAATCAGAAGCCCTCCTATATACCAAAGACAAAAAGGCTGAGAAAGAAATTAGGGAAACAACACCCTTCACAATAGCCACTAATGACATAAAGTACCTTGGTGTGACTCTAACCAAGCAAGTGAAAGACCTGTTTGAGAAAAACTTCAAGTCTCTGAAGAAAAAAATCGAAGAAGATATCAGAAGATGGAAAGATCTCCCGTGCTCATGGATTGGTAGGATTAACATTGTGAAAATGGCCATACTGCCAAAAGCAATCTACAGATTCAATGCAATTCCCATCAAAATACCAACTCAATTCTTTACAGACCTTGAAAAGCAGATTCTCAGCTTCATATGGAGAAACAAAAAAAACCAGAATCTCCAAAACGATCCTGTATGACAACAGATCATCTGGAGGTATCTCCATTCCTGATCTCAAGCTGTACTACAGGGCAACAGTAATAAAAACTGCATGGTATTGGCATAGAAACAGAAAGGAGGATCAATGGAACCGCATAGAAGACCCAGAAATAAATCCACACACCTATGAATACTTGATATTCGACAAAGAAGCCAATTCCATTCAATGGAAAAAAGACAGCATCTTCAACAAATGGTGCTGGACCAACTGGATGTCTACATGCAGAAAAATGAAAATAGATCCATATTTATCACCCTGCACAAAACTAAAGTCAAAGTGGATCAAGGACCTCAACATAAAACCAGATACCCTAAATCAATTGGAAAAAAAAAAAGTGGGGAACAGCCTAGAACTTATTGGCACAGGAGACAACTTCCTGAACAGAACACCAACAGCACAGGCTCTAAGAGCAACAATCAATAAATGGGACCTCATGAAACTGAAAAGTTTCTGTAAAGCAAAGGATACCGTCATCAAAACAAAACGACTGCCTACAGATTGGGAAAGAATCTTCACTAACCCTTTATCTGACAGAGGACTAATATCCAGTATATACAAAGAACTAAAGAAGCTGAAAAGCAGCAATCCAAGTAATCCAATTAAAAAATGGGGAACAGAGCTAAACAGAGAATTCTCGACAGAGGAATATCGAATGGCAGAAAAACCCTTAAAGAAATGCTCATCCTCATTAGCCATCAGGGAAATGCAAATCAAAACGACCCTGAGATATCACCTTACACCCATCAGAATGGCCAAGATGAAAAACTCAAGCGATAACACATGCTGGAGAGGTTGTGGAGAAAGGGGAACCCTCCTCCACTGCTAGTGGGAATGTAAACTGGTACAACCACTCTGGAAAGCTATCTGGCGCTTTCTAAGACAAATAGGAATAGTGCTTCCTCCAGACCCAGCTATACCACTGCTAGGTATATACCCAAAGTTTGTTCAAGTACACAAAAAGGACACTTGCTCAACCATGTTTATAGCAGCTCTATTTGTAATAGCCAGAACCTGGAAACAACCCAGATGTCCATCAACGGTGGAATGGGTACAGAAATTGTGGTATTTTTATACAATGGAATACTACTCAGCAATCAAAAAGGAGGAAATCATGAAATTTGCAGGCAAATGGTGGGATCTAGAAAAGATCATTCTGAGTGAAATATCCCAGAAGGAGAAAGACAAACATGGGATATACTCACTTATATAGACCTATAAGATATGATAAACATAATGAAATCTATACACCCAAAAAAGATAATCAATTGAGCGGACATGGGGTAAGATGATCAATCCTCATTTAGAAAGACAGATGGGATGTGCATTGAACGTATGACAGGAATCTACTGAGCGCATCTGAAAGACTCTAACTAGCAGTGTTTTCAAAGCAAAGACTCATGACCAAACCTTTGGCAGAGTACAGGGAATCATAAGAAAGAAGGGGAGTTAGTCTGATGGGGAAAGGATAGGAGCTCCACAAGGACCAAATATATCTGGGCACAGGGTCTTTTCTCAGACTGACATTCAACCAAGGACCGTGTATGGATATAACCTAGAACCTCCACTCAGATGTAGCCTGTGGTAGCTCAGTAACCAATTGGTTTCCCAAAGTGAGGGGAACAGGGACTATTTCTAACAGGAACTCAATGACTGGCTCTTTGGTCTCCCCACCCCTGAAGGGAGGAGCAGTCCTGTTAGGCCACAGAGGAGGGCTTTGCAGCCAGTCCTGAAGATACCTGATAAAACAGGATCAGATGAATGGGGAGGAGGTCTCCCCTATCAGTGGACTTGGAAAGGGGCACGGTGGAGATGAGGGAGGGAAGGAGGGACTGGGAGGGAATGAGGGATCGGGACATGGCTGGGATACAGAGTTAATAAAATGTAACTGATAAAAAAAATAAAAAATAAAAAAATAAATAAAAACATGGGGTACAGAGATAAACAGAAAATTCACTATAGAGGAATAGCAAATGGCAGAGAAACACTTAAAGAAATGTTCAATGTCATTAGTCATCAGGGAAATGCAAATCAAAATTACCCTGAGATTTCACCTTACACCCATCAGAATGGCTAACATCAAAAACCCAAGTGAGAATACATGCTGGAGAGAATGTGGAAAAGGAGGAACATTCATCCATTGCTGGTGGGAATGTAAAATTTTAAAATCTTTTTGGAAATCAATCTGGCACTTTCTCAGACAATTAGGAATAGTGCTTCCTCAAGATCCAGCTATACCACTCCTAGGCATATATCCAAAAGATGCTCAAGTACACAACAAGGACATTTGTTTAACCATGTTCGTAGCAGCTTTATTCGTAATAGCCAAACTCGGGAAACACCCAGATGTACATCAATGGAGGAATAGATCCAGAAATTGTGGTACATTTACACAATGGAATACTACTCAGATATTAAAAACAAGGAAACTATGAAATATGTGGGCAAATGCTGGGATCTAGAAAAGATCATCTTGAGTGAGGTATCCCAGAAGGAGAAAGACATACATGGTATAGACTCATTTATAAGAGGATATTAGACATATAATATAGTATAAACATGCTAAAATCTGTACAACTAAAGAAGCTAAGCAAGAAGGAGGACCCTGGGTAAGATGATCAATCCTCACTCAGAAAGGCAAACAGGAAAGACATTGGAAGAGGGAGTAAACAGGAAGCAGGACAGGAGTCTACCATAGAGGGCCTTTGAAAGATTCTGTCTAGCAGGGTATCAAAGCAGATACTGAGGCCCATAGCCAAACTTTGGGCAGAGTTCAGGGAATCTTCTGAAAGAAGGGGGAGATATAAAGACCTGACAGGAGCTCCACAAGGAGAGCAACAGAGCCAAGAAATTTGGGCCCAGAGGTCTTTTCTGAGACTGGTACTCCAACCAAGGACCATACATGGATATAACCTAGAATCCCTGCACAGATGTAACCCATGGCAACTCAGTCTCCAAGTAAGTGTTCTAGTAAGGCGAACAGGGGCTATCTTTGACATGAACTCAAAGAGCCATAGATGGCTCTTTAATCACCTCACCCTGATGGGGCACAGCCTTACCAGGCCACAGAGGAAGACAAAGCAGCCAGTCCTGATGAGACCTGATAGGCTAGGGTCAGATGGAAGGGGAGGAGAACTTTTCCTTTCAGTGGACTTGGAGAGGGGCATGGGAGGAGAGGAGTGATGGAGGGTGGAATTGAGAGGGGATGAGGCTACAGCTGGGATACAAAGTGAATAAACTGTAATTAATATAAAAAATTAAAAATATTAAAATGCAAAAAAAATCCATGCAACCCGCCCAAAGTTTGTCTATAGGTCTCATCGTCTGCTTCAATGCCTAGATCAATAGAGTCTTTCAGAGCCCCTCTATGGTAGGCTCCTGTTATTCCCTGATTTCTCCCTCTTCCAATGTCTATGGTGTTTGCCCTTCTGAATGAGAATTGAGCATCTTCCCTAAGGTCTTCCTTGTTATTTAGCTTCTTTAGGAGTAGAGATTTTAGCATGTTTATCCTATATTATATGTCTAGTAACCACTTATGTGTTAGTATATAACCATGTATGTCTTTCTGTTTCAGGGATACCTCACTCAAGATGATTGTTTCTAGTTCCCACCATTTGCCTGCAAATTTCATGTTTACCTTGTTTTTAATACCTGAATAGTATTCTATTGTGTGAAAGTACCACAATTTCTGTATCCATTCCTCCACTGAGGGACATCTGGGTTGTTTCCAGGTTCTGGCTATTATAAATAGAGCTGCTGTTAATATGGTTGAGCAATTGTTCCTGTTGTATAGTTGAGCATACCCCAACCAAGGACCATGCATGGAGAGGACCTAAAACCCCTGCTCAGATGTAGCCCATAGACTCTGTCTGCAATATGAGTTATACAGTAAGGGTAGGAGGGACTGTCCCTGGCATGAACTCTGTGGCAGGTTCTCTGATTACCTCCCCCTGGATGGTGCAGCCTTGCCAGGCAACAGAGGAAGACAATGCAACCTGTCCTGATGAGACCTGATAGGCTAGGGTCAGATGGAATGGGAGGAGGAACTCCCCTATCCGTGGACTGGGGGAGGGTAATAGGGGGAGAAGAAGAAGGTGGGGTGGGATTGAGAAGAGAGGAGGGAGGGAGCCACAGCCAGAATAAAAAGTGAATAAATTTTAATAAATAATAATAAAAATAAAAAATTAGTAAACAAAAGAATAATATCATTTACTGTGGAAGTTCAAAATAACCCTTGTTTATAAATTTAAAATAACCCTTGTTTATAAATTAATATAAATCATTTAACTATGAATAAAACTAACAAATATGCAAATTTTATATTAGTTTCTGTGCTTAGTTCTCTGATTAATTTTTCCTGGGTGTCTGTACTATGAATTCCAAAACCTTTTACAAACTATCACCAAGGAACAGGAGGATAAAACAAACATTAATTGATCATGGCACCAGCCAATATTTATCATACAAGAAAATATGTCAATAGGTGACTCAAAGTTGGATAGCTCAATTTAGGATCTAAGCAGGAAAGAGAATGGTGTAAAATGACAGAAAATCAGCTCCTGACTCTTGCAGACTTGTCCAATACAGGCTTGACTATTCACTCTGTTGTTTGGAGCAGATCACTTAAGGTTCTAAAGCCTCTCAAAACCTCATGTGACATTTCGGTGGATGACCTAATAAGAATGTAGCTCAATTTTTTCTTAAGGGAATGGGAAAATGTTTCATCATGGATGCAGTCAGAATATCTGGAGAAAACAGTGTTGAGGAGTAAGAACATGCCCCCACATCACTAAGGATGACATCCTATTTTTAATTACATATGTACTATCACCAAAGGTGATAAGCATTTTGCCAGTCTTTTTATATGTTTAAAATGTAAAGAAATGGCTAGCCATTGCAATGAAAGATGTATTTTCAATTATAACACATCTATTTTTACTATTATATAATTACATTTTCTCTTTCCCTTTCCTCCTTTCAAACATTCCCATAGACTCTTTTTTACTCTCCTTAAAATTTGTGTTCTCTTTTTGAATTAGCTGTTCTTATATAAATCTATGCATATGAATATATATTCCTAAATATAACCCTCTTAGTCTATATGATGGTAGTGGCATGTACACTTTGGGGTTGACCATTTGGTATTGGATAATCAATTTTTTAATTATGTTTATTGCATAAAATGTACAATCATATATTTTTGAAGGTCCATTAAAATAACCTCTAGAAGGCAAAACACTTTCTACCTAGGTTGTTAATCTCTATGTCCATATTTTCAAAGAAATATATATATAATATTATTAATAAAACTTATTGCGTCCACTCCGGTAGAATTTACTGTGACAATGGCCACTCTCAGCTGCTCCATCGTAGTATCGAATTCTCCAGTCCAATTACCTAAAATATAGCTCGACAATTGTTTAGACAGATTTGCAGCACAGGAAAAATTCTCATATTGTATGCTAGTGACACAAAGTCCAGCATACTTTCATTGACAGCCAGGTTGAGCGATTTGCCATAGGGTATCAATTTGCTCCTGCAAGAGGTCAATCCTCTGATTGAACACCATCAAGCTTCCTTTTAGTTGAGCATTAATTCCTTTATGTACAACTAAGGCATGAGCTACATTGGCTAAATGATTATTCAGGGTCTGAGCAGTCTGCCCAGTATGACTCATGGCTAATGCCCTGGTGGTAGCTCCAACAGCCGTCAATGAGATGGTAGTAACAATGGTGGCTGTAGTTCCAAGATCCCAGTGGACGCAGGACTAGCCACAGGATTATCAACATGGATTGCTGCAGCCATGAATCATCTGAAGGAATGGGCGGGCATGGGAGTGTTAGCAGGCCTTCTGGTGTTGGTCTCCTTGGTTTGCCTGTGGTATATATGCAAGATTAGAGTCTCACAACAGTGTGATGCAGCCATGATCATTCAGGCCTTTACAGCCATTGAAGCAGGACATTCTCCCCAAGCATGGTTGGATACCATAAAAAGCTAAAATGATACGCTCAGGATGCGAGGCTAAGCACTGCACTCAGGGTCAGCCGCTTTGGACTCAGAGAAGAGCATGTCTGATTGCATGCGGGTTGATGCCCCAGGTCCCGCCTCTGAGAAAAAGGTATCGGACGGGTCTGATGCTCTTTGGGTGGATGACACCTAAATGAACATCTGTACAAAGTCCCAATTTATTTCTAATATCAGAGATCAGACCTCTACTCTTGCCTGATGCGTCTAAAACAAAAAGGGGGAACTGTAGAGAGCTGCGGAATGCTATGCCTTAAAGATGGAGCTGGTTTCCGCCTTCCACCTTCCCGATGGTGAGTGCTCTCTGTCACGAACAACTCCACATTTGGCTAAGGCCGAGGATCTGGCTTGCTTCCATGTATGTGGACCTATCTGCATTGCCCCCGTGGCACGCCTGGGTTGGCTACCCAGAGGCTATTTAAGCTGTGGGCTGGCTTTCCCCGGGGTCCGAGGATTGTTCAATGTTCCTGAATAAACTGCATTGAAAAAAAAAAAAAAGAAATTGATCATTTGAGTATTCACATGGTGAAGGTATTAAAGGGAGAAGGTTAACAAAAGAGGAAATAAATATTTTTTATTCTAAAAGTGAAACAAAAAAAAAAACTTATTGCATTTAAAATATCTAACCTTGTTCTTTCATGCTACAAATAGCTTTCAAATTTTAACTTTTAGTCATATCATTTAGTCATAACTTTTAGGGCTATTTTCTTTTTTTTTTTATTTCCTTTTTTTAATGAGGCAAGGTTTCATTGTGTAATAGCCCTGGCTGTCCAGGACTTGCTTTGTTGAACAGGCAAACCTCAAATTTACAATGATCCACTTGCCTCAGCCTTCCAAGTGCTGAGATTAAAGGCATGTGCTACCACTTCTGGCTTGGGTTTTTTTCTTAACTAGACATGCAAAGTGTGTCTTGAACTATATGTTTTTTATACTTGTTCCTGGGAAATAGTATTTCTTCTATTCCCAGCATTCTCTAGTTGCCTATAGTTCTTCCTATAGGACTGAGGCCTTGCGGACTTTGCCCTCTCCACTTTGGCATGTCTGTTGGTGTCTCTTGGTTCAGATCATATTTACACACTGATATTGTTGATACTTAAGGGTGTAACTTCTGAAATTACTAGGAGACGCAACTGCACTGCAAACTCTCTGATCCTCTGACTCTGACAGTTTTCTACTCAAGCTTCAAAAATGTTGCTCCAGCTTTAGTGTTTTGTAGATGACTTCATTTAGACTGCGCTCCAAAACACTGCATTTTGATTGGTTATGATTTTGTGTAGTGAACTCTATTTTTTACAGAGATGATTACTTGATAAGAGGGACGGACTACTTTACTAAACCAGTATAATCACTAACAATAATGTAAACCTTTGTCCTTTCACCCATAGATAAATGCACGACACTGCTCTCAGACCTCTTGTTCCAGATAACTTCATTGTATCAAGAAAATAAAATTGACTGAGACAGTTAAAGGAAGACAAAACCTACATAACTCTTATCACCTACATACTTATCAAGTTTACTCAAATTGAATTCATTCAAAATAAAAGTTAATTTAAAAAATATTTAGTTTCTACTATCAATAACTGTAAGGCCAGCTTGCTTATATAGCAGCCACTGTTATTGAACAAACTAAAGTATTTTATATCCTCTGACACAAAATAGAAACAGTACACAGATCAGAAACTTGCAAAAGTCTGACAGGTATTGCAGACACATTTTACAAAATATGTATCAATAATGATAGAAAATATTGATGTCAGCATGGTTTTTAAGCAGCACCTATATAAAAATAAAATTTAGTTAGCATAAAAATAAAATATGTCCTGTAAAAATTATGCTCTCTTCAACGGTAACTCCTAAAATTGCAACAAAAGTAAGCCATTCATTTAGTTATTTTACAAAGAATATGATTAAATACTACTGGAAGTATAAACATGTTTAGAAGATTAGTATTTATAAGCTCAGTAATAAAAACTTATAAACATGAAATGAGATAGGAAAAAATATAATAGAAAATTGTGGATTACAGATACTAGCAAAAGAGAGCTGTTGAAAATAAGCATAGAAATATGTTCAGATAAATAAAACATTTATTCCTCACCTACATAGGTAAAAATATTTTTTTATATGATGATCTGGGAAACAACATGTCCTCTTCAAATATCACTACCTTCTCACAGTTTTCACTGATGCTCTGATGATTGCCGCACATGCTTCAATTTTCATAATCTTACTATTTCTGAAACAGATGAGGTGAGATTCTATTTGTGTTTTCACTGCTGCCCACTCCAGAGGATGCCTGATGCCTCTCCTGTTTTCTTGCTAAGTCATCTGTTTTAAGGGAGACAGGAAGCCATGACTAGCCCAAAAAAGAGCAGGGCTTCAGGTATTCAATTTCCCTCAACATTCTAAGTCAGGGATCTAGCATTTTTCACAAACATCAAACCCAGTTAGGAAGAGTAAATGGACATATTTAACTTAGAATATTCTACTCTCTGACCTGTGTCATTCTTCTTACCTTAGTCTGTTTCTTTGAGGTTGGTTGCTGTGTGTTTGTGGATATGCTGTACATTATTAAGTATAAAGGGACAGCATTCCATCAATTCTATATCAGGATTCTGAAGTCTTTCTCTGAAAAGTCACTGTTTAATCTTAAAAATGAATAAAGGTTAGAGTATGTTTAAAAAAATTTAACTGATTTGGATTTAATTCATAGATAAAATCATTACAAATTTTATTAAACTTGTAAAAATGGCTTCTTTGCTCCCCACCTCATAATTCTGACTACTTTTAAATGGCTTCAGTTTTATTGGATGTTTTTTTATATCAAGCCCTTTCCTACAAGTCTCATGTGTGCTGTTTACCTGATTCTCTCATGATTGATCATAGCAGCCATAGTTTAAGTGCTACACTATTATCATTTTTTTGGAAAATTAAATAAAATAATTATAAATCTCACTTGTGAAAATCAACTATAGTAATGATAACCTCCTGTTTGTTTTATATGGTTTTATTCATAGGTTTACTCCATTTCTGGTTAAACTCTAAGGTTCCAATTTTTCTTCTCATCTTGAACCTTCTCACAGAGGAGGGGCATCTTCACAGAACGCTGTCCCTCATGTGATGTCTGCAGCATGATATAAAGGAGAAACAAAAGAAGCAAAAGTTTCCTTCTTGATGTACAGCTGGAATTTAAAGAGTTTTTCATGGGATTTGAGAACCTGTAGCTCCACCCACACCAGGATTTGGAAATTTTCCATCATCCTGATTTTTGCAGACATAATTTGGAGTGTCATTACTTCTTCACTTGTTTATAAACTCCTATGTCCCCAAAGATTAGAGGGTTTTCTTTTCTTTTCTTTGAACTTCTGCATTGCAATTTCAAGATGATTCCAAATGCAAGAGCTTACTTCTGAGACAAGATTGTGCCCATCCACAAAAGAAACAAGGATTTTATGGGAAAGCAGAATGCATATCAAAGAATAAAATATATATTTATATACATAAATATTTATTGGTTGGACAAAATGTTATGTTTTTCCCAGAAATTGATTTTTCAGTTCTTTGACTTTTAACTAAATACAAAATTTTAGCAATTAATTTTTATCTTTTCTTATAGAGTTGAGATTATAAGGCTTGTCAATGTCATGTTAGTGGAACACAGCAGTGAGCTTGAAGCATGATAGAAAATTGGTACTTAGCTCACTGGAATATTTCAGAAAAGACCTACAAGGAAATACAACTGATTTGATCAATTTTAAATAATAACATTCTACTTAGTTTTCACAGCTCACAGAAAAAAGTGGAATTGAAGTGATGCATATAAAAAAATAAAGCCCAGAAGCATCTTCCTTTCAATAATCTATAAAGTTAAACTGAGTTGTTTCGTTGTTGTTGTTGTTGTCAGTTAATAGTTTACAGTTGTAAACACAAAAGAGTGCCTGGCATTACCACATTGCTAAGGCAGTTTGTCTTCCCCTGCTGCAAACTTTGAACCATATTAGATTTTCTACTGTTCCTGTGACCTTCTTTGCTTAGTATTTTATTATTTACTTCAGTGAAAGAAAAAAATGTTAGATTACAATAAAACACCTGAAATGGAATAATTAAGATAGTGTTAGGAATGCCACACTAGTCCAGTTACAAAGCTTTGTTGCCAAGATATAAGTGACACTGCTAGACTTAAGACCTGCTCAGAAAAAGGGAAATCCTGCTTAGCAATGGAAAACTAGACAATTGCTCAGTACTAGTGACTGTACTATGGATCTTAGAGGAAAATCTACAACTACCACTTTACCAAAATCATCATAATCCCTATAAATAAGTGTTTTCTTTATACTTCATCATGAAAACATCACTTTAAAACAGATAAAGTCCACTACAGGAAAACATAATCAAAATGCAGACTTGTAGAACAGAATCCCAATGACTACCTACACCATAACTCCCGTACTAAGACCCAGGGAGCCTTGCAGAAGTGGGGAAAGAGAATTGAATAAACTAGAGGTTCCAAGAATTTTCTGTAAAACTGTGTCTCCTAGAAATTTCAGAAGCTGCTTCCATAAAGTCTCACCAACATAGACATGCTAAAGTGGACAGTTCAAAGACCATGGGGCCACAACTCAACACAAAGAACTACAGACAACTAATGAGTGCTGTGGGTGGAAAAAGACTACTTCCAATAGAAGAGAACATCAATCAGTTATTCAATACCAAATAGCTGAAAAAACATACATACAAGTAACATTATACAGAATAAACAACATATATTTAGGAACATATATGTTTATACACTTACATATGTCCACATAACAACAATTAATAATAAAAAAAGAAAACATGAATTTGAAAGAGAAAATGAAGGGGTATGTGGGAGGGTTTGGAGCAAGTAAAGAGAAGGGGAAATTGTGACAATTATATTAAATTTCAACAATAAGAGAAATAATATAAATAAATAAAAGAAATATTCCTTCATTCAGGTATTAAATAAGAAAGAAATTTTAAAGTTCAAATCAAAAGAGATAAACTCAGAGAAAGAAGTAGCCATGGATAAGGTATAAGAAACTATAGGTGAAGGAAGAATCATTTATTATTTTAAAGTTTATCAATACTCCACACTTTCCTTTCTCACCATTATTTATGTCATGACAAAATGTGTAGTAAATTTCCACAGAGAGATGTTCTCATAGCTCTGTAATTTATTTTGTTCCATAGAATTTTTATTACTTAGCCAATTATAATAATTTACACACCAGAGTTTTAAGTTGTGATTTTGTGTCTAACAGATCTAGTTCTCCATTACTGTGTTCATGTTTTTATTACTATGACACTTATTCATATACAGGCATCTATTTAAATTTTAGAACTGCCTTATCAATTCCTATATGAAAATATTGTGTCACTTTTGAGACAAAGGAGGGAAGTAGCAAATTCATCAAGAATTGTGTACATGAAGCAGCACTTAAATACTTATGAAATGTCCCTTCAGAAAAAACAAAGTGTCTTCCTCTTGTTAGTACACACACACATACACACACACACACATGTAATACATAAACACACACAAACACATATGCCCTGACACTATATATATATTATATATATATATATATATATAATATATATATATATACTATTATATTACAAACCACAACACACACATATGTGTTTATCACTTCTCAGGCTAAAGAACCATTTCTATACAGGACTTATTCCTGTTGAAATGGAACCTCCACTGACACATTTATTTCACTTTACATCATGGCTATTGATACTGCAACAGATCAGGCTGCCCATATTCACCAACTTTCAAGGACTCTCTCCAAGACAATTTTTTTCTTCTTTTCCCATTAGAGTATTTATTTTATAAAGAGTAGGAAGTGTGCAAGCAAATATGAATAATATTTCCTTTTCAGTCTTATCATTTTTTCTTTTTTCTCATTTATTTTCTATTTATTTATTTAGTTAGTTAGTTAGTTATTCACTTTACCTCCTGATTGCAGCCCACTCCTCCTCTCTTCCCAGTACCTCCTTCATATAGCCCTCTACCACATTCTCCCCTCCTCTTCTTCTTAAAGAAGAGGGATGTCCCCCATGGGTACCAAAACTGCCCTGGCACATTAAGTCACTGCAAGATTAGGCACATCCTCTGGAGGCCGGACAAGACAACCAAGTTAGGGGAATGGGATCCAAACGAAGACATCAGAGTCAGGGAGGGCCCTGCTCCAGTTGTTGGGGAACCCACATGAAGACCAAGCGGCACTTCTGCTACATATTTGCAAAGGGTCCTAGGACTGGTCCAAGAATGCTTGTTTGTTGGCACTTCAATCTCCATGGGCCCCAGTTAGTTGACTCTGTAGGTCTTCTTGTGGAGTCTTCAACCCCTCTGGCTCTTTCAGTCATTCTCCCAACTCTTCCATATGACTTCCCGAGTTCTGTCTAATGTTCAGCTGTGGGTCATCCAGGAGAAATTTTTGTGACTAAACTTTGACTCAAATAAAAAAAAATTAAAATTTATCTCAAGCACTTTAGTGACTTTGGCATAAAGCTCTTTCTCTTGATAACGGGAAAGTAAAAAGAAAGAAAGAAAGAAAGAAAGAAAGAAAGAAAGAAAGAAAGAAAGAAAGAAAGAAAGAAAATTTGAAAATTAGGCTTGTAGAATGCATTTTTCCCCATTAAAATAACATAAAGGTGATTTTTCTAGATACCCTTTCATGGTAAAAACGTATGATGAGATCCAGACAGTAGAACTCAATTATATTGCTCTATTTGACTCTACCTAGTTCCCAACACTGAAGAAAACATAAAATTTCAGCAAGAGTTCTTCAAGAAGTGAATGGAGTGAAGGAAAAACAGTCCCTTATACTCAGATGTAAGTGTAAAGCTCTCTAGCATATTGGTTCTTCTTGTCAGTGAAAACACAGTAAGTTAGCCACAAAGATGGTATGGAGAATGCCCCAGTATGAAATTTCTATAGCAAGAGCATGGCTGACCAGTTAGATGACCTAAAAGGTGACATACTTATTAAGGAAATTGAGGAAAAATTTAGAATAAAAAAAATTAGAATTTAGAGACATAGACAGATAGCCAGCTTATGTATGTCAAAGCTTGGTTATGTGAAGACTTCAACTTTTACACTGCATGTCAAAGATATATGCTGAGATCTCTCCTGAGAAATTAAAAGACACAACCTAGAACCCCTGCACAGATGTAGCCCATGGCAGTTCATTGTCCAAGTGGGTTACCTAGTAAGGGGAACAAGGGCTGTCTCTGACATAAATTCAGTGGCTGGCTTTTTGATCCTAAGGAGGGAGCAGCCTTACCAGGCCACAGAGGAAGACAATGCAGCCAGTCCTGATGAGACCTGATAGGTTTGGATCATACGGAAGGGGAGAAGGACGCCCCCCATCAGTGGAATGGGGGAGAGGCATGTGAGGAGAAGAGGGAAGGAGGGTGGGATTGGCAAGAGATAAGAGAGCGGCTATTGCTAGGATAAAAAGTGAGTAAATTGTAATGAATAATAAATAAATAAAATTTTAAAAAGGCACATCTGAGTGAACTGCTAAACTTCAAATGTTAGAGCTAATATCTAAGTGATACAGGTAACAAGCATACAGAGTGAGCACTATTTTTAATTAAATTTTTATTTTTATATTAATTACAGTTTATCCACTTAGTATCTCAGCTGTAGCCTCCTCCCTCAATCCCTCCCGATCCCACTCCCCCTCTCTCATCTCTTCCCATCCCCCTCTTCCCTAATAGGTCCTCATCTCCTTCCATCTGACCCTAGCCAATTAGGTCTCATCAGGACTGGCTGCATTGTCCTCTTCTGTGGCCTGGCAAGACTGCTCTCCCTCAGTAGGGGGTGGTCAAAGAGCCATCCCATGAGTTCATGTCAGAGACATTCCCTGTTCCCCTTACTAGGAAACCCACTAGGATACTGAGCTGCCATGGACTACATCTGAGCAGGTGTACCATTAATTAAGAAGTTTGATCTTTGCAGGATATTGTTAGGTTGACATTCTATTTTCATTTAAAGTGGAAGTGTATTCTTAATTTATTATAACTCCGTATCATAAATACTACTGAATTTTCATTTGCTAATAGGTAAGCACATGAAATATAAGCAAATCAATAATTACTTCAGGATCAAGACTGTTAGAAAAAGTAAAGTTAGGCAAATCTATAAAACATTGATAAGAAGACATTTTGGGAATTTAAAAGGTTAAAATTTCAATTTGAATGGCCAGAGCAGTATTTAACTGCATAATTGAAAGAGTCTAGGCCTACTTCTGCTACTCCAATAATTATCAAAAAGATTACAAATATGCTAGGTTTGGGATCAGATCTTATTATTTCCCTTCAATAATTTTTTTTCTTCATGTAAAAATGTTTTACATAAAGTTCTTGCAAAGACCAAAGTTTTCATATTATTAAGATAATAGTCATCTTTGAAATGAGGCAAAATGATGAAATTTAAATAATTTTACACTAAATTATTGGTATAAGACAACCAACAAAGACAAAAATTCTGAATCCAGGGGGTCCTGGAGAGATCTATATGCCAACCAAAGACCATGAATAAAGAGGAGCCAGACCTCCTGTTTCGTTTCCAAGTGTGTTCTTTAGTAAAAGGGGGCAGGGACAGTCTTGGACATGAACTCAGTGGCCAGCTCTTTGATCACCTTTCCATGGGGGAGGTGCAGCCTTGCCAGGCCACAGAGGAAGATGATGCAGCCAACCCTGATGAGACTTGACAGGCTAAGGTAAGATAGAAGCAGAGAAGGTCATCCCCTATCAGTGGGCTAGGGAAGGATTGTCTCTACCCCACCAAAAATATAAAATTCAGTGAAGAGCTTGAAGAAGTCATGCAGACGTCTAGGAAGATGGTGACTCAAACATAGATAACATCCAAAAAGGACAAGGAGATGAGGAAAAATACACGAGGGACCTCAGATTTGGACTCACAGTTACCATTACACCAATCAGTAGATTTCTCAACAGAATGGCCTCACACATGATAAGAAACACAGCAAAGAATATTGGCCTAAGCTCTGGATTGTAATACTCAAAAAAATGAATTTAGTCACATTGTTTGGATTCTCCATTTGATGTGAGCTATTGAAAGCATGGAATTCTGCACTAGAGAATCTTTAATAAAATGTCTTACTTCTAATTAGTAACTATCAGATATACTGGTCATTTGTTGTGCCCTGTTTCCATCCTCCTAAACTTGCTTTTTTGTTGGTATAATCTATGTATAGTGTATCAACTGGCTCTGAAGGTGTGCCCTTATATTCTCAGTTGCTGTGTCAGTGATGCCAGGACAATGGAATACGTAAATGTTTCCCTCTTCTTCACATGACCCCCCCCCCAAAAAAAAAAAACAGGTTACCTTGGAAAAGGTCATAGAGCCCTCAGTCTGGCCAAAAGGCTGCTGATTGGTTCAGAATAAGTAGCAATGGGATTTCTCCTACTTTGCTAATAGCATTTTTCTATGAAAAAGAAGAGTGCCATTTGAGGAGTAAATAGCTGATGGCTGGAGCTGGGGCAGGAGAAGAGAGAATACAGGCAGAGAAATAGGAGGATATCAGGAGAAGAACGGATAGCTAAAGAAGAGAAAGAAAGTCACATGGTGGGGACACAGAGACAGAAAAAAAAGGGTTAATGTAGATGGCTATATATCCTGTATATTAGCCATCTGTCAGATATAGGGTTGCTGAAAATCCTTTCCTAATCTGTAGGCTGTTGTTTTGTTCTAATGACCGTGTCCATTACTTTACAGAAGCTTTACAGTTTCATGAGGTCCCATTGATTGATTGTTGATCTTAGAGCCTGTGTTGTTGGTGTTCTGTTCAGGAATTTGTATCCTGTGCCAATGAGTTCAAGGCTCTTCCCCACTTTTTCTTCTAACAGACTTAGTGTATCTGGTTTTATGTTGAGGTCTTTGATCCACTTGGACTTTAGTTTTGTGCACGGTGATAAGTATGGATCTATTTGCATTTTTCTACATGTAGACAACCAGTTGGACCAGCACCATTTGTTGAAGATGCTATATTTTTTCCATTGTACAGATTTGGCTTCTTTGACAAAAATCAAGTATCTGTAGGTGTGTAGATTTATTTCAAGTTCTCAAGAAGTTAAAAAGCAACAAGAAAAAAAAATCCAATTAAAAATGAGGTACAGAGCTAAACAGAGAATTCTCAATAAAAGAATATCAAATGGCAGAGAAACACTTAAAGAAATGTTCAACATTCATTAGTCATCTATGATGTAAATCAAAATGACCCTGAGATTTCATCTTACACCAATCAGAATGGCTATGATCAAAAACTCAAGTGACAATACATTCTGGAGAAGACGTGGAGAAAGGCAAACATTTAACCTTTGCTGGTGGGAATATAAACTTGTACATCCACTCTGGAAATCAATCTGGCACTTTCTCAGACAATTAGTAATAGTGCTACCTCAAGATCCAGCTATACCACTTCTAGGCATATGCTCAAGTATACAACAAGGACATTAGCTCAACTATGTTCATAAAAGCTTTACTCATAATAGCCAGAACCTGGAAACAATCCAGATGTCCCTCAACTGAGGAATGGATACAGAAATAGTGGTACATTTACACAATGGAATATTACTCAGCAACTAAAAACAAGGAAATTAGGATCCAAGATGGCTGCGACCAGCGTGCACCATATCTGAGAGGCAGAAGATCTGAAACTCTGAAATTGGCGAGTGTAAAGGCAACTGAAGCCAGAAAATTAACATTGATGCTTCCTGAACAAGAAGGGACATCACATGAGCTGAGAACATTCAGATTCATGTTACTGGCGGACTTCCCTGGAGATGGAGAGGGGCAAACTTTTGAACATCTTGCACTTCCCTTTTTTGGGCTTCCCTCCTCCTGGGAGGAGCCAGCCCACAGCACCAGAGACTAGGCACAGAACTTACAGCAGAGGCAGAGCTCCTAGTTCCTCAACCACAGCTGCCAGCTGTACCAGCCTTCTGAGTCCCAGATCTGCAGTACCATCCTTCCCAGTCCTGGGTCTGCGAGCAGCTGTATTGACTCCACAGGGCATCCCAGCTGGTGACTGTATGAGCTGCCCAATCCCTCAGTATAGGACAACCAGCTAGCTGTACAGCCACAACAGACCTGCAAAACCACCTAGGTACACCAGGTGCCAGACCACCTAGGTCTGTGGACCATTGTTGTGGCCCCTCAGGACTTCCCAGCAGGCACTTGGACCAGCCTCCCAGTTCTGCAGCTGCAGCTGGACTCCCTAATTTGGTGGCTGCAGCACCACTGAGCTGACATAGCTCTTCCTCCTACATTTGACTCAGCAGGTCCAAACCTGAAACTAAAGAACAGGGAGAATCCCTTTGCTTTATGATTTGACCTGACAGTGAGTGCACCCTCAAGTGCCTACAGAGCCACAAATCCAGGGTGCTTCTAAGTTAAGAGACAGATATCAGATGCCACCCACCCACCCACACATCCACTGTGGAAAACAGAGGGACTCTTTGGACATTGAATCCCCTGCTCTGTGGGTCTACCAGTGTAGTTCAGCAAAATAACTCCTGGAGCTCAGTCATAGCCAAATATAAGCAGCTTGTAGGCTACTGAGGTATTCAGGGAATTTGCACCAGTGATTATCACTAGTGCCTGTGACACCTTCAGCACCTGCAACCCCTACAGTGCCAGCAAGGTGCCCCTTCCTCACACTGAAGGCCTCCACATTCTCTATCACCCTGTTCCCCAAAGCACACTTACACACACACACACACACACACACACACACACACACACCTAATAGAAGTCTACAGATCTTTTCATCCAAACTCAAAAGAGTATATCTTCTTTTTAGCACCTCATGGAACCTTCTCCAAAATAGACCATATAGTTGGTCACAAAGCTAGCCTCAGCAGATACAAGAAAATTGAAATAATCCCTTGTATTCTATCTGACCACCATGGTCTAAAGCTGGACCTCAACAACAACAGAAATAGTGAAAAGCCTCCACATACATGGAAACTGAACAACTTGCTACACAATACAAGTGGGTTAGGGAAGAAAGAAAGAAAGAAAGAAAGAAAGAAAGAAAGAAAGAAAGAAAGAAAGAAATTAAAGACTTCCTAGAATTCAATGAAAATGAAGATACAACATACACAAACTTATGGGACACAATGAAAGCAGCACTCAGAGGAAAATTCATAGCACTAAGTGCCTTCAAGAAGAAATATGAAACATCACATAAAAGCAACTTAACAGCTCACCTCAAATTCCTAGAAAAAAAAGGAGCAGGCACGCCCAAGAGGAGTAGATGGCTGGAAATAATCAAGTTCAGAGCAGAAATCAATAAATTATAAACAAATAAAACAATTCAAAGACTCAATGAAATCAAGAGCTGGTTCTTTGAGAAAAATCAACAAAATAGACAAGCCCTTAGCCAATCTAACTAAAAGGCAAAGAGAAACTGTCCAAATCAGCAAAATCAGAAAATAAAAGGGAGATATAACAATTGATACTGAGGAAATCCAAACAATCATTATGTTTTATGACAAAAGTCTATATGCCACAAAATTTGAAAATCTAAATGAAATGGACAATTTTCTGGATAAATTCCACTTACCAAAATTAGAGTAAGATCAGGTAGAATTGTTGAATAGTCCTTTATTCCCCAAGGAAATAGAAGCAGCAATCAAAAGTCTCCCTATAAAAAAGTCTAGGGCCAGATGGTTTCAGAGCAGAATTCTACAAGACCTTCAGAGATGAGCTAACCCCAATTCTCTTCAAACTATTCCACAAAATAGAAACAAAAGGAACTTTACCGAACTCATTCTATGCAGCCACAGTCACCTTGATAAATAAAGCAAGCAAACAAACAAACAAAAAACAACAAAAAAAGAAAACTTCAGACCTATCTCTCTTATGAACATTGATACAAAAATACTCAATAAAATACTGGCAAACTGAATCCAAGAAAATATAAAAGATATCATCCACCATAACCAAATAGGCTTCATCCCAGGCATACAAGGGTGGTTCAATATATGGAAATCCATCAATGTAATCCACCTTATAAACAAACTGAAGGATTAAAACCATATGATCATCTCCTTAGATGCTGAAAAAGCATTTAACAAAATCTAACTTTCATTCATATTTAAAGCCTTGGAGATATCAGCGATACAAGGCACATACCTAACATAGTAAAGGCAATATACAGCAAGCCTTTAGCCTACATCAATCTCAATGGAGAGAAACTTAAATCAATCCCACTGAAATCAGGGACAAAGTAAGGCTGTCTACTCTCTCTATATCTCTTCAACATAGTACTTGAAGTCCTACCTAAAACAATAAGACAAGTAAAGGAGATCAAGGATATACAAATCAGAAAGGAAGAAGTCAAGTTTCACTATTCACAGATGACATGATAGTATACCTGAGTGACCCCAAAAATTCAACCAGAGAATTCCTTTCAGCTCATAAACACCTTCAGCAAAGTGGCAGGAGCCCTCCTGTAAAACAAAGACAAAAGGTTGAGAAAGAAATCAAGGAAATAACATGCTTTACAATAGCCACTAATAACATAAAGTACCTCCGAGTGACTCTAACCAAGCAAGTGAAAGGCCTGTTTGGAAAAAAAAAAAAAAAAAAAAAAAAAACAACTTCAAGTCTCAGAAGAAATTGAAGATTATCAGAAGATGGAACGATCTCCCATGCTCATGGATCGGTAGGATTAACATACTGAAAATGGCAATTCTGCCAAAAGCAATTAACAGACTCAATTCAGTTCCCATCACAATACCAACATAATGCTTTACAAACCTTGAACAAAAAGTTCTCAACTTCATATGGAAAAAGAAAAAATTCAGAATTTCCAAAATAATCCTGTCCAACAACAGATCATCTGGAGGTATCTGCATCTCTGATCTCAAGATATAGAAAAGAGCAATAGTAATAAAAACTGCATGGTATTGGCATAGAAACAGAAAGATATATCAATAGAACCAAATAAAAGACCCAGAAAAAAAAAACACACATCTAAGGATCCTTGATATTTGACAAAGAAGCCAAAACCATTCAGTGAAAAAGAAGACAGCACCTTCAACAAATGGTGCTGTTCCAACTGCATGTCTACATGCAGAAAAATAAAAATAGATCCATATTTATCACCCTGCACTTAACTAAAGTCCAAGTGGCTCAAAGACCTCAACATAAAAACAGATACAATCAATCCGTTAAAAGAAAGAGCGGGGAAGAGCCTAGAATTGATTGGCACAGGAGACAACTTCCTGAACAGAACACGAACAACACAGGCTCTAAGATCAACAATCAATTAATGGGACCTCATGAAACTTAAAATCTTCTGTAAAGCAAAGGATATGTCATCAGAATAAAGTGTCAGTCTACAAACTGGGAAAGGATCTTCACCAATCTTATATCTGACAAAGGGCTAATATCCAGAATTTATAAAGAAGTAAAGAAGTTACAAAACAACAAATCAAGGAAACCAATTAAAAAACAGAGTACGGAGCTAAACAGAGAATTTTCTGTAGAGGAAAATAAATGGCAAAGAAACACTAAAAGAAATGTTCAACATCCTTAGCCATCAGGAGATGCAAATCAAAACAACCCTGAGATTTCATGTTACACCCATTGAAATGGACAAGATCAAAAATCTCAAGTGACAACACATGCTGGAGACCTTGTGGAGAAAGGGGAACCCTCCTCCATTGCTGGTGGGAATATCAACTTGTACAACCACTTTGGAAATCAACCTCAAGTACATAGCAAGGACATTTGTTCACCAAGTTTGTACCAGCTTTATTCCTAATAGCCAAAAGCTGGAAACAACCCAGATATCCATTAACAGAGGAATGGATACCGAAATTGTGGTACATTTACACAGTGGAATACTACTCAGCAATTAAAAACAATGAAATCACGAAATTTGCAGGCAAATGGTGGGATCTAGAAAAGATCAATCTGAGTGAGGTATCCCAGAATCAGAAAGACCACTCGGTAAATACTAACTTTTAAGTGGGTACTTGACCTATAAGATAGATTAAACATATTAAAATCTCTACACCTAAAGAAGCTATACAAGAAGTATGTTCTGGGGTAAACTGATCAATCCTCACATAGACAAATGGGGTGGACATTGGAAGTAGGAGAAAACAAGTAACAGGACAGGAGCTTACCATAGAGGGCCTCTGAAAGACTCTACATAGCAGTGTATCAAAGCAGATGCTGAGGCTCATAGCCAAACTTCGGGCAGAGTGCAGGGAATCATATGAAAGAAGGGGGAATTAGTAAGACTTGGAGAGAACAGGAGCTCCACAAGGACTAAATATATCTGGGCATAAGGGTCTTTTCTGAGACTGATTCTCCAACCAAGGACCATGTATGGATATAACCTAGAACAACTGCTCAGACATAGCTCATAGCAGCTCAGCATCCAAGTGGGTTTTCCCTAGTAAGGGGAACAAGTACCATTTCTGATGTGAAGTCAGTGGCTGGCAGTCTTGCTAGGTCACAGAGGAGGACATTGCAGCCAATCCTGAAGATACCTGATAAACTGGGGTCAGATGGAAGGAAAGAGGACCTCCCCTATCAGTGGACTTAGATAGGGGCAAAGAGGAGATGAGGGAGGGAAGGAGGGAGGGAGGATGAGATTGGAAGGGAATGAGAAAAAGGGCTGGGAACCAAAGTAAATAACCTGCAATTAATATAAAACCACAGAAATAAAATATTTGAGAAAAAAATTAAAAAACAAGGCAATCATGAAGTTTGCAGGCAAATGATGGGATCTAGAAAAGACAATCTTGAGTGAGGTATCCTAGAACCAGAAAGACACACATGGTATAAGCTCACTAATAAGTGGATATTAGAAATATAATACATGATAAAATATTTAAATCTGTACACCTAAAGAAGCTAAGCAAGGAGGACCCTGGGTAAGATGATCAATCCTCATTCAGAAAGACAAACAGGATGGACATCAAAAGAGGGAGAAATTAGGGAACAGGGCAGGAGCTTATCACAGAGGGCCTCTGAAAGACTCTACCCAGCAGGGTAACAAAGAAGATGCTGAGGTCCTAGCCAAACTTTGGGCAGAGTGCAGGGAATCTTATGAAAGACAGGGTTAATAGAAAGACCTGGAGGGGACCGGAGCTCCACTAGGAGAGCAACAGATCCAAAATATCTGGGCACAGGGGTCTTTTCTGAGACTGATACTCTAACCAAGGACCACACATGGAGATAACCTAGAACCCCTGCACAGATGTAACCCATCGCAGCTCAGTCTCCAAGTGGGTGCCCTAGTAAGAGAACAGGGATTGTCACTGACATGAACTCAGTGGCTGGCTCTTTGATCACCTACCCCTGAATGGGGAGCAGCCTTACCAGGCCACAGAGGAAGACAAAGCAGCCAGTCCTGATGAGACCTGATAGAGTATGGTCAGATGACAGGGGAGGAGGATCTCCCCTATCAGTGTGCTGCGGGGGGTGGGGGGGAAGGGAGGAGATCAGGGAGGGAGGCTAGGAATAGGAAGATATGAGGGAGGAGGCTACAGGTGGGATACAAAATGAATAAATTGTAATTAATTTAAAAAACAGTTTTTAAAGACAGATGGCTAGCTGAGAGACTATAGAGATATCTCCATGTCTTTATTCTTAAACCTGAAGTGGGATCCCCAAAAGCTCCCACAATAAGTTTTGTACAACTGACTTTGCATACTATGCATACTACCATGTGTGTTTTTCTTACAAAGCACAAATTTCAGTGTAAGGTCTGATGGCATCTTCTGCCTTAATCCCACAATACTATGTCCTCTCCCTCTTTTACCTCTAACTTTCTGTTATGGTGCTTGATTCTGTAACTATAATTCCTGCTTCATATATCTAGTGCATACACAGTCCTAGCAAAAAATATATCATTAACACCTTTGTGGAACTCCAACAGTAGTTGATAGAAGTCAGTGGATGAACCGTAACCTGTTTAACACAATCTGAGGCTTACATTTTACTTTCCCTTCCTCACTCTCCTCAGTGCTTTATTTTCTGTTTTCCATAATCAACTGTCTCTATTCAGCCCTTCCCTAAATGCTTGCTTTTGGAAAGCTTTCAGGGAGACTGTTGACCTTCATTTATCATTATATACACTCAAGTATACATCTTTAATACATATAGACATACATACATATATACATATGTACACTGAAGATTTATATATATTGTATATATGCCAAAGATTTATGTATATTGCATGTATGTGTGTATTTACATATATATGCATATATATGGCTATTATACAAACTTATTATACTCTAAGGTCATATCTGAAGAGTTTCCATTTACTAAGGACCATATTATAATATTCAACTAAGAAATTGCCTTCTAAAATGCCATTGTATGTGTTTTTTGATTTTTTAATGAATTTTGTACATGAATATAATGTCTTTTTAAAGTAGTTTACAAGCAATAGATTTTATTGTGGCAGTTTCATGCAGAATTTGTTTTGTTGATCCTCCCAACCTCTTTCTGCAATTCTTCTGCCTCATTTCCCCTCACTAGTTTCATTGTACTCTACTGTTATACATAATTCCATACTGTGTTTTCCTCCTCACTTCTTTAAAAGCTTCTCCTCTTTTATAGTTCTTTTTCTACTTTCATAATGTCCCCATACACATGTGTTCATGCATATGCATACAAACAACATATATACATACACACTTACATGCACATATACATTTAACTGCAGGAACACACAGCTTGGTGTCATAGTGCAGTTTTTGAGAAACACCTGGGTTTCAGTAAAAGGAAATTTAGTTCTCCTAGTCTAGAAGCTCCTCATTGATGGTTTGATGTTCACTCCTGCAAAAGACTGATCCATTAACAGTAATCAAAGTCAACATGAGTCAGCTCT
Organism: Meriones unguiculatus; assembly: GCF_030254825.1. Classification (NCBI taxonomy): domain Eukaryota; kingdom Metazoa; phylum Chordata; class Mammalia; order Rodentia; family Muridae; genus Meriones; species Meriones unguiculatus. The sequence goes on along the minus strand of NC_083365.1, from coordinate 3,246,456 downwards.
AAGTGCTAAGATCTATATATTTTTCTTTTCTAATTTAAAAAAATTAATATTAATTACAGTTTATTTACTTTGTATCCCAGCTATAGCTCCCTCCCTTATTCCCTCCCAATCCCACCCTCTTTCTCTCATCTCCTCCCATATCCTTCTCCAAGTCCACTGATAAGGGACCTCCTCCCCTTCCATCTGACCCTCACCTATCAGTCCTCATCAGGACTGGTTGCATTGTCTTCCTCTGTGGCCTGATAAAGTTGCTTTCTCCCCTCAGGGGGAGGCCATCAAAGAGCCAGCCACTGTTCTCCTTTCTAGGAAACTTACTTGGAGACTGAGCTGCCATGGGCTACATTTGAGCAGGGGTTCTAGGTTATATCCATGAATAGTACTTGGTTGGAGTATTAGTCTCAGAAAAGACCCCGGAACCCAGATTTTTTTGGTTCTGTTGCTCTCCTTGTGTAGCTCTTATCCCCTCCAGGTCTTACTATCTCCTGCTTCTTTCATAAGATTTCTTGCATTGTGTCCAAAGTTTGGTTATGAGTCTCAGCATCTGCTTTGAAATACTGATAGGTAGAGTCTTTCAGAGGCCCTCTGTGGTAGGCTCCTGTCCTGTTTCTTCTTTTATCTTTCTTCCAATGTCCATCACCTTTGCCTTTCTGTGTGAGGATTGATCATGTTACCCTGGGTCCTCCTTCTTGTTTAGCTTCTTTAGGTGTACAGATTTCAGTATGTTTATCTTATATTACATGTCTAATATCCACTTATAAGTGAGTATATGCCGTGTGTGCCTTTCTGTTTCTGGAATACCTCACTCAGGATGATCTTTTCTAGATCCCACCATTTGCCTGCAAATTTCATGATTTTCTTGTTTTTAATTGCTGAATAGTATGTACCACAACTTCTGTATCCATTCCTCTGTTGAGGAACATCTGGATTGTTTCCAGGTTCTAGCTGTTTATGAATAAAGCTGCTATGAACATGGTTGAGCAAACGCCCTTGTTGTGTACTTGAACATCTTTGTATATATGCCTAGGAGTGGTACAACTGGATCTTGAGGAAGCTTTATTCCTAATTTTCTGAGAAAGCTTCAGATTGATTTCCAAAGTGGTTGTACAAGTTGGCATTCCCACCAGCAATGGAGGAGGGTTCCCCTTTCTCCACCTCCTCTTCAGCATGTATTACCACTTGAGTTTTTGATCTTAGCCATTCTGATTGCTGTAAAGAGAAATCTCAGCATCGTTTTCGTATGCATTTCCCTGATGACTAAGGTTGATGAGCATTTCTTTAAGTGTTTCTCTACAATTTGGTACTCCTCAATTGAGAATTCTCTGTTTAACTCCGTACTCCATTTTTTAATTGGATTACTTGATTTGTTGCTCTTTAACTTCTTTTCTAATTTATACAAAACTGTAAGAGATAGCTGTGAACAATCTTTCATACAAGTAACCTTAGCCTTGTTGAATCTGAGGCAAGAGAATTCTGAGCTGAAGGCAAGTCTGTAATGCATAGTGAGTCCTGGAATCAAAAGAAAAACAAACAAACAAACACAAAAAAATTATATAAAGTTTATAAACATATGCCTTTTAGGAACAATAAACAAGGCTTTGAGAAATCAGGAGCCTAAATCATAAAACTAAAAATTTATTGGATGTATCTATAGCAATATCTACAACTACTGTGTCCTTTGTCTCCTCCAAAGATCCTGTCCTTTCTCATACTGCTTTCATCAATATTAAAGAAATAACAGGTGTATAAATATTTCAAGAGCAATATTCAATTATTCAACATTTTTATTGTTGTAATCTTCATAGTTCCTGTTGCCTCTGATCATGTGGCCATGTTTTAACAAATCCATTACCTTTCTTCCTTTATCCCTCTCTTTTTTCTCCATGACTCTCTTTGTCAGTCATCCTGTATAATTGCTACATACACCATTGAGGATTCCATATATAAATATTTTTAAATGCTTATCTTGTTGTGGAGATGTTTAATGACAATTACTTTCCATTAAAGGCCTAATATTCTCTTATATACTTTATAATTTTTTAGATGTGATCTACATATATGCAATAACTGTGTAAAGAAAAAAAAAAGCTGTGAATTTAAAAGATACCAAAGAGGATAGAGTACATAAGAGATGATAAAGGGAGAAAAGGGAAAGGAAAAAGGTGATATAACTATAGTATAATTAAAATTGAATTCATACCAGAAAAGCTAAATGAATTATAGGACTGTAGACAGGAAAGTGCCACATCAGAATTTGTATTTGTCTCCTGGTATCCTGCTTCAATCATTGCAGTTAGTATATCTTGCCTTTAATGTTCTAGTTCAGAGACATGATATGGTCAAATTCAAAATCTAAATGACATCTTGGCCTATCAGTTCAGTGTTGAACCACTGCCACCACACAATCTTTATAAAATGGTTCAAAAATAATCTTGCTGCAAAATCTTGATAGCTCAGAAATCTCCATTCTGAGACCACAATCATGCAAATAAATAAAACAGGTGAACTTTCTAACACATTTAAAATAAAAGTGTACTTTGCAATTTAATTGTTGTAATAATGTCAAATACCATCTCTCAAACTAATTGTCATGATTCCTATCAAGTAATTTTAAAGCACCTCCAGTTTTACTTGGTCACTGATTTTGTGGTCTACACAAACTTGCTGATCCAAATCAAGTAAAAAGCAGAGACTGTGCTGGTAATTTTCCTAAGGCTACTTTGATGGACAGTCCAGTGCCTGCAGAGAAGTTTTTGTACCAACTTCCCTACAGAGGAGGTAGAAATAAGAATAGGGCAGGAAATTCTGTTACCCTGGGGAAGGGCTGTTCTTAGCAGTACAGTTTCTAAAGGCTTCAAAATAACATTAACGACAGATGCTCTTAGTATCTTAGTACTACATAGGAAATAGCTCTGTGGTCTGGAAAGGACCTGAAATAGTCTATGTAAGTTTTCTCAAAAGACAGCCAGCAAAATGCCTCACAAAAATCAAAAGATCATCGTGATCATCATTCAGAAGGGCAAATGGTATAGACTTCAGAAGGCAGAGAAGACAGGAAACAGGATGGGAGCCTACCACAGAGGGCCTCTGAAAGTATCTACCCACCAGGGTATCAAAGCAGATGCTGAGACTCATAGTCAAACTTTAGGCAGAGTACAGGGAATCTTACGGAAAAAAGGGGAGATAGACCTGGAGGGAACAGGAGCTCCACAAGGAGACCAACAGATCAAAAAAATCTGGGTGTAGGAGATCCTGCAGTAAATGATGAATCAACCCAGGGCCATGTATGGAGAAAACCTAGAATCCCTGCTCAGATATAAAGCACAGGAAGCTCGGTCTCCATGTGGGTTCCCTATAAGGGGAACAGGGGCAGTCTCTGACATGGACTCAGTGGCTGTCTCTTTGATCATTTCCCTCTGTGGGGTTTGGGGGACAGCCTTGCCAGGCCACAGAGGAAGACAGTGCAGCCAGTCCTGATGAGAGCTGATAGGCTAGGGTCAGATATCAGGGGAGGAGCTCCCCTATAAATGTACTAGAGGAGGGCATAGGAGTACAAAACGAGGTAGAATGGGACGAGGAGGAGATGAGGGAGGGGTCTACATCTGGGATACAAAATGAATAAATTTTAATAAATAATAAATCAATTAAAAATCACTCACAGGACTGTGCTTACCATTTGGTTCTATTTTGATCTTCATTAGTAAACCTTCTTCAAACCACATTTTAGAACAAACACTATTGGCACATTGCGTCTTAGGTAATGGACTTGTGGGAGAAAGGATAGAGTGCAATTTGCTAAAGGCACAGATTTTTTTATTTAATTTAATTTTAATCACAGGTCATTCACTTGTATCTCAGACATAGCCCCTTCCCTCCTTCCCTCCCAATCCCTCCCTCCCTCATCTCCTCCCTGCCCTCTTCCAAGTCCACTGATGGGAGCAGTCCTCCTCCCCTTCCATTTGACCCAAGCCGATCAGGTATCTTCAGGACTGGATGCAATGTTCTTATCTGTGGCTTAGCAAGGCTGCTCCTCCCTCGGGGGATGGGAGATCAATGAGCCAGTCACTGAGTTCATGTCAGAAATAATTCTTGTCCCCTATACTAGAGAAGCCACTTGGATACTGAGCTACCATGTGTTACATTCAAGCAGGGGTTTTAGGTTGTATCCATGCATGGTCCTTTGTGGTAGAAACAGTCTCATAGAAGAACCCTGTGCCCTGATATAAATGGTCCTTGTGGAGCTTCTTTCCTCTCCTGGTCATACTAACTTCCCCTTCTTTCATATGATTTCCCTCACTCTGCTCAATATTTGGTTATGAGTCTCAGCATCTGTTTTGATACACTGCTAGGTAGAGTCTTTCAGATGCCCTCTGTGGTAGGCTCCTGTCCTATTACTTGTTTTCTCCTACTTCCATTTGTCTTTCTAGGTAAGGATGGATCATCTGAGCCCTGGTGCTCTTTCTTGTTTACCTCATTTAGGTATATAGATTTTAGTATGTTTATCCTATCTTAATGGTCTAATACCCACTTACAAATGAGCATATGCTGTGTGTGTCTTTCTGCTCCTGGGGTACTCACTCGGTATGATCTTTTCTAGATCCCACCATTTGCCTGAAAATTTCATGATTTCCTTGTTTTTAAATGCTGAGTAGTATTCCATTGTGTAGCTGTACAACAATTTTTATATCCATTCCTCTGTTGAGGGACATCTGGGATGTTTCCAGGTTCTGGCTATTACGAATACAGCTACTGCAAACATGATTGAGCAAATGTCCTTGTTGCATACTTGAGCTTCTTTTGAATATATGCCTAAGAGTGGTATAGCTGGATCTTGAGGAAACAGTATTCCTGATTGTCTGAGAAAGCGCCATATTGATTTCCAGAGTGGTTGTACAAGTTTACATTCCCACCAGCAGTGGAGGAGGGTTCCCCTTTCTCCACAAGCTCTCCAACATGTGCTGTCACTTGAGTTTTTTATCTTAGCCATTCTAATGGGTGTAAGGTGAAATCTCGGGGTCGTTTTGATTTGCATCTCTCTGATGGCTAATGATGTTGAGCATCTCTTTAGGTTTCTCTGCCATTCTATATTCTTCCACAGAGAATTCTCTGTTTAGCTCTGTACCCCATTTTTTAATTGGATTGCTTGAATTATTGCCTTTTAACTTCTTTAATTCTTTATATATTCCAGATATAAGCTCTCCGTCAGAGGTACATTTAGTGAAGATCTTTTTCCAGTCTGTAGGCTGTCATTTTGTTCTGACAACAGTGTCCTTTGCTTTGCAGAAGCTTTTCACTTTCATGAGATCCTACTTATTGATTGTTGATCTTCGAGCTTGTGGTGATGGTGTTCTGTTCAGGAAGTACTCTCCTGTGCCAATGAGTCCTAGGCTCTTCCCCACTTTTTCTTTTAACCGATTTAGTGTATCTGGTTTTATGTTGAGATCTTTGAGCCACTTGGACTTTAGTTTAGTGCAGGGTGATACATATAGATCTATTTTCTTTTTTCTACATGTGGACATCTAGTTGAACCGGCACCATTTGTTGAAGATACTGTCTTTTTGCCATTGAATGGTTTTGGCTTCTTTGTCAAAAATCAAGTATTCATAGGTGTGTGGGGTTTTTTTCTGGGTCTTCTATTCGGTCCCATTGATCCACTTTTCTGTTTCTATGCCAATACCATGTAGTTTTTATTACTATTGCTCTGTAGTACAGATTGAGATCAGAGATGGAGATACCTCCAGATGATCTGTTGTTGTACAGAATTGTTTTTGGAAATTCTGGGTTTTTTGTTTCTCCATATGAAGTTGAGAATTTTTTTCAAGGTCTATAAAAATTGTGTTGATATTTTGATGGGAATTGCATTGAATCTGTAGATTTCTTTCGGCAAGGTAGCCATTTTTACTATGTTAATCCTATCAATCCATGAGCATGGGAGATCTTTCCATCTTCTGATAACCTTCTTCAATTTCTTTCTTCAGAGACTTGAAGTTTTTCTCAAAGAGGTCTTTCACCTGCTTCATTAGGGTCACACCAAGGTACTGTATGTTACTAGTAGCTATTGTGAAGGGTATTGTTTCCCTAATTTCTTTTTCAGCCCTTTTGTCTTGGGTATCCAGGAGGGCTTCTGATTATTTTTTTGAGTTAATTTTGTATCCAGCCACTTTGCTGAAGGTATTTATCAGCTAGAGGAGTTCTCTGGTTGAATTTTTGGGGTCACTCATGTATACTATCATGTCATCTGCGAATAGTGAAACTTTGACTTCTTCCTTTCCAATTTGTATCCCCTTGATCTCCTTTAGTTGTCTTATTGCTCTAGCTAGGATTTCAAGTACTATGTTGAAGAGACATGGAGAGAGTGGGCAGCCTTGCCATGTCACTGATTTCAGTGGAATTGATTTGTTTCTCTCCATTGAGTTTGATGTTGGCTATAGGCTTGCTATATATTGCTTTTACTATGTTTAGGTATGAAGGCACAAATTTTTAAGATGTGCATGTTTGCCTCATTTTAATCACATTTGGCCATGTCTTCACTGAAGACATGAAGATCTTATCACTTTACTGGTAGTTTATCACTACCCATGAACTGATAGGTTTCCCATAGGCAGAAAAAAACCCTTAACAACGCCAAAATTATATTCTACAAAATAATAGAGATTCATATACCCTAGTAGAACCCAATCAATTAGTTATTCAAAACTATGTTATGCTCTTTATGAAAAGAATGTCAACACATTGATCTACCAACTGAAAACGAATGAAGAAAAGGGAATGATTTTTGCTTTAGCTACTTGGAAAATACCCTGCATTAAGATTTTCTATCCTGTTCACTGATACTCTTACAATTTAAGGGCATTATTTAAATACACATCAAATGCCAATCTTATTTAATGAAGTTTGAGAAAAAAATACCACATTTCCTTTTAGGATTTTTTTTTTTTCAATGCAGTTTATTCAGGAACATTGAACAATCCTTGGACCCCGGGGAAAGCCAGCCCACAGCTTAAATAGCCTCTGGGTAGCCAACCCAGGCGTGCCACGGGGGCAATGCAGATAGGTCCACATACATGGAAGCAAGCCAGATCCTCGGCCTTAGCCAAATGTGGAGTTGTTCGTGACAGAGAGCACTCACCATCGGGAAGGTGGAAGGCGGAAACCAGCTCCATCTTTAAGGCATAGCATTCCGCAGCTCTCTACAGTTCCCCCTTTTTGTTTTAGACGCATCAGGCAAGAGTAGAGGTTTGATCTCTGATATTAGAAATAAATTGGGACTTTGTACAGATGTTCATTTAGGTGTCATCCACCCAAAGAGCATCAGACCGTCCGATACCTTTTTCTCAGAGGCGGGACCTGGGGCATCAACCCGCATGCAATCAGACATGCTCTTCTCTGGGTCCAAAGCAGCTGACCCTGAGTGCAGTGCTTAGCCTCGCATCCTGAGCATATCATTTTAGCTTTTTATGGTATCCAACCATGCTTGGGGAGAATGTCCTGCTTCAATGGCTGTAAAGGCCTGAATGATCATGGCTGCATCACACTGTTGTGAGACTCTAATCTTGCATATATACCACAGGCAAACCAAGGAGACCAACACCAGAAGGCCTGCTAACGCTCCCATGCCCGCCCATTCCTTCAGATGATTCCTGGCTGCAGCGATCCATGTTGATAATCCTGTGGCTAGTCCTGCTTCCACTCCGGTAGAATTTACTGTGACAATGGCCACTCTCAGCTGCTCCATCGTAGTATCGAATTCTCCAGTCCCAATTACCTAAAATATAGCTCGACAATTGTTTAGACAGATTTGCAGCGCAGGAAAAATTCTCATGTTGTATGCTAGTGACACAAAGTCCAGCATACTTTCTTTGACAGCCAGGTTGAGCGATTTGCCATAGGGTATCAATTTGCTCCTGCTAGAGGTCAATCCTCTGATTGAACACCATCAAGCTTCCTTTTAGTTGAGCATTAATTCCTTTATGTACAACTAAGGCATGAGCTACATTGGCTAAATGATTATTCAGGGTCTGAGCAGTCTGCCCAGTATGACTCATGGCTAATGCCCTGGTGGTAGCTCCAACAGCCGTCAATGAGATGGTAGTAACAATGGTGGCTGTAGTTCCAAGATCCCTTTTCTGTCTGAAGAGAGTCATAGCGTGAGGGGCATCAATGGGCATAGGCACCCAGTGAGGCATGCGAGTAACCAGGGCATACCTAACTTTACTAGCATTCCAGCATTGGGCAAAAAAGCAAGTATCATTACCACAATTACTTGGCTCTATCTGGCTAATAATGAATAAAAATGGGGGATATAGACAAACAGGTGTGGGCTTATAGGAAATATTATGAGAAGCCTTAACCCCTCGTTGGAACATCCTGCGTCAGTTCTAGAACTAGCAGTGGTGGTGTCCGAGGTCTGAGTAGGTTCAGGAGACCATTGCCCCCAGGGGCGAGACGTGCTCCATGCCAATTGACTAACTCCATGTTTTCCTCCAATTTTGAAAGTCATTTAAGGTTCTTAAATTACTTTTTTCCCTTTTTTCTTAAATTTTTCATCAATTACACTTTATTCATTCTGCATCCCCCCATAAGCCCCTCCCTCCTCCCATCCCAATCCCACCCTCCCTCCTCCCTCTGCTTACATGCCACTCCCCAAGTCCACTAATAGGGGAGGTTCTCCTCTCCTTTCTGATCTTAGTCTGTCAGTTCACATCAAAAGTGGCTGTATTGTCCTCTACTGTGGCCTGGTAAGGCTGCTCCCCCCCCCCCCCAGAGGGAGGTGATCAAAGAGCAGGCCAATCAGATTATGTCAGAGGCAGTCCCTCTTCACATTACTATGTAACCCAATTGGACTCTGAACTGCCCTGGGCTATATCTGTGCAGGGGTTCTAGGTTATCTCCATGAATAGTCCTTGGTTGGAGTATGAGTCTCTGGGAAGTTCCCTATGTTCAAATTTTCTTGTTCTTTTGCTCTCCTTGTGGAGACCCTGTCCTCTCCAGCTCTTACTATTTCCCAGTTCTTACCTAAAATTCCGTTCACTCTGCCCAACAGTTGCCCATCAGGCTCAGCATCTGCTTTGATAGTCTGAAGGGCAGAGGCTTTCAGAGGCCCTCTGTGGTAGGTTCCTAGGTTGTTTCCTGTTTTCTTCTTCTTCTGATGTCCATCCTCTTTGCCTTTCTGGATGGGGTTTGGACGTTTTAGTTAGGGTCCTCTCTCTTGCTTAGTTTCTTTAGATGCACAGGTTTTAGTGGGTTTGTTCTATGTTGTATGTCTATATGAGTGAGTATATACCATGTGTGTCTTTTTGCTTCTGAGACAACTCACTCAGGATGATCCTTTCCAGATCCCACCATTTACCTGCAAATTTCATGATTTCCTTATTTTTCATTGCTGAGTAATATTCCATTGTGTAGATATACCACAATTTCTGCATCCATTCTTCAGTTGAGGGGCATCTGGGTTGTTTCCAGCTTCTGGCTATTACAAATAAAGCTGCTACAAACATGGTTGAGCAAATGTCCTTTTTGTGTACTTGAGCCTCTTTTGGATATATGCCCAGTAGTGGTATGGCTGGATCTTGAGGAAGCGCTATTCCTAGTTGTCTGAGAAAGCGCCAGATTGATTTCCAGAGTGGTTGTACAAGTTTACATTCCCACCAGCAGTGGAGAAGGGTTCCCCTTTCTCCACAACCTCTCCAGCATGTGTTGTCACTTGAGTTTTTGATCTTGGCCATTCTCATGGGTGTAAGGTGATGTCTCAGGGTTGTTTTGATTTGCATTTCCCTAATGGCTAATGAGGTTGAGCATTTCTTTAAGTGCTTCTCTGCCATTCGGTATTCCTCTACAGAGAATTCTCTGTTTAGCTCTGTTCCCCATTTTTTAAGTGGATTACTTGGTTTGCTGCTTTTCAGCTTCTTTAGTTCTTTATATATACTGGATATGAGTCCTCTGTCAGATAAAGGGTTGGTGAAGATTCTTTCCCAATCTGTAGGTGGTCGCTTTGTTTTGATGACGGTGTCCTTTGCTTTACAGAAGCTTTTCAGTTTCATGAGGTCCCATTTATTGGTTGTTGCTCTTAGAGCCTGTGCTGTTGGTGTTCTGTTCAGGAAGTTTCCACCTGTACCAATGAGTTCTAGGGTATTTCCCACTTTTTTTTCAAGCCGATTTAATGTGTCTGGTTTTATGTTGAGGTCTTTGATCCACTTGGACTTCAGTTTTGTGCAGGGTGACAAATATGGATCTATTTTCATTTTTCTACATGTAGACATCCAGTTAGACCAGCACCATTTGTTGAAGATGCTATCTTTTTTCCATTGTATGGTTTTGGCGTCTTTGTCAAAGATCAGGTGTCCATAAGTGTGTGGGTTTATTTCTGGGTCCTCTGTTCGGTTCCATTGATCCACCATTCTGTTTCTATGCCAGTACCATGCAGTTTTTAAAACTGTTGCTCTATAGTACAACTTAAGATCAGGGATGGAGATACCTCCAGAAGATCTTTTATTGTAGAGGATTGTTTTAGCAATTCTGGGTTTCTTGTTATTCCATATGTAGTTGAGAATTTTCCTTTCCAGGTCTGTAAAGAATTGTGTTGGTAATTTGATGGGCATTGCATTGAATCTGTAGATTGCTTTTGGTAAGATGGCCATTTTTACTATGTTAATCCTACCAAGCCATGAGCATGGGAGATCTTTCCATCTTCTCATATCTTCTTCTAATTCTTTCTTCAGAGATTTGAAATTTTTTTCATACAAGTCTTTGACTTCCTTGGTTAGGGTTACTCCGAGTTACCTTATGTCATTTGTGGCTATTGTGAAGGGTGTTGTTTCCTTAATTTCTTTCTCAGCCCTTTTGTCTTTTGTATACAGGAGGGCTACTGATTTTTTTGAGTTAATTTTGTATCCTGCCACTTTGCTGAAGGTGTTTATCAGCTGTAGGAGTTCCCTGGTAGAGTTTTTGGGGTCACTCACGTATACTATCATATCATCTGCAAATAGTGATAATTTGACTTCTTCCTTTCCAATTTGTATCCCCTTGATCTCTTTCAACTGTCTTATTGCTCTAGCAAGGACTTCCAACACTATGTTGAAGAGATATGGAGAGAGTGGGCAGCCTTGTCTTGTCCCTGATTTCAGTGGGATTGCTTTAAGTTTCTCTCCATTCAGTTTGATGTTGGCTATAGGCTTGCTGTATATCGCCTTTACTATGTTTAGATATGTGCCTTGTATCCCTGATCTCTCCAATACTTTGAACATGAATGGATGTTGGATTTTGTCAAAGGCTTTTTCAGCATCTAGGGAGATTATCATGTGGTTTTTTTCTTTCAGTTTGTTAATATGGTGGATCACATTGATGGATTTCCGTATATTGAACCACCCCTGCATACCTGGGATGAAGCCTACTTGGTCATAGTGGATAATATCTTTGATGTGTTCTTGGATTCGGTTTGCAAGTATTTTATTAAGTATTTTTGCATCAATGTTCATAAGGGAGATTGGCCGGAAATTCTCTTTCTTTGTTGAGTCTTTGTGAGGTTTAGGTACCAAGGTGACTGTGGCTTCATAGAATGAATTTGGTAATATTCCTTCTGTTTCTATTTTGTGGAATAGTTTGAAGAGAATTGGTGTTAGCTCTTCTTTGAAGGTCTGGTAGAATTCTGCGCTGAAGCCATCTGGTCCTGGGCTTTTTTTGGATGGGAGACTTTTGATGACCGCTTCTATTTCTTTGGGGGATATAGGTCTATTTAGTTGATTTACCTGGTCCTGGTTCAGCTTTGGTAAGTCAAATCGATCAAGAAAATTGTCCATTTCATTTAGATTTTCAAATTTTGTGGCATATAGACTTTTGAAGTAAGTCCTAATGATTGTTTGGATTTCCTCAGTGTCTGTAGTTATATCCCCCTTTTCATTTCTGATTTTGTTGATTTGGGTGGTGTCTCTCTGCCTTTTAGTTAGCCTGGCTAAGGGTTTGTCGATCTTGTTGATTTTCTCAAAGAACCAGCTCTTGGTTTCATTGATTCTTTGAATTGTTTTATTTGTTTCCAATTGATTGATTTCAGCCCTGAGTTTGATTATTTCCAGCCGTCTACTCCTTCTTGGTGTGTCTGCTTCTTCTTTTTCTAGGGTTTTTAAGTGAGCCATTAAGTTGCTTGAATGTGCTGTCTCGAATTTCTTTTTGAAGGCACTTAGTGCTATGAACTTTCCTCTTAGCACTGCTTTCATTGTGTCCCACAAGTTCGGGTATGTTGTGTCTTCATTTTCATTGATTTCTAGAAAGACTTTAATTTCTTTCTTTATTTCTTCTCTGACCCAGCTGTCATTTAGTAAGAAGTTGTTCAGTTTCCATGTGTGTGTAGGCTTTTTGTTATTTCTGTTATTGTTGAGGTCCAGCTTTATTCCATGGTGATCAGACAAGATACATGGGATTATTTCAATCTTCTTGTATTTGTTGAGGCTTGCTTTGTGACCCACTATGTGGTCTATTTTGGAGAAGGTTCCATGAGGTGCTGAGAAGAAGGTAAATTCTTTTGTGTTTGGGTGTAAAGTTCTGTAAATGTCTGTTAGGTCCATTTGATTCATGACCTCTGTCAGAGACATTGTTTCTTTGTTTAATTTCTGTTTGGTTGACCTGTCCTTTGTTGAGAGTGGGGTGTTGAAGTCTCCCACTATTAATGTGTGTGGATCTATATGTGCTTTAAATTTTATCAATGTTTCTTTCACAAATGTGGGTGCCCTTGTATTTGGGGCATATATGTTCAGGATTGTGATGTCTTCCTGGTGGAATTTTCCCTTGATGAGTATGAAGTGTCCTTCCCCATCTCTTTTGATTAATTTTGGTTGAAAGTCTATTTTATCAGATATTAGAATGGCTACTCCTGCTTGCTTCTTGGGTCCGTTTGCTTGGAAAGTCGTCTTCCAACCCTTTACCCTCAGGTAATGTCTATCTTTGTGTCTTAGGTGTGTTTCTTGTATGCAACAGATTGCTGGGTTTTGTTTACGTATCCATTCTGTTAATCTGTGTCTTTTTATTGGAGAGTTGAGTCCATTGATGTTGAGAGAGATTAATGACCAGTGGCTGTTAGATCTCTTGATTTTGATGTTGGCTGTGGTCATCAGGTTGTGTGCTTGGTTGCTTTTTGTTTTACTGAAGTGAGGTTATTTATTTCCTGTGTTTTCTTGAATGTAGCTAGCTTTCTTGGGTTGTATTTTCCCTTCCAGTGTCTTCTGTAATGCTGGATTTGTTTGTAGGTATTGTTGAAATTTGTTTTTGTCATTGAATATCTTGTTTTCTCCATCTATGAGGACTGAGAGTTTTGCTGGGTATAGTAGCCTGGGCTGACATCTGTGTTCTCTTAGGGTCTGCATGATATCTGTCCAGGCCCTTCTGGCTTTCATAGTCTCTGTTGAAAAGTCAGGTGTGATTCTAATGGGTTTGCCATTATATGTTACTTGGCCTTTTTCCCTTGCAGCTTTTAGTATTTTTTCTTTGTTCTGTATACTTACTGTTTTGATTATTATGTGGCGGGAGGATTTTCTTTTCTGGTCAAATTTGTTGGGTGTTCTGTAGGCCTCATGTATTCTAATTGGCCTCTCCTTTAGCTTGGGGATATTTTTATTTTTGACATTTTTATACTTATATGCAATGTATTATGATCACATTATAATGACAGCATGACCTTCTATTATTCCTCCTCCTACTCCTTCCAACTTATTATTCTTAATTAGCTCTTCTATATAAATAACACTATTCCTCAACATACCCCAAATTTTACTGCACCATACTATTCCCTGATACTGGCTGGGCATGTTATTTCTTCAGTAGGTATAACCATATGGCAGCAATCTTTGTGATTTACTTGATGCACTAAGAAACATCTCAATATTCATTGAAACTATTCAGCAGCGAGCAAAAGTTCATCCACAGAGCCTATCTTACTTGCTTGCATCTCTTCTGTTTTTTTAAAATTTCTAACTATGCTTTTAATTTGTCTAATTCATCTACTCGCTCATCCACTAAAAAGTTGATATACATATTAGAACATAGTTATTGGCCTTGGTTTTCTACTTGGAAAGACGTTTCTCAATAGACATTTTCTCAATACTGCTCCTTATTCCTGGCTTTTCATAATTTCTGTCTAATCATAAGACAAAGTAAACCACAGCAACTTGCTTTAGAGATGTTGATATCTTTAATTCTCACCAAAAGTACATTAAGTACATTGTACAAAAGTACATTGGGAAATGTCATATACCAAAATTGATCTTTGTGGGAAAATGTCATTTTGATAATTAACTTGATATATTCAAACACTAAGGTAGACTAGAGAGTCACACTCCAAAAACAAGTGTTTCAAGATCCAATATTACTGTATGTTAAAATTATAAAAGAAATATCTCACTGAACAGTGAATTTGGGATATTTTTGGGAGGGATTAATGAGGATGATATAGTAAAAAAATCTTGAATTCTTGGGTTCATAAAGGGTTTTGTTGTTGTTGTTAGTAATATGTAACACTTGTTGATTCCCATGGTCACTGAGAAGTATTCCTGTTAAACTATATTGCCGCAAGTGAGAAGAGACTACCAAGAATAAAAAGAAAAAAGAAAGAAAGGCAGAAAATAAGGAATGGAAGGAGGGAGAAAGGAAGGAAGAAAAAAAGGAAGAAGGAAAAACACACTTTCCTCCAAGAACAAAGGGAATCGCTTAGCCGATGTAGCAATTCCTTATCCTTATGTATAAGCATTACAAAAATTACTGAATTTTCATTCACAAATGGAGGACAGAGAATTAGAAACTAGATTTAAATCAAGCAGTTGACATGATGTGTGATTTGAAGAAAATATATTAGTAGCCTGCTCAGCTTCAATTTTCTTCTTTGTAAGATGGATATAATTAGTATCTTTAACATGATAAGTTTAGAATTTGGTTTATATCATCTGCATAAGTAAATGTGTCTGATAGATAATAACATATCTAATACAAACATATGAAATATAGTTATATATACATACGTTATATGAGAAAATTATTGGGAATATTTTAGTATGATTAAATAGAAGAATCTTTATTCATGTTGCTACATTGACTACTCTAATGCTAACAAAGAAGAAAAAGTACTATGCTTTATATTAAAAAAAATTGAGCCATGAAAATATTTGAGACAGTAAGAAGAACTTAAGAGTAATTTCAAATTTCTACATCATATTTTTTCCTGAGGGGAAAAAAAGAGACAGATTGGAAATTGTTACCTCTTTTTGTATACTTGCTTGCACTACTTTTTATTATTTTATATAAATAATAACTGATATAAATGAAGTTAAGAAGTCAACAAAGTTGCTTTTATTCCTCAAATATCTGGTTTTCACTTATCTAATTTTTCCTTGTAAAACTTTTTTTTATTAATTACACTTTATTCACTTTGTATCCCCCTATAAACCCCTCCCTTCTTCCCTCCTAATCCCACCTTCCCTCCCCCTTCTGCACACATGCCCCTCCCCAAGGCTACTGAAAGAGGAGGTCCTCATCTCCCTCCTTTTGATCTTAGTCTATCAAATCTCATCAGGAGTGGTTGCATTGTAATCTTCTGTGGCCTGGTAAGGCTGCTCCCCCCTCAGGGGGAGGTGATCAAAGAGCAGGCCAATCAGTTTATGTCAGAGGCAGTCCCTCTTCCCATTACTATGGAAGCCACTTGGACACCAAACTGCCATAGGCTACATCTGTGCAGGGGTTCTAGGTTATCTCCATGCATGGTACTTGGTTGGCGTACGAGTCTCAGGAAAGACCCCTGTGTTCAAATTTTCTGGTTCTGTAGTTCTCTTTGTGGAGTTCCTGTCCTCTCCAGGTCTTACTATTTCCCTCTTCTTTCATAGGATTCCTTGCACTCTGCCCAACAGTTGGCCATAAGTCTCAGCATCTACTTTGATAGTCTACGGGGAAGAGCCTTTCAGAAACCCTCTGTGACAGGTTCCTAAATTGTTTCCTGTTTTCTTCTTCTTCTGATGTCCATCCTCTTTTCCATTCAGGATGGGGATCGAGCATTTTAGTCAGGGTCCTCCCTCTTGATTAGTTTCTATAGATGTACAGATTTTAGAAGGTTTATCCCATATTATATGTCTATATGAGTGACTATATATCCTGTGTGTCTTTCTGCTTCTGGGACAGCTCACTCAGGATGATCCTTTCCAGTTCCCACCATTTACCTGCAAATTTCATGATTTCCTTATTTTTCATTGCTGAGTAATATTCCATTGTGTAGATGTATCACAATTTCTGTACCCATTCTCCAGTTGAGGGGCATCTGGGTTGTTTCTGGCTTCTGGCTATTACAAATAAAGCTGCTACAAACACACGTGAGCAAATGTCCTTATTGTGTATTTGAGCCTCTTTTGGATATATGCCTAGGCGTGTTACAGCTGGATCTTGAGGATGCACTATTCTTATTTGTCTGAGAAAGCACCAGATTGATTTCCAGAGTGGTTGTACAAGTTGACATTCCCACCAGCAATGGAAGGGTTCCCCTTTCTCCATAACCTCTCCAGCATGTGTTGTCACTTGAGTTTTTTATCTTAGCCATTTTGATGGGTGTAAGGTGAAATCTCAGGGTTGTTTTGATTTGCATTTCCCTGATGGTTAATAAGGTTGAGTATTTCTTTAAGTGTTTCTCTGCCATTCATTATTCCTCTATTGAGAATTCTCTTCTGGAGGTATCTCCATCCCTGATCTTAAGCTGTACTATAGAATAACAGTAATAAAAACTGCATGGTACTTACATAGAAACATAATGGTGCATCAATGGAACTAAACAGAAGACCCAGAAACAAACCTACACACTTATAGACATCTGCTCTTTTACAAAGATGCCAAAACCATACAGTGGGAAAAGACAACATCTTCAGCAAATGGTGCTGATCTAACTGAATATCTACATGTAGGAAAAATGGTAATAGATCCATACTCATCACCCTGCACAAAACTAAAGTCCAAGTGGATCAAAGACTTCAACATAAAACCAGACACATTAAGTCGGTTAGAAGGAAAAGTGGGGAAGACCCTAGAACTTATTGGTACAGGAGACAACTTTCTGAACAGAACACCAACAGCACAGGCTCTAAGATCAACAATCAATCAGTGGGACCTCATGAAACTGAAAAGCTTCTGTAAAACAAAGGACACCATAATCAAAACAAAATGAATGGCCTACAGATTGGGAAAGAATCTTCACTAAACCTTTATCTGACAGAGGGCTAATATCCAATATATACAAAGAACTAAAGAAGCTGAAAAGCAACAAACCAAGTAATCCAATTAAAAAATGGGAAACAGAGGCGGGGCAAGATGGCGGCATCAGGAGGACTCTCATTCTGACCAGCAGCACGGCAGGATCAGCATAGTGACCAGCAATCAGGACTTGCTGCCATAAAACACAGTGATTGTGTTTCCCAGGTGAGAGGATACCCCACGGTGGGGGATTCAATCAACTTTTAACTCACCAGCTAAACCTCAGAAGAGATCCTTGTTCTGCAGGATGCTTGGTTGCCAGACGACAGCCCCAGCCCCAGCCCAGAACCACAAGCCAGTGTCTCTGGTCACAGTCCCAGACTGAACCGTGCGCACCACACTATCAGAGACTGGAATTTTCAGTTGAGAGACAACCCCACTGTGCAGGAAACGATTGGGACCAACCTTAGGTCACCCAGACATCCCCTGGAAAAGACTCGGGTTCCACGGGCACCCCAGGAGCTAGCCTGGAGCCAGAGCCAGGGACCCAGGCTCCAGCACAGAGCCCTGCCTGCATGCCTGATTCTCCACCTGAGATAGAACTGTGGGCACCAGGGCACCAGTGAATGAGTTTCACTGTGCAGTGCAAACACACAGGGAGGGAAACAGCTGGTCTGATCTCAGAGCACTCAGCCAACACCCCCACCCCAAAAAGGTCTTGGGAAAATTATGCAGTTTAGGCAGAGGTCCAGGCTCCCAAAGGCCGGAAAGGAAGACACAGGCAGTTTCTGCGTGCCAGACAGCTGGCTGAGACTGAGCCGCCATCACTCAGCTGTGCTTCAACACAGGCAGTTTCTGCAGCCAGCCAACTGGCGGAGACTGAGCAGTGCGCACCAGGGGAAAAAAAGAGAGAGAGAGAGACTGGGAGTCCCTGTCTCCAGAGAATCCATACGGAAGAAAGGAAACTGTACTGGCTTAAATCAACCAATCCTTCCCTGGAAAAAGTCGAGCAGACCAGCAGGACCCAACCGCCATCACTCAGCTGTGCTCCAGACACAGGCACAAACAGTTGCTGCGTGCCAGATGTCCAACTGGGTCACAGCAGCTGATCATTAAATTTACAGCAAGAAACCCAGAAACAGGGCAGCTGTCCTCAGGACTTCCCTGGGTGAGAGGAGAACCCTCTCGACTAACAAAGACCACAGTTACCACTCAGGTCTCTATCCCTGAGGTGAGCAGCAACTCCTGAAAAAACGCCAGCCATCCAGGGACTATACCCAAAATTCTGAGAAGACATTCTTCAGGAAAAACCAGCTTTCTGCAAAGGGGATTCTCTCCACCACAGGATTCCCAGGAACCACCAGAAAATAACCCCAAACACCTAAGATAGCACAATGGGTAGAGGCCAACGTAAAAGCTCAAGCAACAAAAGACAGAGCAATATGGCATCTCCAGAACACAGTTACCCAGGGGCAAGTATCCCTGGACACCCCAGCATAACTGAAATCCAAGATGACCTAACAACTATGCTCATGAAGATGATAACAGAGGAAACAAATAAGATACTTAAAGACATAGAGGAAGATAAACTCAAACAGAATATTGCCATCCGTAAAGAAATAGAGGAAGCTGCAGCCAAACAGTTTATAGCCTTTAGAAAGGAAATGCTTAAAGCAATGAATGAAATAAAAGAAACAGAGTTGAAGGAACTAAAAGAAAAACAGGAAAGTACAATCAGACAGGTGAAGGAAGTAAACAAAACAACTCAAGACATGAAATAGAATTGGAAAAATTAAACAAAACACAAAGGGAGGAAATAATGAGGAGGAAGAATCTAGGGAAGAAAACAGGAACTACAGAGGCAAGCATAACCAACAGACTACAAGAGATGGAAGAAAGAATCTCAGGTGTAGAAGATACAATGGAAGAAATCAATGTATCTGTCAAAGAAAATGTTAAATCAAAAAAATTTCTGACACAGACTGTCCAAGAAATCCAAGACAATATGAAAAGACAAAACCTAAGAATAATAGGTATAGAAGAAAAAGAAGATTCCCTTCTCCAAAGCCCAGAAAATATTTTCAACAAAATCATTGGGGAAAATTTCCCCAAGTTAAAAGAGAGGCCAATAAGAATACATGAGGCCTACAGAACACCCAACAAATTTAACCAGAAAAGAAAATCCTCCCGCCACATAATAATCAAAACAGTAAGTATACACAACAAAGAAAAAATACTAAAAGCCACAAGGGAAAAAGCCCAAGTAACGTATAATGGAAAACTCATTAGAATCACACCTGACTTTTCAACAGAGACTATGAAAGCCAGAAGGGCCTGGACAGATATCATGCAGACCCTAAGAGAAGACAGAAGTCAGCCCAGGCTACTATACCCTGCAAAGCTCTCAGTCCTCATAGATGGAGAAAACAAGATATTCAATGACAAAAACAAATTTCAACAATACCTACACACAAATCCAGCATTACAAAAGACACTGGAAGGGAAAATACAACCCCCAAAAATTAGCTTCTTTCCAGAAAACACAGGAAATAATTAACCTCTACAAAATATGATAAACATAATGAAATCTACACACCTAAAGAACATAATCAAGAAAGTCGACATGGGCGAAGATGATCAATCCTCACTAAGAAAGACAAATGGGATGTGCATTGAAGGTATGACAGGAATCTACCGCAAAAGACATCTGAAAGACTCTACCTAGCAGTGTATCAAAGCAGACACTAAGACTCATAACCAAACACTCTGCACATTGCAGGGAATCATATGAAAAAAGGGGAGTTAGTATGATTTGGAAAGGATAGGAGCTCTACAAGGATCAAATAAATCTGGGCACAGGGTCATTTCTGAGACTGACACTAAACCAAGGACCATCTATGGATATAACCTAGAACTTCTGCTTGGATGTGGCCTGTGGTAGCTCAGTAACCAAGTAGTTTTCCAAAGTAAGGAGAATAAGGACTATTTCTAACAGGATCTCAAGGTCAGCCTCCTTGACTCCCCCCCCAGGGGAGGAGCAGTCCTGTTAGGCCACAGAGGAGGACTCTACAGCCAGCCCTGAAGATACCTGATAAAACAGGGTCAAATGAAAGGGGAGGAGGTCCTCCCCTATCAGTGGACTTAGAAAGGGGCAGGGAGGAGACGAGGGAGGGAGTGTGGGGTTGGGGAGGGAATGAGGGAGTGGGATACAGCTGTGACACAGAGTTAACAAAATGTAACTAAAAGGAAAAATAAAATTAAAAAAAAAGACCTCAACATAAAACCAGACACATTAAATCAGCTAGAAAAAAAAAGTGGGGAATACCCTAGAACTCATTGGTACAGGAGAGAACTTCCTGAACAGAACACCAACAGCACAGGCTCTGAGAGCAACAATCAATAAATGGGACCTCCTGAAACTGAAAAGCTTCAGCAAAGCAAAGGACACTGTTGTCAGAACAAAATGACAGTCTACAGACTGGAAAAAGATCTTCACTAACCATACCTCTGAGAGAGAGCTTATATCTGGAATATATAAAGAACTAAAGAAGCTGAAAAGCAGCAAACCAAATAATCCACTTAAAAAATGGGGAACAGAGCTAAACAGAGAACTCTCTGTAGAGGAATACCGAATGGCAGAGAAGCACTTAAAGAAATGCTCAACCTCATTAGCCATTAGGGAAATGCAAATCAAAACAACCCTGAGATTTCACCTTACACCCATCAGAATGGCCAAGATGGAAAACTCAAGTGACAACACATGCTGGAGAGGTTGTGGAGAAACCTCCTCCACTGCTGGTGGGAATGTAAACTTGTACAACCACTCTGGAAATCAATCTGGCGCTTTCTCAGACAACTAGGAATAGTGCTTCCTCAAGATCCAGCCATTACTGCTCCTAGGCATATATCCAAAAGAGGCTCAAGTACACAATAAGAACATTTGCTCAACCATGTTTGTGGCAGCTTTATTTGTAATAGCCAGAAGCTGGAAACAGCCCAGATGCCCCTCAACTGAAGAATGGATGCAGAAATTGTGGTACATCTATACAATGGAATATTACACAACAATGAAAAATAAGGAAATCATGAAATTTGCAGGTAAATGGTGGGACCTGGAAAGGATCATCCTGAGTGAGTTGTCCCAGAAGCAAAAAGACACACAAGGTATATACACACTCTTATAAACATACAACATAGGATAAACCCACTAAAATCGGTACATCCAAACAAACTAAGTAAAAGAGAGACCCCTAACTAATACGCTCAATCCCCATCCTGAAAGGCAAAGAGGATGGACATCAGAAGAAGAAGAAGAAAACAGGAAACAACCTAGTAACCTCCTACAGAGGGCCTGTGAAAGCCAGAAGATGAAAACAGGAAACAACCTAGGAACCTCCTACAGAGGGCCTGTGAAAGCCAGAAGAAGAAAACAGGAAACAACCTAGGAACCTGCCACAGAGGGCCTCTGAAAGCCTCTGCCCTGCAGACTATCAAAGCAGATGCTGAGCCTGATGGCCAACTGTTGGGCAGAATGAATGGAATTTTATGTAAGAAGTGGGAAATAGCAAGAGCTGGAGAGGACATGAACTCCACAAGGAGAGCAACAGAACAAGAAAATTTGAACACAGGAAACTTCCCAGAGACTCATACTCCAACCAAGGACTATTCATGGAGATAACCTAGAACTCCTGCACAGATGTAGCCCATGGCAGTTTAGTGTCCAAGTGGGTTACATAGTGATGGGAAGAGGGACTGCCTTTGACATAAACTGATTGGCCTGCTCTTTGATCCCCTCCCCCTGAGAGGGGAGCAGCCTTACCAGGCCACAGAAGAAGACAATGCAGCCATTCCTGATATGATCTGATAGACTAAGATCAGAAGGAAGGAGAGGAGGACCTCCTCTATCAGTGGACTTGGGGAGGAGCATGCATGCAGAAAGTGGAGGAAGTGTGGGATAGGGAGGGGAGGAGGGAAGGGCTTATGGTTGGATACAAAAATGAATAAAGTTTAATTAATAATAATAATAAAATAATGGGAAACCGGGCTAAACACTTATCTATTTTTTTTGCATTACCACAGACTATGCAAAATTTATTTAAAGCACTACAGAAAAGCCAGTGCTCCCCAAGTAAAAATGTATGAAGCAATTAAAAAAATAATGGTGATCAAAGCAACAGCCACTGAGCTCATGTCAGATACAGCCCCTGTACCACTTTGCAGCCTTGCCAGGCCACAGAGGAAGATTGTACAGCCAGCCTTGATGAGACCTGATAGGCTTGGGTCAAATAGAAGGGGAGGAGGACCTCCCCTATAAGAGGCCTAGGTTAAAGGGCATAGGGAGAGAAGAGGGAGGATGGGTGGGCCTGACAGGAGACAAGAGAGAGAGAGAGAGTGAGAGAGAGAGAGAGAGAGAAAGATACATAAGAAGTAACAGTGAATCTCTAAAGAAAAACATAACTCCAGGATCATTAAAATTGTATAGTTGGTATTTTCTGTTGGAAATACAGAATCTATAAATATCAATTTTTGAACCTTGAAAACACACATTTAGAGCTATTAAAGGCACAAAAGCGGGGTCTATTCACTCTTAAGTGCCCCAAAACACTATTATAGGAAGTTTTGTTTTTCCTATATGTTAATAATCTGTGCAATTTGTTAGTCCTCTTCCACAGTTTACCACAAACATAATACTACTGGCTTTGACACATCAGCGCCTTCTTGCCACACTCCTCTTCAACAAACTCTTCATGGCCTTCTTTACCTCTGTGTTTCTTGCTGTATAAATGATGGGATTTAACATGGGAGTAAGGATTGCAAAGAACACAGTCACCAGCTTGTCCTCAGGGTAGGTGGTCACAGGCCGCATGTAGGTAAATATGCAAGGCACAAAGAAGAGAACAACCACAGTGAAGTGAGAGCCACAGGTGGAGAGGGCTTTGTGCCTGCCTTCAGAACTATGTGATTTCAAGGATTGCAGGATGACTATGTATGAGATGAGGAGCATGGTAAATATGAGCAAACACATAGCCCCACTGTTAGCAGCCACTATGATGCCCAGTCTGTGTGTGTCTCTGCAGGCAAGTTTCAACAATGGGAAGAGATCACACATGAAGTGATATTGGGACCACAGAAGGGCAGATTGATCATAAAAAATATTTGCATGGTGGCATGCAGGATCCCTCCAATCAAGGCTACCATCACCAGTAGCCTGCAGAGGCCTTGCCGCATAATAGTCATGTAATGCAGAGGTTTGCATATGGCCACATAGCGGTCATATGCCATAACAATGAGAAGGATAATCACTGATCCTCCCAAAAAGTGTTCCACAAAGAGCTGGGTCAGACAGCCACCCAAGGATATTGTTTTCCTCTGGTAGAGCAGATCAATTATCATTTTGGGGGTGGTGACAGAGGTGTAGAAGGCATCTATGAAGGACAAGTAAGTGAGAAAGAAGTACATAGGTGCTGAAAGGGTAGGGCTGAAGGAAATGGTGAGGACAATGAGCAGATTAGCTAACACTGTAAAAAGGAAAACAAACAAAAAGACAATGAACAGTACTTTCTGCAAGCATGGATTCTGTGTGAGACCCAAGAGAATAAATTCAGTCACATTACTGGGAGAATTGTAAAACTCCATTCAGGATATTAAGCCTTCCCAAGACCTGAAATTCCTACAAAAACATAAAGGTAGATCATTAATTCTGAATTCATTGTAGTATGATATTCATAGTGCAGAAATAGTGCTTTCTGTAACTGTGGATCACATTCCTTATATTCTTCTAACTCAGTAGTTGTTTCTATTCCTTTTTACCTCCTTATCATGTTCTCCTCAAATCTAATACTATCAGTTACAACATATCTATAGGGCAATAATTACTATTTAAAGAAAAAGTACTGATCTATATATAGATTCTTCTATTTCTAAAGTCCATGTGATGTTTCTGTGTTGCTCCTGGAATCTGTGTATCTGAGCTCTCCCATTAGTCTGTGTACCGCCATATGATCAGACACATTTCATAAGCTAAAAAAGTGCTCAGCCACATAAAACTTAATTATTGCTTTCTGAATTTACATTTGATCACATGAATGTTACAGTGAAAGAAAGACATGGTTTAATCACTAACTCACCCCAGCCATAGTTACCTGCATAGAAACTGCAAAAGCACAACAAGGCAAATGTCTGCCATACAGGAAGGAAGTTCCCATCCTGTACTGGGGAATTATTGGCAATTGTTGCTGGAGAAAAAAGAATTTTTTTAACTTGTGGCTACACTGAAATAAAGATTCCCTTGCTTCAGTGGATGATCTCACAACCATAAACAAATACTAACACTAATTAGATTTAGTGGATTATCATGTTTCATTGTGTATATGTATACAATTCAAAGGATAAAAAATTAATATTTTAATAAACCTGACTATGCTATATCTTTGATAAGCAGGGGTTTTTAGCAACATGTACAATTGAAGGCTATATTTACTCCATAATATTACCATACCTATATGCCATATACATCTATTTTCTCAGTATGTTAGTATGGCATCTATCGTAACACCTTCAATGTCTACCACATATTATGTGATGAGGAAATACATGATGAATCTTCATACTTTATACATTTTTGTTTATAAGAATACAGATGCTTCCCAGCCCAATTGGGAAGAGCCCAATCAAAGAGCCCAATCACCTTCAGCTACCCAGTCACTCATCCATGCTACCAACTCTATGAGAAATATGATGAATCTTTCACAGGCAAAGTGTAGTGAATATTTTTGATATATTTTAGATGTTACTATAATGCTAATTATTTTTAAGAAAAGTATTATTCACTTTCCAAATAGTTCATTGGTTATAAATATTGTTTATCCTTCAGAGTTTATGTTTTCCATAAATGTCTTTATCATGGCCTCATTTCTCTAAGTGTTGTTTTACACATACACATACACACAGAATGCAATATGCAAATACATATGGAGTGTATATACTTATATTCCTAAGCATATAAACATAATCAGTTTAGTCTATATAATTATAGACATTATATGTGACACATATATAATGATATGCATATTTAATATATATTATAAATATAAATAATGATTATCTTAGCTATTAAGTCAAAGATAATCAGCCACAAATCCACAGACCCAGAGAGGCTAAGTAACAAGGAGGGCTCAAGAGGATATCCACAAATCTCTCTGGGAAGAGGAAATAAAATAAATATTGTGGGTGGACAGGGCTGGGTGGGAACAAGAACAGGAGGGAATCAGGTCTGGGGAACATGGCAGGAGAGAGTCCTGGGAGAGACAAAGGAACTGTAGGGTATTGTGGAGCAGCATAAATATGGATATATATATATTACATATAAAAATGATATTTATTTATATAATCTTATCGGACAGTCAATTTCATCTTCAATAAATTTAGTTTCAATAAATGGAGAAAAATACTTTATTTAGGTTTTTAAATACATAATAACTTACTAATAAAGGAAACATTTATTTTAAAGCTTTTAAAAAGAACTTTAAAACAAATACATAAAGGAGTTGTCTGCTAGGTAAGATAAAGTAGCATGCTTATACACACACATATGTGCTAATTAACATAAACAAGTATCTATTAGTTACTAAGAAAAATATTTATTAGACCCATATATGTATGCATATAGTTATATATCTGTACATGTTTTTCTGTATGAAGACTATAAAAATGTCTGTGATGAAAGCCTACAAAAGTCCTGTCCTGACATTTTTGTCTTTACAGATCATCTATCTAGGAAAAGATGAATCGCCCCTATTTCTATGTACTTTTAATCTACGTAGACTAATTTTTCACCAATAACCCAGATCTTACACTATGCATTGCTTCTGGATTTAAAAAAAATCAAATAAATCATAGAACATGGGCAATACATTCTGATTTTCAGACATAAATTTTCCAAAAAGAAAAGAAAGCATGGTCCTTGGTTAGGGTATCAGTCTCTGCAGGGCCCCCAGGACCCAGTTTTTTTGTTGTTGTTATTTTGTTTTGTTTTGTTTTGTTTTGCTCTGTTGGTCTCCTTCTGGAGCTCCTGCCCCATCCAGGTCTCCTTATCTCTACCTTCTTTCATAAAGTTCCATGCCTTCTGCCCAAAGTTTGGGTATGAGTCTCAGCCTCTGCTTTGATACCTCGATTGGTAGAGTCTTGCAGAGGTCCTCTGTGGTAGGCCCCTGTCCTGTTCCCTGTCTTCTCCTGCTTTGGATGTCTATCATGTTTGCCTTTCTGAATGAGGACTGAGCATCTTCCCTAGGGTCTTTTTGCTGTTTAGCTTCTTTAGGACTATAGATTTTAGTATGTTTTTCCTATATTATATGTCTAAAAACCACTTATATGTGATTATACACCATTGTTGTCTTTTGGAGAGGATCTTAAACCTCTGCTCAGATGTAGCCCATAGACTCAGCCTCCAAGTGGGTTCCCTAGAAAGGTGAACAGGGGATGTCTCTGGCATGAACTCAGTGGCAGGATATCTGATTATCTCTCCCCTAGAGGTAAGGGGTGCAGCCTTGCCAAGCCAGAGAGGAGGACAATTTGGCCAGTCCTGATAAGACTTGATAGGCTAGGGTCAAATTGAAGGGGAGGAGGTCCTCCCCTATCAGTGGACTGGGGGAAGGGCATAGGGGTAGAAGAGGGAAGGAGGGTAGGATTGGGAGGAGACAAGGGAGGTGACCACAGCCAGAATACAAAGTGAATAAATAGTAAAATATAAGAAAAATTAAAATTAAAACTTTTTTGAAAATGAAAAGAAAGCATACCTATGACAAATGCATTTCATATATTCTATGCTAAACATGTAAAAAATTCACAATTTTTTATTATTTTTATTATTCAAGAAGAAATTTTCATGTTTGTGAGACTATGTTGGATTATCACCACATCTCTTACTCTGAGTCAGCTCTTGCAGAAGTCCAGAAAGAGCACAGGGCATGTATTCAAGGTGACATAGTGACTTTGTAGTGACTAAGACAGTGGTTCTAACCTATGGGTCATGATTCACTTAGAGGACTGCATATCAGATATTTACCTTATAATTCATAACAGTAGAATAATTACAGTTATGAAGTAGCAATGAAATAATTTTATGGTTTGGAGTCACCACAACATGAGGTACCATATTAATGCTCAGAACTTTAGGAAGATCACTGGTTTAGAGCATTACAAACTGTTTACCTTTATTCTACAACCTTCCAATACTTATCTGAAAAATAAATGCAAAGGTAAATATTTCTTAAAGAAAAATACTTTATAGAAATATTATATATGTAATTATAAAAAACTGGGGATAACAGAAATCATATCAATCAGACATTAGAGAAATGTGTATGAAATATTGCATATCACCTGGAATGCTGTGTAACTGTCAGTGAGGTGTTTTATCCTGGCAGAGTTTTGCACGGCTGAAATATCAGCATTTGGAAAGTGAAAGCAGGAATAACAGAAGCTCAAAACCACCCTCTGCCATGTAGCAAGTTCTAGGCCAGCCTTGTTGCATGAGACTCTGTTAATAAAAAGAAACAAGAAAAAGAGTTTTATAATTTTTTAAAACATCATCGGAATTGACCTAAGTATGAACAGTGGCGGTGTGTCCTCTACATAGTGTTTTCCAAGATGTATTTTGTGTTAACTCATTAAACTTATTCTGGTCATCTTCTCATACCATATTAAAAAATCCTTATTAAAATTAGTATTTTATACAGCATAGTTCCAAGAATTATTTTAATACTGATTTTTATTTTGGACCAGGTAGATAGTCCACATTTTTATAAATTCCCTTAATGTAATGTTCTTAAAACATTTTAATTAAACTTTTCAGACCTGAAAACATTATTTACACAATGAAATGTAAAAGCAAAAACCAAAAACATAAGACTCACAGAGGAGGACTTTGCAGCCAGCCCTGAAGATACCTGATAAAACAGGGCCAGACAAAAGGGGAGGAGGTCCTCCCCAATTTGTGGACTTGGAAAGGGGCAGGGAGAAGCTGAGGGAGGGAGGGTGGGATTGGGAGGGAATAAGGGAGCAGGATACAGCTGGGATAGAGAGTTAATAAAATGTAACTAATAATAATAAACAATAAAAAATGTAAAAAAAACCCATAAGACTCTTGTATTATTATATTAATTGGGGAAATTTAGAATGAAAAAGTTAACATATAGTATGACTTTACTAATTTAAATATATTTAAATATATAGGAAAGCCTTCATGATACTTTTACTTCTACAAGGGTGAAATTAGTGTTTGGCATGCTGAGAACAAGCAAGCCTAGAGTGGCTAGAAGAGTGGGTGATAATGTGATTTTAAGTTCCTTGTATTCCTTGGGGCCTATAATTACATGTTTTCTTTACAAAACACAAAACTCTTACCCATCAACTCAATCTGACACAGTGAAATGTATTGGATCCCAGGTAGCTGTTAGTTCCTCAAGGCATAAAGCTATATAATTTTCAAGATGTCAACCAGCTCAGCCAATGCTAAGTCATTGTTCATTATAAATGGCTCCTTTGGAGAATGCCTTTCTCTGGAGCTTACCAACTGTTACCAAGTGCCTTATGAGCAGTTAAGCCCTGAACTTTCCTAAACCTAATTAGGTCTCAAGAGCATTCCACCACCATTAGTGCTAAAAAAAAATAATAATAATTTATTTCACTGAATATTAGAGAACTTCTATAGCACCTGCAATTAAATTTTACTTGAGCCTAGCTGAAGATCCATCTCTGTGCAATAAAAAAACCAAAACGTTCAATTACTAATGAACTTAAATATTTGTTGAAAAATTAAGTAATATTTATATGGAGTCTGGGAATTATATATTTACATTAAACATGTATGTGGATAACTGTGATTTTGAAATTATCATTATAATATTTTATTTATAAATTCATACTTCACTATTATTTTGAAATATTTTCAGATATAAAGAGTTTTAGTGATGGTCTGTGTTACTACAGTAGCACATTACCCAGACACAATTCAAATCAACCATTTTTCATACTAATCATTGAATTATATTATCATCACAATGATGAAAATTGTCAAATTCTTGAGTTACATGCAGAGTTGTAAAATTCACTTCAGCCGTTTATATTAAGTCTACAGAACAAAGAAGCCATTGGTATTGCCAAACTATAATATGGAAAACTGAATCAGGTTATCAGAACATCATCTGCCAAGACAAAATAAAGGTCTAACTTCCTGAATCCTGGTCCAGTATCCTTATTCTGTCCAAAGATCTTATTCTCAGATATTTGTCTTTGGTAGTGAATGTGTCATGTTCTATTAGCTACATAAAGAAACATAATTAATTTAAAATTATCTTAATTTAATTCAAATAAATTTATGTAGCAATTAAATATTACTACATGAAATCACATGTATTCAGTTACATTCAATTAGGCTCCCTAAAAATTAAAAAATAATAGTGTTACTTTCTTGAGAAAATGCAGAGAATATGAGTGATATGTGGGAGGGTAAACAAATAAATAGTTAATATTGAGAGTACCTGAATAAACATGTTTTTTTTACACTGTCATATACACGTATACGATACATTGTTCTTTTTTAAATTATTATCATTTACTATAATTTATTCAATTTGTATCCAGGCTGTGGCCCCCTCCCTTGTCTCTTCCCAGACCCACCCTCCCACCTTGTTCTCCCGTCATACCCCTCCCCTAGTCCACTGATACAGGAGGTCTTCCTCCCCTTTTTTCTGACCTTAGCCTATCAGGTCTCCTCAGGACTGGTTGCATTGTCTTCCTCTGAGGACTGGCAAGGCTACACCCCCTCTCCCCAAGAGGGAAGTGATCAGAGAGCCTGCCATAGAGTTCATGCCAGAGAAAGTCCCTGCTCCCCTTTCTAGGGACTCCAATTGGAGACTGAGTCTATGGGCTACATCTGAGCCAGAGTTTTAGGTCCTCTCATTACATTGTACTTGGTTGGGGTATCATTCTCTTCAGGGCCTCAGGGCTCAGTTTTTATGGCTGTTGGTCTCCTTTTCAAGCTCCTGTCCACTCCAGGTTTTTCTGTCTCCCCCATATATCCTAAAATTTCCTCCACTCTGCCTAAAGTTTGGCTATGAGTCTTAGCCTCTACTTCAATATGTCCATCAGTAGAGTATTTCAGAGGACTTCTGTTGTAGTCTCCTGTCCTGTTGCCTGTCTCTTCCTTCTTCTGATGTCTATCACATTTGACCATCTGAATGATGATAGAGCATTTTCCCTAAGATCCCTTCTTGTTTAGCTTCTTTAGAAGTATAGATTTTAGTTATGTTTATATTATATGATGTGGCTAATATACACTTATGGGTGTAAATACCATGTGTGTCTTTCTGCTTCTGGGTTACCTCACTCAAAATGATCTTTTCTAGTGTCCACCATTTGCCTGCAAATTTCATGATTTACTGGTTTTTAATACCTGAGAAGTACTCCATTGTGTAAATGTACCAAAGTTTCTGTATCCATTTCTCAGTTGAGGAACATCCAGGTTGTTTCCAGCTTCTGGCTATTATTACTAGAGCTGCTGTGCACATGGCTGAGCAAATGTCCTTGCTGTATAGTTGAGCATATTTTGGATATATGCCTAGGAGTGCTATAGCTGGATCTTGAAATATTACCCTTGAAATAATCTTGAAAATTATTCCTAATTTTCTAAGAAAGTGCCAGATTGATTTGCAAAGTGGTTGTACAGCTTCTACTTGCACCAGCAATGGAAGAGGATTCCCCTTTCTCCACATCCTCTCCAGCATATGTTGTCGCTTATGTGTTGTGGGTTATAATATTTACTATTGGTCTATCTTTTAGTTAAGCAGTGGTTATTCCTAAACAGCTGTATAATCAAATCACCACCAGAGACTAGGATTTGTTTAACTAGCCTAGAGCACAATGCTGGGCAATAGTTACTCCATCCTAAACCTCCAAGCCCACATAGTTTCCTACCATTCAGATTTCACCCATTATACTTGCTTTTAGTCATATCTTAGGTCCGGTTCATTTCTCCATGTGGTTCCAAGAACTATCCTGTAGATTCTCCTCTTCTCTCCTGCTTCCTCCTTGCTTCCTTCTCTTTTTTCTCCAGACCAAGATGCCCCACCCTATACTTTCCATTGCTCAGCTGGTTGTTTAATTGACAATATAGAGAACAAATGGTGGCATGTTTACACAGACTTGAGACAGGTGATGCTTAGAATAAACATTACAATGCAATGTCTGGATTGAAACTAGATACTGGGATAGAGAAATCAGCATTTGAATAAACAAGAGTAAATTGTATACATTCCAAAAGAACATTATACCAATACTTGAGGTTTTGATCATAGCTATTCTGATGGGTATAAGGTGAAATCACACAGTTGTTTTGATTTGCATCTCCCTGATGACTAAGGAGGTTGAACATTTCTTTAAGTGTTTCTCTGCCATTTGATAATCCTCTATTGAGAATTCTGTTTAGCCCTGTACCCCATTTTGTATTTGGATTACTTGGTTTGTTGGCGTTTAATTTCTTGAGTTCTTTATATATTCTGGATATTAGCCTTCCATCAGGGTTGGTGAAGATTCTTTCCCAGTCTGTAGGCTGTCATTTGTTCTGACAACAGTGTGCTTTCCTTTACAGAACATGTTCAGTTTCATGAGGTCCCATTTATTGATTGTTGCTCTTAGAGCCTATGCTGTTGGTGTTCTGTTCAGGAAGTTGTCTCCTGTGCCAATGAGTTCTAGGCTTTTCCCCACTTTTTTTTTTCTAACAAATTTAGATTATCTGGTTTTATGTTGAGGTCTTTAATCCACTTGGACTTTAGTTTTGTGCAAGGTGATAGATATGGTTCTATTTTCATTTTTCTGCATGTAGACATTCAGTTGGACCAGCACCATTTGATGAAGATTTTGTCTTTTTTCCATTGAATGGATTTGGCTCCTTTTTCAAAATCAAGTATTCATAGGTGTGTGGGTTTATTTCTGGGTCTTCTATTCAGTTCCAATGATCCTCCATTCTGTTTCTATGCCAATAGTTTTTATTACTATTGCTCTGTAGTACAGCTTGAGATCTGGGATGGAGATACCTACAGATGATCTGTTGTTGTACAGGATTGTTTTGGAGATT
This sequence comes from Meriones unguiculatus, assembly GCF_030254825.1. NCBI lineage: Eukaryota > Metazoa > Chordata > Mammalia > Rodentia > Muridae > Meriones > Meriones unguiculatus. The sequence continues at coordinate 3,214,121 of NC_083365.1, read as the reverse complement.
CTGGGTATTTTGTTTCTCCATATGAAGCTGAGAATCTTTTTTTCAAGTTCTGTAAAGCATTGAGTTGGTATTTTGATGGGAATTGTGTTGAATCTGTAGATTGTTTTTGGCAGGATGGCCATTTTCACAATGTTAATCCTACCAATCCATGAGCACCTGACATCTTTCCATCTTCTGATATCTTCTTCAATTTTTTTCTTCAGAGACTTGAAGTTTTTCTCAAACAGGTCTTTCACTTGCTTGGTTAGTGTCACCCCAAGGTACTTTATGTGGTCAGTGGCTATTGGAAAGGGTGTTGTTCCCCTTATTTCTTTCTCGGCCCTTTTGTCTTTGGTATACAAGAGGGCTTCTGACTTTTTTGAGTTGATTTTGTATCCTGCCACTTTGCTGAAGGTGTTTATCAGCTGGAGGAGTTCTCTGGTTGAATTTCTGGGGTCACTCAAAAATATGATACTATGATACTATCATATCATCTGCGAATAGTGAAACTTTGACCTCTTCCTTTCCAATTTGTATCCCCTTGATCTCCTTTAGTTGTCTTATTGCTCTACCTAGCACTTCAAGTACTATGTTGAAAAGATATGGAGAGAGTGGGCAGCCTTGTCTTGTTCCTGTCTTCAGTTGAATTGCTTTAAGTTTCTCTCCATTGAGTTTGATGTTGGCTATAGGTTTGCTGTATATTGCCTTTACTATGTTTAGATATGTGCCTTGTATCCCTGATATCTCCAAGACTTTAAACATGAATGGGTGTTGGACTTTGTCAAATGCTTTTTCAGCATCTAAGGAGATGATCATGTGGTTTTTCTTCTTCAGTTTGTTAATATGGTGATTACATTGATGGATTTCCATATGTTGAACCACCCTTGCATGCCTGGGATGAAGCCTACTTGGTCATTGTGATGATATCTTTGATGTGTTCTTGGATTCGTTTTGCAAATATTTTATTGAGCATTTTTGCATCAATGTTCATTAGAGAGATAGATCTGAAGTTCTCTTTTTTTGTTGGATATTTTTGTGGTTTAGATATCAAGGTAACTATAGCTTCATAGAATGAGTTTGGTAATGTTCCTTCTGTTTCTATTTTGTGGAATAGTTTGGAGAGAATTGGAGTTAGCTCTTCTTTGAAGGTCTGGTAGAATTCTGCACTGAATCCATCTGGCCCAGGACTCTTTTTTGGAAGGGAGACTGTTGATGACTGCTTCTTTTTCTTTGGGGGACATAGGTCTATTCAATCTTTCTACCTGACCTTGACTTAATTTTGATAGATGGAATCTATCTAGAAAATTGTCCATTTCTTTTAGATTTTTGAATTTTGTGGCATATATGCTTTTGTAGTATGACATGATGATTTTTTGGATTTCCTCAGTGTCTGTAGTTATGTCCCCCTTTTCATTTCTGATTTTGCTGATTTGGATAGTTTCTCTCTGTCTTTTAGTTAGTTTGTCTAAGGTTTGTCTATCTTGTTGATTTTTTTCAAAGAAGCAGCTCTTGGTTTCATTGATTTTTTGAATAGTTTTATTTGTTTCTAGTTGATTGATTTCTGCCCTGATTTTGATTATTTCTAGCTGTCTGCTCTTCTTGGGTGCATTTGCTTCTTTTTTCTCTAGGGTTTTCAGTTGGGCCATTAAGTTGCTTGTATGATATGTCACAAATTTTTTCTTGAAGGCATTTAGTGCTATGAATTTTCCTCTGAGCACTGCTTTCATTGTGTCCCATAAATTAGGGTATGTTTTACCTTCATTTCCATTGAATTCTAGGAAGTCTTTAATTTCTTTCTTAATTTCTTCCTTAACCCAGCTATCACTGAGCAGCAAGTTGTTCAGTTTCCATAGGCTTTTTTCTAATTCCATTGTTGTTGATGTACAGCATTATTCCATGGTGGTCAGATAGAATACAGGGTATTATTTCAATCTTCTTGTATCTGTTGAGGCTTGCTTTGTGACCAACTTTATGGTCTATTTTGGAGAAGGTTCCATGAGGTGCTGAAAAGAAGGTATACTCTTGCATTTTGGTGGAAAGTTCTTTAGATGTCTATTAGGGCCATTTGATTTAGGACCTCTGTAAGTGCCTTTATTTCCTTATTAGGTTTCTGTCTAGATGATCTGTCCCTTGGTGAAAGTGGGGTGTTGAAGTCTCCCACTATCAAGGTGTTGGGATCGATGTGTGATTTAAGTTTTAGTAATATTTTGTTTATGAATGTAGGCGCTCTTTTATTTGGGGCATAGATGTTCAGAATTGTGATGTCCTCTTGGTGGATTTTTCCTTTGATGAGAATGTAGTGTCCCTCCTCATCTTTTTTGATTAATTTTGGTTGAAAGTCTTTTTTATTAGATATTAAGATAGCTACCCCAACTTGTTTTCTGGATTCATTAGCTTGAAAGAAATTTTTCCAGCCCTTTACTCTGAGGTAGTGTTTATCTTTGTTGCAGAGGCACATTTCTTGGATGCAGCAGATGTTGGATCCTGTTTCTGCAACCATTCTGATAGACTGTCTTTTTATTGGTGAGTTGAGACCACTGATGTTAATAGATAATAGTGACCAATAAATGTTAGTTTGTTTTTTGATGGAGTCACCGGTCTTACTGTGTTTCATTGCTTGTTTTCTTTTCATTTTTGTTGGGATATTATCTGTGTGCCATGTTTTCTTGGGTGAAGTTGTTTTCGTTGGATTGGAATTTTTCTTCTACTATCTTCTGTAGGTTTGGTTTGCTGTGTAGATATTGCATAAATTTAGTTTTGTCATGGAATATTTTGTTTTCTCCATTTATGTTGATTGAAAGCTTTGCAGGGTATAGTAGTCTGGGTTGACATTTGTGATCTCTTAGAGTCTCCATGACACTTGCCCAGGCCTTTCTGGTTTTCATTGTTTCTGAAGAGAAGTCTGGTTTGATTCTGAAAGCTCTACCTTCATATGTTACTTGGCCTTTTCCCCTTGCTGCTTTTTTTAAAAAAAAAAAATTCATTTAACTTTATTATTTATACTTTATTCATTTTGTATCCCCCCATAAGCCCCTCCCTCCTCCCCTCCCACTCCCACCCTCTCCCCTTTTCTGCGCACATGCCCCTCCCCAAGTCCACTGATAGGGGAGGTCCTCCTCTCTTTCTTTCTGATCTTAGTCTATCAGTTCTCATTAGAAGTGGCTGCATTGTCAGGGTTCTAGGTTATTTCCATGAATAATCCTTGGTTGGAGTCTCTGGGAAGTTCCCTGTGTTCAAATTTTCTTGTTCTGTTGCTCTCTTTGTGGAGTTCCTGTCCTCTCCAGCTCTTACTATTTCCCACTTCTTACATAAAATTCCGTTCACTCTGCCAGACAGTTCACCATTAAGCTCAGCATCTGCTTTGACAGTCTGCACAGCAGAGGCTTTCTGCTGCCCCTCTGTGGCAGGTTCCTAGGTTGTTTCCTGTTTTCTTCTTCTGATGTCCATCCTCTTTGCCTTTCAGGATGGGGATTGAGCATTTTAGTTAGGGTCCTCTCTTTTGCTTAGTGTGTTTAGATGTACAGATTTTAGTGGTTTTATTCTATGTTGTATATTTAAATGAATGAGTATATACAGTGTGTGTCTTTTTGCTTCTGGGACAACTCACTCAGGATGATCCTTTCCAGGTCCTACCATTTACCTGCAAATTTCATGATTTCCTTATTTTTCATTTCTGTGTAATAGTCCATTGTATAGATGTACCACAATTTCTGCATCCATTCTTCAGTTGAGGGGCATCTGGGCTGTTTCCAGCTTCTGGCTATTACAAATAAAGCTGCTACAAACATGGTTGAGCAAATTTCCTTTTTGTGTACTTGAGCCTCTTTTGGATATATATCTAGGAGTGGTATGGCTGGATCTTGAGGAAGCACTATTAATATCTTTTCTTTGTTCTGTAGATTTAGTGTTTTGACTATGATGTGACGTGATGTGTTTCTTTTCTGGTCTAGTCTATTTGGTGTTCTGTAGGCCTTTTGTATATTTATGGACATCTCTTTCTTTAACTTGGGAAATTTTTCTTCTATGATTTTCTTGAAAATATTTTCTGGACCTTGGAGCCTGGAGTCTTCTTTTTCATCAATTCCCCTATTATTCTTAGATTTTGTCTTTTCATGGCATCCTTGATTTCTTGAATATTTTGTGTTTGGGACTTTTCTGATTTCACTTTTTCTTTGAGAGAAGTATCAATTTCTGCGAGTGTATCTTCAGCTCCAGAGATTCTCTCTTCCATCTCTTGTATTCTGTTGGTGATGCTTACCTTTGTGGTTCCTGATCTTTTCTCCAAGTTCTCCAGCTCAAGGATTTTCTCAGTTTGTGTTTTCTTTATTGAATCTAATTCTTTCATGCCTTGCACCATTTCCTTCATGTGTTTGAATGTGGATTCCTGTCTCTCTATGATGGTCTCTATTTTTTTTGTTCATTTCCTTTCTATATGCCACTAATTTTATCTCTACTTGTGCCCCTATTTGTTTGGCTATGTTTGCCTCTATTTCTTTAAGAATTTTGTCTATTTCTTCTTTCTTTACCTCCAATTGACTGGCCCAGTCTTTGAAAGATTTGTTCATTTCCTCCTTCACTGACTAAATTTGCATGGTTATTGTACTGAGAATGTTATTTGTTTCTTTTTTATGAGCCTCAAATAGTTGGGTGAGCATAGCTTTAAAGTCATTTATGCTTCTGATGAATTGGAGTATCCATCAATTTTGGGGTTGCTGGTGAAGTCATGATGTCCTGATTTATGTTGGAAGTGTTCTTTTGCCTACCCCTGGCCATTGGCTTATCTGAAACCTTCCCCGTTTGGTTTTGGGTTCTGCAGTTCAGACTGGTACTGTCTCTCTCTCTGGCATCTGGGGAGTTCTTCAGGAAGCTGAGAGAGGTTCTGTGTCCCCAGCGTGTGCTGAGAACTAGCTGTACCTGTGGGAGAAAAGTACACAGGCACAAATGGGGCAAATGCAGGTGTGCACGTGTGTGTGTGTGTGTGTGTGTTTGTGTATGTTTGTGTGCGTGTGTGGAAGTGTACATGAAAGTGTGTCTCAGGGGACAGAGTGATAGATAATGTTGAACCATTGAGTGTGTGGGAGGGGCTCTGCACTGTATATGTAGCAGGCGCTAGTGATAGTCGTGGTGCATTTTTTGGCATTAACTACCTTAACTCCTCAATTGGACCCACAGAGCAGGGTCTTCAATGTCCCAAGTGACCCTCTGTTTCCCAAAGTGGGTATGTGGGTGGGAGGGGTTTGATGCCTGGCTTCTGTTTAAGCAGGACCTTAGATCTGGGGCTCTGCAGATTCTCAAGGGTGCACTCACTCAGGCAGGTCACTTGGCAGTAATGGGGTATCTAGACTCTCTGCTCTCTGGTTTGGCCCTGCTTGTTTGATGTTCTCCACCAGCTCAGTGCTGCTGCCACTGTCAGGATAGGAGGTCCCACTGCAGCTGGAGACTGGGATGCCAGTCCAGATGTTTTCTGGTAAGACCTGGAGGCCCTCCACTCTACTCTCCAAGCCTGGGAGGCCGAGGGCCTGGTGTGCTTAGCTTGTATGGCAGGTCTGCTTGGCTTTGGTGCGTATATAGTGTAATATCTGTCACTGAGGAATAGGAAGGGCCATGAAGTCAGTATCTGAGCATCCCTGCGGGGCCAGTATGTTAGCCAGCAGACCCGGGACTCTGGGATGATGGTGCCGCGGGTCTGGGCCTGCAGTGCATGGGCCTTGATGTCCCAAATGACCCTCTGTTTCCCACAGTGGGTATGTGGGTGGGAGGGGACTGATTCCTGGCTTCTATTTTAGAAGGGGCATGAATCTGGGGCTCTGCAGACATGCAAGGGCGTACTCACTCTCAAGGTGGTCACATCAGCAGGGATCGGGCTAACCAGGTTCTCTGTTCTCTGGTTTGGCCCTGGTTGGTCTTAAGCTGAAGGACTGGTGAGCTATGCCAGCTCAGTGCTGCTCTACTGCCAGGTTAGGAAATCCCGCTGTATCTGGAGACTGGGTTGCCAGTCCAGATGCTTTCTGGGAAGTCCTGAGGGCTCTCCACTGTGCTCTCCAAGCTTGGGAGGCTCAGCACCTGGTGTGCCTAGCTTTTATGGTGTTTCTGTCTGGTTTGGTGAGTATATAGCATATTCTCTGTCACTGTGGAGTTGGGCGGGCTGTACTGTCAGTGATAGCGATCCTGCAGAGCCAGTATGGTGTCTAGCAGACTCCAGCCCTGGGTGGATGGTGCCATTTGGTACCACTGGCAGTTGCTGCTAAAGGGCTAGGAGCTCCGCTTCAACCGCTGCAGACCCCAGGCAATTAGGTCTGCACTGAGAATTTCGATGAGTCTGCTGTGTGAAGGAGGAGGGAGGTCTGGGAGATGGGAGTGCTGGGAGATCAACGGATTGTTTCTCTCCTTCCCCAAACAAGTCCCCGGGTGACCAAGTCCCCCAAGACCAAAGTTTTCACCTCATGCGATTATCCCTGTTGTTTAGAAAGCCTCACCGTTGTTTTCCTGGGTTCAGATGTCCTTCCACTCACCAACTCAAGCGTTCAGCTCTTCCACAGCTCAGAAGCTGTGTGTTAGTCGCCATCTTGGCTCTGCCTCCCCCCTTTAACTTTAGTTTTTTTATACTCTTACTAAATTCTTCCCCCATCTCTTAGCTTTTTATTCATTCTTCAACAGAAACCCTTCTCTTCCAATCAGTCCCAGCCGCCTCAGGTCCTGGTCACTGCACAGCCCTCCTTGACTCTGCAGGCTAATTTCTCCTTGTGCTCTGCACTCCACTCCTGCTGACCCCAAAGTCCTAGTGTCTTCCTTTCAGGCAAACTGAGTGTCCTTTCATCAATCGCCCTCATCAGTCCCGATAATAACAACCCATACTTCTGAAGCAAGATAGAATTTTTTTTCTTTTAAAAAAACCTCACAAAATGTCTTCCAGATTGGTTAGTGTGTATTGGCTTTGGTGCCCATCTTTTAGATGTTTTATGAATCATTTTGCTTATTGGGATTGCAAAAAAATAAAATCAACGTTTTCTCTTCTGGAAAAAAAAAGTTTGTCTATCTTGTTGATTTTCTCAAAGAATCATCTCTTGGTTTTGTTGATTCTTTGAGCTGTTCTCTTTGTTTCTAATATATTGATTTTAGCCATGAGTTTGATTATTCCGAGCCTTCGGCTCCTCTTGGGTGTATCTGCTTCTTTTTTTTCCCTGGTATTTTCAGGTGTACCATTAAGTTGCTTTATTGAGATACCTCATTTTTATTTTTTTAATGAAGGCAATGCTTTCGTTGTGTCCCAAAAGTTTGGGTAAGCTAAGCTAAGCCTTCACTTTCATTGAATTCTAGGAAGACTTTAATTTCTTCATTTCTTCCCTGACACAGCTCTCATTCAGTGAGAGTTAATCAGTTTCCATGTGTGTGTATAGGCTTTTTGCTATTTCTGTTATTGTTGAAGTCCAGTTTTAGACCATGGTGGTCTAATACTAGGGATTCTTTTTAGTCTTCTTGTATCTGTTGAGGCTTACTTTGTGTCCAATTATATGCTCAATTTTTAAAATTTTTATTTTACTTTTATTAATTACATTTTATTCACTTTGTAGCCCAGCTGTAGCCCCATCCCAATCCAGCCTTCTGTCCCTCTTCTCCTATGCCCCTCCTCTAGTCCACTGATAGTGGAGGTCCTCCTCCCCTTCCATCTGAACCTAGTCTATCAGGTCTCATGAGGATTGGTTTCATTGTCTTCTTCTGTGGACTGGTAAGGCTGCCCCCCCCCTGCCTCAGGTGGAGGTGATCAAATAGCCAGTCCATGAGTTCAGGTCAAAGATGGTCCTTGATCCTATTACTGGGGAACCCCCTTGGATACTGAGCTGCCAAGGGCTATATCTGTGTAGAGGTTCCAGGTTATCTCCATGCATGGTCCTTGTTTGGATATCAGTCTCACAAAAAGACCCCTGTGCCCAGATTTTTTGGTTCTGTTGCTCTCCTTGTAGAGCCCCTGTTCCCTCCAGGTCTTTCTACCTCCCCCTTCTATCATAAGATTTCCTGCACTCTGCCCAAAGTTTGGCTATGAGTCTCAGCATATGAGAAGGTTCCATGGGATGCTGAGAAGAAGGTATACTCTTTTGTGTTTGGGTAAAAAATTCTGTGGAATCTCTTATGTCCATTTGATTTAGTATCTCTGTTAGTGTCATTATTTATATTTAGCTTCTGTATCAGTGATCTGTCTCTTGGTGAGAGTGAGATGTTGAAGTCTCCCACTGTTAAGGTGTTGGGATCAATGTGTGATTTAAGCTTTAATAAGATATATTTTACAAATGCAGGGGCCCTTATATTTGGGTCATAGATGTTCAGGATTGTCATACCCTCTTGGTGGATTTTTTTCTTTGATGAGAATGAAGTGTCCCTCCCCATCTTTTTTGATTAATTTTGGGTAAAATCTATTTTATTAGATATTAGGATGACTACTCCACCTTCCTCCTTGGGCCCATTTGCTTGGAAAACTTTTTTTCCACAGTTTAATTCTGAGGCAGTGTCTAGCTTTGTTGCAGAGGTATGTTTTTTAAATGCAGCAGAATGTCTGATACTGTTTCTGAGACCATTCTATTAGTCTGTATCATTTTATTGGAGAGTTGAGTCAGTGATGTTAATAGATAATAGAGAGTTCCTTGTATTATGGAGTTGGTTGTGATTGGGCATTTGTGTGCTTCTTTTTGTTTCCTTTTATTAAAAGTAAAAATAGATTTATTTGGGGCAGCTCTTGGGTAGGGTTCGCTGGCCTCAGAGAATGGGGCCAGGAAAATCACCATGGAAACAGGGAGACCTATGGGGGAGCAGAGAGAGACAGAGAAAGAGAGGAAGAAGGAAGAGAAGAGAAGGAGGAATGTGGGAGAGAGATAGATATTTGGGGTACTTGGTGGGTCCCTTTATCCCACAGCACAAATCTGGAGTGCCTGGTGGCAGCAGGTGATGATGTAAGCAATAGCTAGGTCCCTGAGAGCAGGCCAGTGGAATTGCCTGTATATTAACAGGGTTAGAGTTAGGCGACCTGGGTTTGAAATCTAACATCGCAGCCTTTTTTTTCTCTTGAATTATTTTTATTTTTTATTTTTTTATTATTAGTATTATTAGTTATATTTTATTTACTCTGTATCCCAGCTGTATCCCGCTCCCTCATTCTCTCCCAAACCCTCCCTCCATCCCTCATCTCCTCCCTGTCCCTTTCCAAGTCCACTGATTGGGGAGGACCTCCTCCCCTTTCATCTGACCCTGTTTTATCAGGTATCTTCAGGACTGGCTGCAAAGTCATCCTCTGTGGCTAACAAGACAGCTCCTCCCTTGGGGGGTGGAGAGGTCAAAGATCCTGCCTTGAGTTCCTATCAGAAATAGTTTCTGTTCCCCTTACTATGAGAGATGTCCAGTGGTCAAGAGTGGGTGCTGGAGATTAAGATGCGAAGGATGCACTGTTAAGTTCACTGTCTCTGCTGGCTCACTGTTTGTGACTCAGGTAGGCCAGGCAGCTGGGGCTCAGGCCAATAGATCTCCAAACCTTGAGCTGCTCCAGTGCCCCCAGGCTTCTTTGAGCTGGCAGACAATGGGACTTGGGTCCTGTGACTAAGTCAGCTCTGGAGGGTTTATTGTCTGTGATGGGATCACTGTTTCTGGCCAAAGTGGGCCAGGTGGCTGGGGAGCAGGCAGAATGAAGCCATACTCACATCCACTGCAAGTGTGTGCCAGGCCTGCTACCACTGAGACAAAAAATTGCCCTGCTTCTGGCTCTACATAAGGCCAGCTGGCTCCTAGAGGAGACTAGCCTTTTGCAGGTTGACGGGAAAGGAAACACTTAAACACTAGCTAGGGCTTAAGAGTCTGAGAGACAGTCAACCTGATACTGGAGCTGAGCTGCAGGTCTGAGTAACTGGAAAGGAATTGGAAAGAGGGTGGACACAACCCTTAAGATGACATCACTAGCCGGGCATGGTGGCTCATGCCTGTAATCCCAGCACTCAGGGAGGGAGAGACAGGTGGATCTCTGTGAGCTCAAGGCCAGCCTGGTCTACAAAGCAAGTCCAGGACAGCCAAGGATACACAGAGAAACCATGTCTTAAAACAAAACAAGCAAAACAAAACAACAACAACAACAAAAATGAATCTTCAGAAATCCGGCAGATCTTCAGATTTATCTATGAAAAGATGTAGTGAAAATACAATCATAGGTAGAGTTTATATTTGCATATTCATATAAAATATCAACAGCATAAATCATAAAATTTTGAGTCAAAATTTAGAGACAGTGTTTCTGATTATACAGTATGAGCTCCTAACACCTGTAAATAAGAGCAATTGTAATAAAGTTTGTTCTGTAAATGATCAAAATAATTTAACTGAATCTCAAACTTTCTTGAGTGTTAAATTTATTCTAATCGTGAAAATAAAAACGGCAATATTTTGAAACATATACACATACTCAAGTGAACACACACAAACAAGCATAATACATCAATTAAAATCATATTTTTATAAGCAAGCTTATTTTTGAAAAAGAGACATCCAACTCAAGGTAGATTTACACTGTCTGTACAGTGTTTTCAAAATTTCTTTTTTTTAACCATTTTTTAAATTATTTATTAATTATACTTTATTCACTTTGTATCCCCCCATAAGCCCCTCCCTCCTCCCCTCCCGATCCCACCCTCCCTCCCCCTTCTGCATGCATGCCCTTCCCCAAGTCCACTGATAGGAGAGGTCCTCCTCTCCTTTCTGATCTTAGTCTATCAGTTCACATCAAAAGTGGCTGCATTGTCTTCTACTATGGCCTGGTAAGGCTGCTCCCCTCCAGGGGGAGGGGATCAAAGAGCAGGCCAATCAGATTATGTCAGAGGCAGTCCCTCTTCCCATTACTATGTAACCCACTTGGACACTGAACTGCCCTGGGCTACATCTGTGTAGGGGTTCTAGGTTATCTCCATGAATAGTCCTTGGTTGGAGTATGAGTCTCTGGGAAGTTCCCTGTGTTCAAATTTTCTTGTTCTGTTGCTCTCCTTGTGGAGACCCTGTCCTCTCCAGCTCTTACTATTTCCCACTTCTTACATAAAATTCCATTCACTCTGCCCAACAGTTGCCCATCAGGCTCAGCATCTGCTTTGATTATTTGTAGGGCAGAGGCTTTCAGAGGCCCTGTGTGGTAGGTTCATAGTTTGTTTCCTGTTTTCTTCTTCTGGCTTTCAGAAGCCCTCTGTAGAAGGTTCCTAGGTTGTTTCCTGTTTTCTTCTTCTTCTGATGTCCATCCTCTTTGCCTTTCAGGATGGGGATTGAGCATTTTAGTTAGGGTCCTCTCTCTTGCTTAGTTTCTTTAGATGCACATATTTTAGTGGGTTTGTCCTATGTTGTATATCTATATGAGTGAGTATATACCATGTGTGTCTTTTTCCTTCTAGGACAACTCACTCAGGATGATCCTTTCCAGGTTCCACCATTTACCTGCAAATTTCATGATTTCCTTATTTTTCATTGCTGAGTAATATTACACCATATAGATGTACCACAATTTCTGCATCCATTCTTCAGTTGAGAGGCATCTGGGCTGTTTCCAGCTTTTGGCTATTACAAATAAAGCTGCTACAAATATGGGTGAGCAAATGTCCTTTTTGTGTACTTGAGCCTCTTTTGGATATATGCCCAGGAGTGGTATGGCTGGATCTTGGGGAAGCGCTATTCCTAGTTGTCTGAGAAAACGCCAGATTGATTTCCAGAGTGGTTGTACAAGTTTACATTCCCACCAGCAGTGGAGAAGAGTTCCCCTTTCTCCACAACCTCTCCAGCATGTGTTATCACTTGAGTTTTTGATCTTGGCCATTCTGATGGGTGTAAGGTGAAATCTCAGGGTCGTTTTGATTTGCATTTCCCTAATGGCTAACGAGGTTGAGCATTTCTTTAAGTGCTTCTCTATCCTTCGATATTCCTCTACAGAGAATTCTGTGTTTAGCTGTACCCCATTTTTAAGTGGATTACTTGGTTTGCTGCTTTTCAGCTTCTTTAGTTCTTTATATATACTGGATATGAGTCCTCTGTCAGATAAAGGGTTGGTGAAGATTCTTTCCCAATCTGTAGGCAGTGGCTTTCTTTTGATGACGGTGTCCTTCACTGAGCAGAAGCTTTTCAGTTTCATGAGGTCCCATTTTTATTGACTGTTGCTCTTAGAGCCTGTGCTATTGGTGTTCTTTTCAGGAAGTTTTCTCCTGTACCAATGAGTTCTAGGGTAATCCCCACTTTTTTTTCTAGCCGATTTAATGTGTCTGGTTTTATGTTGAAGTCTTTGATCCACTTGGACTTCAGTTTTGTGCAGGGTGAAGTATGGATCTATTTTTATTTTTCTACATGTAGACATCCAGTTGGAACAGCACCATTTGTTGAAGATGCCCTCTTTTTTTCCATTGTATGGTTTTGGCATCTTTGTCAAATTTCAGGTGTCCATAAGTGTGTGGGTTTATTTCTGGGTCCTCTTTTCAGTTCCATTGATCCACCATTCTGTTTCTATGCCAGTACCATGCAGTTTTTAAAACTGTTGCTCTATAGTACAACTTAAGATCAGGGATGGAGATACCTCCAGAAGATCTTTTATTGTAGAGGATTGTTTTAGAAATTCTGGGTTTCTTGTTATTCCATATGAAGTTGAGAATTTTTCTTTCAGATCTGTAAAGAATTGTGTTGGTAATTTGATGGGAATTGCATTGAATCTGTAGATTACTTTTGGCAAGATGGCCATTTTTACTATGTTAATCCTGCCAATCCATGAGCATGGGAGATCTTTCCATCTTCTGATATCTTCTTCTAATTCTTTCTTCAGAGACTGGAAGTTTTTTTCATACAAGACTTTGACTTCCTTGGTTAGGGTTATTCCAAGGTACCTTATGTCATTTATGGCTATTGTGAAGGGTGTTGTTTCCCTAATTTCTTTCTCAGCCCTTTTGTCTTTTGTATACAGGAGTGCTACTGATTTTTTTTGAGTTAATTTTGTATCCGGCCACTTTGCTGAAGGTGTTTATCAGCTGTAGGAGTTCCCTGGTAGAGTTTTTGGGGTCACTCATGTATATTATCATATCATCTGCAAATAGTGATACTTTGACTTCTTCCTTTCCAATTTTTATCCCCTTGATCTCCTTCAACTGTCTTATTGCTCTTGCAAGGAATTCTAGAACTATGTTGAAGAGATATGGAGAGAGTGGGCAGCCTTGTCTTGTCCCTGATTTCAGCGGGATTGCTTTAAGTTTCTCTCAGTTCAGTTTGATGTTGACTATAGGTTTGCTGTATATCGCCTTTGATATGTTTTGATATGTGCCTTGTATCCCTGATCTCTCCAATACTTTAAACATGAATGGATGTTGGATTTTGTCAAATGCTTTTTTAGCATCTAGGGAGATTATCATGTGTTTTTTTTTTCTTTCAGTTTGTTAATATGGTGGATCACATTGGTGGATTTCTGTATATTGAACCACCCCTGCATACCTGGGATGAAGCCTAGTTGGTCATGGTGGATGATATCTTTGATGTGTTCTTGTAGTCGGTTTGTGAGTATTTTTTTATTTTTTTGTTTGAAGCATTTTATTTAATACATATAAAATAATTCTGTACAACTCTTACAAAAGCATAACTTTTGTATGCGTTAAAATGTTGATGACTGGAACTACTAAGGACCATAACGATATTCCAATATATAGATTCAAAGAAAAGAAACATGAAAAAAGTAATCAATGAAGAAAAAAATCCTGAAACCACCTTTTGTTGAAATAAAACGGATCATTCTAGATTTTAAAGTGTGAGATCACACTTTGGTCTGTAAACATATTTAACTGTGCTTTTTTATTCAGCTAGGTACATAAAGTGACATCTTAACTGTTGTTTAAATGACCCATTCAGAGGCTTGATTCTTAGAATAAAGGATTTAGGGGGTGAAAACCTCAGAGGGTTTATTTTGGTAGTTTTTCAATTATGATGCGAGATACAGAGTTCCATCCAGTAGAAGCGTCTCCTTTGGGGTAGTCGGAACAAGTGCCCACCCAGATGGCCACATCTACCAGCCCGGCGCCAATCCCTTTGCAGAGTCCTTCCACAGAGGAAGTACGATGGATATTAATAGTTGAATTTAATTCAGGGCTTCCTTGGTCCAGATAGATGATGGCTTCAATGGGAAGAGGCCCAGAGCATTCAGCTCCATTAAATGTAAAGTACCTGTGCTGACAGCATGCGTTTCTGCATTTCAACCGGAAGGAGCCACTGAACAGAACTCAGAGAGCACTGTTGGAGTGCACCTTGGTGAATGTGCACTCCGCAATTTTCCCAAGATCTATGCCATAGTTGAGTGAGCTCCATGAGCACTGCTTGTAGTTTGGGGTCCAGGACTCCTCGAAGCTTTCCTGTAAGCATTCCTCCTTCTCTCCTTTGAATCCATCCCGACCAGGGATCCCAGGTATGCCAGGAATGCCATTGGCCCCAGGGTTCCCATCCTGACCAGGAAAGCCCGTGGTCCTTGTAGGCACATTCCATTATACATTCCATTTCTGATTTTGGTGATTTGGATGGTGTCTCTGTGCCTTTTAGTTAGCTTGGCTAAGGGTTAGTCTATCTTGTTGATTTTCTCAAAGAACCAGCTCTTGGTTTCATTGATTCTTTGAAATGTTTTATTTGTTTCTAATTGATTGATTTCATTCCTGAGTTTGATTATTTCCAGCCGTTTACTCCTTTTTGGTGTGTCTGCTTCTTTTTTTTTTCTAGGGTTTTTAAGTGAGCCATTAAGTTGCTTGAATGCGCTGTCTCAAATGTCTTCTTGAAGGAACTTTGTGCTATGAACTTTCCTCTTAGCACTGCCTTCATTGTGTCCCACAAGTTTGGGTATGTTGTGTCTTCATTTTCATTGAAGACATTTCTTTAGAAATTTCTTTAGAATTGATTATGACTATTTCTAAATCAAGACTGGAAAAAGGTAAAGATTTTGCTATATGCAAAGGATTCAATGATAGTTTTGATTCTGTCATTTTGGAATAATCAAGCACAACATTTTATTCCTTGTTTGAGATCATATGTTCTTTCTACCTGTGTAGTTTCTGAATCATTGACATTGATATTAATGCCAATATTGATATTGGCATTATCCTTTAGATGCACTCCATTTCATTGCCTAAACAGTTCAGCAGATATTTGAGAAATACAGAATGTTCTGTCTTTTTACTTCAAAGAAGTCAAAGCTATCCACACACAGGCAAGGCAGAGTAGAAGCTTGGGTAGGATGATGACATAACAAGAGGATAGATAGCAAGCAACAGCAACTACAGTCACCATGGAGTAAGAACGATTGGTGAACAATTAGTGTGGAACTAGAGTGAGACTGAGTACACTGAAAGTCAACTTGTTTCAGAGTCCCTGAGCTGCCACTCAGAAGGTGAGCTACAAGGAAGGTGAGCATTTTTAATAGAACTTGCTTCCAGAAAGCTTATGCTTTTGCTTCAAAGAAAACAAAATGGATGAAAACCATATCCAAAACCAAATGTTAGTGTATATCTGAATATATGATCTGTCTAAAGAAGGATATGCATCTCAGAGGCCTCTGGTGACCCTGCAAACACAACTGTGAATCTGGGTCTGCAATTAAAACAGAAAATAAATACTATTCACAGGAGCTGTTTGAACGTGGAAAGATACCTTCCAGCTTAGTGTTTTCCCAGTTCACCTATAGAAGACATAAAATGATAATAGCTAGCACTGTGTGTTCCATAAATATCTTGATATTAAAATATTCTTATCCTTAGCTATCAGGGAAATGCAAATCAAAACAGCCCTGAGATTTCACCTTATACCCATCAGAATGGCTAAGATCAAAGACTCAAGTGAGAACACATGCTGGAGAGGATGTGGAGAAAGGGAAATTCTCCTTCATTTCTGATAGGAATGTCAAATTGTACGACTTTGGAAATCAATCTGATGCTTTCTCAGACAATTAGGAATAGTACTACCTCAAGATCCAGCTATCTCTTAGGCATATATCCAAAAGATGCTCAAGTACACAACAAGGACATTTGCTCAGCCATGTTTGTAGTAGCTTTATTTCTAATAGCCAGAAGCTGTAAATAACCCAGATGTCCCTCAACTGAGGAATGGATACAGAAATTGTGGCACATTTACACAATGGAGTACTACTCAGCAATTAAAAACAAGGGAATCATGAAATTTGCGGGCAAATGGTGGAAACTAGAAAAGATCATCCTGAGTGAGGTATCCCAGAATCAGAAAGACACACATGGTATACATTCATTTATAAGTGAATATTGGACATATAATATAAGATAAACATACTAAAACCTAAAGGAGGTAACCAAGAAGGAGGAGCCCCACAAGTAGATCAACAGAACCAAAAAATCTTGACACAGGGGTGTTTTCTGAGACCGATACTCCACCCAAGGACCATGCATGGAGATAACCTAGGACTCCTACACAGATGTAGCCCATGGCAGCTCAGTGTTCAAGTGGGTTCCCTAGTAACCCACTGTCTCTGACATGAACTCAATTGCCTGCTCTTTGATTACCTCCCCCTAATGGAGGAGCAGCCTTCCCAGGCCACAAAGGAAGATAATGCAGCCAGTCCTGATGAGACCTGACAGGCTAGGGTCAGAGAAAAGGAGAGGAGGGCCTCCTTTTGCAGTGGACTGGGGAAGGGACATGGGTGGAGGAGAGGGAGAGAAGATGGCATTGGGAGGGGACAAGGCAAGGGGCTACAGGTGGGATACAAAGTGAATAAACTGTAATTAATATAAAAAAATTAAAAATTAATTAAAAAAGTAAATTAAATGAAACATAATAGTAGAAAAAGATGTAAACAATGATGATAGCTAAACAACAATAAAATCCAAAGCCAAGCGATATAGAAACAGCAGTGATGAAGTCCTATGACTACTCTACTGTCTGCATCTCCTAAGTCCTGATGGGTTTTCCAATCATTGGGATCAATGTGACATCAGCACTTCTTTTTAAATTAAGTTTTTCCTAGCTTTTCTTTTTTGTTATTTTTTCCCTGCAACTTATTTTATCATACTCATTGTTTTTCCTTAATTCTTCCCAGATTCTCCCCACCTCCCTACCCAACCAATGTCCTGTTCTTCCCTCTACCTTTCTCTCTCAAGAAAAAAAAAAAGGAAAATCAATAAGATAAAATTACCACAAATTGAAATTATATAAAAAATATATCTGGAGTCCCATTTTATGTCGATTAACTTCTGAGTATGAGATTTCCCTTTCATTTGTTCTATATGCTTAGTGTTGCTCCATTAAAGAAAATGGATTTACCCTTTCCCAGAAGCTAACAATTGCACATAGCTTCTTGGCTAGAGGTGGGATTTTGTGCCCACTTTCCCTGCTCTGTGCTGGGATTTATATTGTGGTGATTCTATGTATGCTCTCTATAATCTGAGTTCATACGTGTATCTGCCCTCTTGTGTCTGGAAATTTGTGTTTCCATAAATTCATCCATTAGTTCTAGTTAAGATCTGTCTCCTTGTCCAGATAGATATCTGAACCTTGAGGGGAGAGGTGTGCTCCAAAGCATGTTACAGTCTGTACTTTGTCTAGTTGTGAATATTGCTGTTAATTACCATTTACTGTAAGAAAAGTTTTCCTGTTCAGAGTTAATTGAGACACTGATCTTTAATTCATTAAGAATCAGTTTATTGCTATGAACATGTAGGCAGATAATGGCATTTGTTTTTCTATATATCCCATGAATTATCTGGCCTCAGGTTACATGTATTGGTCCTATCTCTTGAAGTGAGCATGAATGGTCAGGTTGGTTAATTCTGAGGGTTCCCTAGAATTCTTCTGGGTGATTTTTCATTGGAGATACACATTGGTAAACACTAATGGGCACTTTCCACCTTCTTTCCCAGGGATGACTAGCATAAAGTTACAGTCAACCCAAGAAGAAAAGATATACAGAAAGGAATGGGCCAACCAAGTATTAACTCTCAAGACATCAAGAAGTGATTCAAAATCTATAGCAAATTGCAAAGGGCTCCAGGGAAATAATGTAGTCACAACAGACATGGAGCAACAGTACTTATGAGAAAATTTTTCTTCTGTCTATCCCTAACCCTAACCCTCTGGCTGTTACTTAAGTCATCATCATAAATTGATGTTTCTTCTTCTTTATATAGGTTGAACAAAATTTTATACAAATGTCTATGACATTTTGAACTTCAGAATTTTTGAAAGCATGAATGGCCACTATTTCAACTGATAGTTTTGATTAGCTTCCTTTAGTTAATATATTATAAGTAAGTATGAAATAATTTTTTTAATTTACACATATAATTTTTTCCAATTCAGAGAACTTGCCTAATATAAAAGGGAAAACAACATTCTCTAAACCCCAAAATAATGCCAGTTCTAGAGAATTGCATTAGCTTATTATAGGTAATAAACACACTGTAGTAGTTGTGTGCAACAATTTTGATTTTTTTACTCTTTATATTAATTTTGATGAACTGTAGCATATATTTACTTTTCATTGGAAACTGTTATCAGTTGATTCCACACTTTACGTATGGCATTTTTCATATCCTTATTCCTAAAAGTGTAAATCATAGGATTAAGCAAAGGGGATAGCATGGTGTAAAATATTGCTACCATTTTGTCAAAGGAGAAAGCAGTGTGAGGCCTTGCATATATAAATATGCATGGGACAAAGAACAGGACAACAACAGCAATGTGGGACCCACAAGTAGACAGAGCTTTCCATCGCCCTTCAGAACTGTGGGATCTCAGAGAGACTAAGATAAAACAGTATGAGACAAGCAACAAGAAAAAGATTATGATACAGATCAATCCACTGTTGGCAACTACCAAAAGGCCAAAGATGTGAGTGTCAGTGCAGGCAAGTTCCAGTAATGGGGATAAGTCACACATGAAGTGATCAATGACATTGGGTCCACAAAAGGGCAGCTGCAAAGTGAAGACAATTTGTACAGTAGAATGTAAAAATCCTCCTGCCCAGGCCACCCCAACCAGAGTGCCACAGAGCCTCCGTGTCATGATGGAAGAGTAGTGTAAAGGCTTACAAATGGCCACATAGCGGTCATAGGCCATGGCTGTCAGAACAATCATCTCAGCCCCACCAAAGAAGTGTTCAGCAAAAAGTTGTATTATGCATCCTTCAAAGGAGATAGTTTTTCTCTCATAGAGTGAATCCACCATCATCTTGGGTGTCATGGCAGAGGAGAAGCTTGCATCCAATAAAGACAGGAAAGCCAGGAAGAAGTACATGGGGGAGCCCTGCAGTGTAGGGCTACAGGCAATAGTCACCACAATCATCATGTTGCTCCCAATAGTTACAATGTAAACAAGTAAGCATATGATAAATATTAGCTTTTGAACATTTGGATTCTCTGAAAGTCCCAGGAAGACAAATTCAGTTACACAACTCTGATTTTGCATGTTTTCCAAGAAAAAGGTGGGTGCCCAATAGAGAGTGTATAATTCGTCAGTGGTGATAAACATTTGCTTCAGTCCAGTTTGTAGTTTTGTAGTCACCAATAATTTATTAAGGCCATTTCCAAAATTGTTTTCGGTGCTTTAATTTCATTGAGAATACAAAAAAAAAAAACCCAAAAAACAAAAAACAAACAAACAAAACAGAAAAAAATTCAGAGTGATAGTCAAAGATCAGTCAAACTGAGGCAGGGAAAACTTATGCAATATTTAAAATCAAGAGCTCTCTATACATGAAAAAGGAAACTGCTACATGTTGTGAAGAAGAATTGTTCAGATAAAATGTATATGCTCAGCTCCTAAAATTATGATGCTATATCTGGCTTGAAATTGCAGTGATATTTCCTATGGTAATTGTGCCGTTATCAAACTTAGTTATTAAGTTAGTAAAATGCATTACCCACAGGATTTTCCATGCTTTTCAACTTGAACACACAGAAGAAAAGAGTGAGATATTTTTACACATATTACTGACATGTATCAGTCAAGAAGCACATGTTTGTGAACATATGTACATGCTCACACCTGTAAACGGTAGAATACTATTTAAAATATTTAAAATAACTCTAGCTTATTAATTCCATTTGCAGTTTCAGAAATTATCTAACTATGAATAAAAACAACAAATATGTAAGTTGTACATTAGTTTTTCTCCTCAGATCTCAGATTCCTTTCTCCTAGTTGTCTATACTATAAGTTCCAAAACTACTTATGAAATATCACCAAAGAACAGGAAGACTAAACAAACTAAATGATCACGAATCAGCCACTAGCTATTAACCTTAGAAGAAAGTATGCCAATGGATGACTTATGGTCTGAATAGGGCTGCATTAGGAAAAAAATGGAGTGAGATATCAGAAAATTGTCTCCTGACTCTTGCAGACCTGCTCAATACAAGAGTATCTATTATTCTATAGCTTGGAGCAGATGACTTAAGTTTCTAAAAACTCCCAAAACCTCATCTGATATTTCTGTGTACAAACATGATAATAATATAGCTCAATTGTTTCTTTTAAATTTTATTTTATTTATATATTTATTTATTACAATCTATTCACCTCATCTCCTCCCATTCCCACCCACCCTCCCTCTTCTTTCCCTATGTCTTTTTCCTAGTGCCCTGAGAGGGAAGGACATCCTCCCCTCCTATCTAACCCTACCTTATCAGGACTCATCAAGGCTGGCTGTATCATCTTCCTCTGTGGCATGGCAAGGCTGCACCTGCCAGGGAGAGAGGATCAAAGAGCCAGCCACTGAGTTCATGTTTGAGTGAGATAACCCAGAAGCAGAAAGACACATGATATATACTCACTTATAATTGGATATTAGCCATATAATATAGGATAAACATACTAAAAGCTATAGTCCTAAAGAAGCTAAACAACAAGGAGGACCTAGGGAAGATGCTTAATCCTCACTTAGAAGGGCAAACAGGATAGACATTAGAAGTAGGAAGAGACAAGGAACAGAATAGGAACCTTCCACAGAGGATCTAGGAAAGATGCTACCCACCAGCGTATCGAAGGAGATGCTGAGACCCATAGCCAAACTTTGAGCAGAGTGCTGGAATCCTTATGGAAGAAGAGGGAGATAGAAAGAACTGGAGGGTATCCATTCCTCTGTTGAGGGACATCTGGTTTGTTTCCAGGTTCTGGCTATTACGAATAAAGCTGCTATGAACATGGTTGAACAAATGTCCTTGTTGTGTATTTGAGCAAGCAGATCATGAGACTCATAACCAAACTTTGGGCAGAGTGCAGGGAGTCATATGAAAGAAGGGGGAGTTAGTAAGACCTGGAGAGGACAGGAGCTCCACAAGGACCAAATATATCTGGGTACAGGGGTCTCTTCTGAGACTGATTCTCCAGCCAAGGACCATACATGGCTATAACCTAGAACCCCTGCTTGGACGTAGCCCCATGGCAGGTCAGTGTCCAAGTTGGTTTCCTAGTAAGGGGAACAGGGATTGTCTCTGACATGAACTCAGTGGCTGGCTCTTTGACCTCTCCACCCTTCGTGGGAGGAGCAGCCTAGGTAGGATACAGAAGAAGACATTGCAGCCAGTCCTGATGAGACCTGATAAGCTAGGGTCAGATGGAAGGGGAGGAGGAACTCACCTATCAGTGGATTTAGGGAGGGGCAGGGAAAAGATGAGAGAAGGAAGGCGGGATTGGGAGGGAAAGAAAGAGGGAGCTGGAATACAAAGTAAATAGACTGTAATTAATATAAAAACTAAAAAGTTAATTTAAAAAAAAAAGAAAGACCTGGAGGGAACAGGAACTACATAAAGAGAACAACAGAGTCAAAATACCTGGGGCGGTGGGGGCCTGCAGAGGCTGATACTCCAACTAAGGGTCATGCATTGAGAGGACCTAGATCCCCTGTTCAAAGGAAGACTATTATCTACAGTTTCCAAGTAGGTACCCTAGTAAGGGGCACAGAGGCTCAATGTCCCTTAAGGGAATTGGAAAATATTATATCATGAATACATTGCGAATATCAGGAGAAGACAGTGTGGAGTAGTGAGAACATGGCCACAATCAGAAGGATGACATTCCATTTCTGATTCCAGCTGTACTAACAGTAATTAAAATTTAGCAGTCCTTGTATATGTTGAAAAGGATTAACAAAAGGATTTGGCCAGTCACAGTAATGAAATACATATATTCTAAAATGTATTACACATTTATTTTTGAGATATAACTTAATTACGACATTTCTCCCTTGCCTTTTCCTTCTACACCCTCCCTAATACCACTTCTTACTATCTTTCAAATTCATTGACTCTATGGTCATTCATTGTTATTTCATTCATATATATGAATATATATTCCTTATATAAATGTATACATATACATATATACATGCATATGTGTATATATACTTATATATATATGTGTGTGTGTGTGTGTGTATGTATACATAACCTTTTCAGTCTGGGTAATTTTACATCTATATGTTTTCAAGGCTGAGAATTTAGTATTGGCTAATCAATTTGTATTGAATAACCAATGTGTGTGTTCTTCCCTGGAGAAGACTATTTCTTCAACTCTTAACATTCTTTACTTTTCTGTAGTTCTTGTGTAGGATTGAGAGCTGATAGACTTTTTCTTGTACACTTTGGCATGGCTATCATGTCATCCTCAGATTTAGGTAATCCTGTTGGGACCTTATGAATGGAAATCAAGAAGTAGGAGGAGACACAACTCACAGCAAACGCTCGGATCCTCTGACTCTCACACTCCATTCCCCCACTCTTCAGAAAGGTTTCCTGAGCTCTAGGTGTGTGCTTTGTAGATGAATTCATCTAGACTGGGCTCCACAGCTCTGCATTTTGATGATTTTGGGTTTCTGTAGTTGACTCTGTCTTTTGTAAAGAAGAATTTTCTTGATAAGTGGTGAAGACCTCTTTACTAACCAGAGTAATCACTAACAAAAATCTGAACATCTGCCATTCACTGATATACAAATTTATGACACTGCTCTCAGACCTTTTGTTCCAAATAGCTTCATTGTATCAAAAAAATCAAATCAACTGAGACAATGAGAGGAATACAAAACTTATATTAATTAAAAAACTCATCACCTAGCCCCTTAACAAGTTTACTCAATTTAAACTTATTCCAAATAAAAGTTAATTTTAATAAATGTTTAGTTTCTACAATCAAATATCTAGCATTGCCAGCTTGTGCCATGCAGCAACAATTGTCAATGAACAAACTAAGGCACTTCAATAGAGACAGTAACACAGATCAAGCTCAGACCTGTAAAAAGTCCACTAGGCAGTTATTGTAACCACATTACACAACAAATGTATGAATGATGATAGAAAATATAGATGTTAGCATTATCTTAAGCATCAAATACATAAAGAAGTATTTTATTAGTATAATAATATTTTCTTTAAAATTATGTGAATTTCAATTATAACTATTAAAATTTCAAGAAAAGTGGTTCATCATTTAGTTATTTTAAAAAGTATATTAGTAGATAATTCTGAAAGTGAAAACGTGTTTAGAACCTTAATACTAATAAACTCAGCCCTAAAATCTTATTATAAATATGAAATTAGGTAGGAAAATGATATAATAGAAGATGGTACATTACAGATATTAGTGAGAGAGCTGCTTTATTTTAATCATTTACTGATAGAAAGATGTTCAGATAAATGAAACATTTATTCCTCACTCATCTAGGTTAAAAAAATTCTTTTATATGACTATCTAGGAAACATATCCTCTTCAAATTTCAGTAACTTCTCTCAGCTTTCACTACTGCTCTGATGACTGCCCCAAATGCTTTTCATACTTTTACTATTTCTGAAACAGATGAGGGGTGACATTTCTGTGTTTCCACTGCTGCTCATTCATGAGGATGCCTGATGCCTCTCCTGCTGTCTTGCTAAGTCATCTGTTTTAAGGGAGACACTAACCCTGACTAACACTAACACAATGCAGGGCTTCAGATGTTCAATGAATGTTTGTGAACATTCTAAGGCAGGAACATCGCATTATTCACAAACATCAAACACAGTTTGGGAAAGTAAGTTAACATTTAACGTGGAATATTCCTCTCTGCGATGCATCATTTTCTTACCTTAATGTCCATTCTTGTGAAATTGCTTGGTATGTGGTTGTGAAAATGGTAAAAATCCATGCTGTTCACTAGTAGATATAAAGAGAACAGAATTCCATGGTTCTTCATCAGGGTTCTATAAACATTCTCTGAAACTTCATGTTTTATTCTTGAAAATGAGGAAGGGTTA
Organism: Meriones unguiculatus; assembly: GCF_030254825.1. Taxonomy (NCBI): domain Eukaryota; kingdom Metazoa; phylum Chordata; class Mammalia; order Rodentia; family Muridae; genus Meriones; species Meriones unguiculatus. The sequence goes on along the minus strand of NC_083365.1, from coordinate 3,189,879 downwards.
AAGAGTGAAATATGTTTTAAAATATTTCTGTTGGGGAGGTAAAATAAAATATGTGATTGCAAGATTTTAACTTCTTTGTATTAAATTTATAAATAAAATTTAATTATAGTGTTAATGTAATTAAACCTATAAGAATGGCTGCTTTGCTCCCCATTTCATAATTCTGACTGCTTATAAATGGCTTCAGTTTTTATTGGATTTTTTTTTATGTATTAAGCCCTTTCCTACAGGTTTCATGTGTGTTGTTTTCCCTGTTTTTCTCATCATTGATTATCAAGCAGTCACAGTTTAAACACTACACCCTAATTATAAATCTGAAAATGAAACAAATGAATTTGAAAATGAAAGTTTGAAAATGAAACAAATGAATTACAAATTTCACTTGTGCCAATCAATTTCTTAACAATTCTAGTGATGAAATCCACCTATTTTATATGGAGTAGGTCTACTCAGAGTCTGGTCAAACACTAAGGCTTTTTTTCATCTTGGAAAAAGAGGAAGAGCATCTTTAGCAAACTACTGCCTTTCACGTGCTGTGTACAGCATGATATAATGGAGAAACAAAAGAAGCATGTTTTCCTTTTGTTGCACAACTCGATTTTAAAGAGTTTTTCATGGGATTTGAGAACATGTAGCCCCACCCACCCCTAGACTTGGAAACTTTCCATCATCATGATTTTCCAAGACATAATTTTGAATGGTTTCACTTCTTCACTTGCTTACATATTTCTATGTCCCCAAAGAAATAAAGATGTCTTTTTCTTTTCTTTTCTTTTCTTTTCTTTTCTTTCTTTTCTTTTCTTTTCTTTTCTCTTTTCTTTTTTTTTCTTTTCTTTTCTTTGACTTTGAAGATAGAAGAACTGAGTTATGAGGCTAGGTTATGTCCAACCCTTTGAATTTGAAGATGCTACCAAATAGAAGAACTGAGTTATGAGGCTAGTTTATGTCCATCCAAAAGAAACACAACCTTTTTGGAGATTTGAATGCTTATCAGAAAATGTATACTTACATATGGAAATATTTACCTTCTGGCCAAAATGTTATAATTTAATCCCATAAACTGATTTTGGAGGTTTCATTGACTTTAACACTAAATGTAAAATTTTGGTGGTTAATTTTCCTTCTTTCACATAGAGTGAGTACAGCTGCTCAGTGTCATTTTAGAGTAACATAGTGCTGAGTCTAGAACATAAAAGAAAACTTGTGCTTAGCTTACTGGAATCTTTCAGAAAAGACTATTCAAGAAAAACAACTGGTTTGCTCATTTTTTTTCTTTTGGTCATTTTTATTTTCATAATTTTTATTTATTTCTTTAATTAATCACAGGTTATTTACTTTGTATCCCAGCCATAGCCCCCTCCCTCATTCCCTCATAATCCCACCCTCCTTCCCTCATATCCTCCCTGTGCCTTTCCAAGTCCACTGATAGGGGAGGACCTCCTCCCCTCCCCTTCCATCTGACCCTAGCTTATCAGGTATCTTTAGGACTGGCTGCAATGCCCTCCTCTGTGGACAGGCAAGGCTGCTCCTCCCTTGCGGGAGGGTGGGAGGAGTCAACGAGCCAGCCATTGAGTTCAAGTCAGAAATAGTCCTTGTTGCCATTTGGATACTGAGCTATCATGGGCTATATCCAAGCAAGGGTTCTAGGTTATATCCATACATGGTCCTTGGTTGGAGAATTAGTCTCATAAAAGACCCCTGTGCCCTGTTATATTTGGTCATTGTGGAGCTCTTTTCCTCTCCAGATCATATTAACTCCCTCTTCTTTCATATGATTCCCTGAACTCTGCCCAAGGTTTGGTTATGAGACTCAGCATCTGCTTTGATACACTATTAGGTAGAGTTTTTCAGAGGCCCTCTGCACTAGGTTCCTGTCCTGTTACTTGTTTTCTCCTACTTCCAATGTCTGTTCCATTTGTCTTTCTAAGTAAGGAGTGATCATCTTACCCCAGATCCTCTTTTTTGTTTATCTTTGTAGGTGTACATATTTTACTATGTTTATCCTATCTTACAGGTCTAGTATACACTTATAAGTGAGTATATATTGCGTGTCTTTCTGCTCTGGGAATACCTCACTCAGGATGATCTTTTACAGATTCCACCATTTGCCTGCAAATTTCATGATTTCCTTGTTTTTAATTGCTGAGTAGTATTCCATTGTGTAAAAATCACCACAATTTCTGTATCCATTCCACATGCTGAAAAGGATGTGGAGAAAGGGGAACCCTCCTCCATTGCTGGTGGGAATGTAAACTTGTACAGCCACTTTGCAAATCAGTCTGGTGGTTTCTCAGTCAATTAGAAATAGTGCTTCCTCAAGATCCAAGTATATCATTCCTAGGCATATATCCAAAAGAAGTTCAAGTACACAACAAGGACATTCGATCAACCATGTTTGTAGCAGCTTTATTCATAATAGCCAGAACCTGGAAACAACCCAGATGTCCATCAATGGAGATTTGTTCATTTTTAAGAATTTTATTTTACCAGTGATGCACAGAATCATTATCACTTCAATAACCTAGAAGATTAAATTTACACTTTAATTTCACTGACATTAATAAACCATGCTAAAAATTAATTCTGTGAATATTAAAAAAATATTTACAGCATTTTCATTTCATTTTTTTCTCGACTCCAGTTGAAGACAAATCACTATGTGAGGAAAAATCAAAATAGTCAGCTATTAATAAATGTTAATATTTGATGTCAAATGAAATAAGTATATTTATAAAGAGTGTAGAAATTAAAATTTGAAGTTAACATTTAGGTGGATAACTGTGATTTTTTATATTTTCATTACCAATCCATACTTTATTGACATATTGAAATATTTTTCAGATAAAATGAGTTTTAATTATGACCCGTGTTACTATAATAGCACATCACAGTAGATACTATTCGCAGTGCTTCAAATCAGTCATTTTCATACTAATTATTGAATTTTATTATCATGATGATTAAAATTATAAAATTCTGGAATTATGTTGAGTTGTAAAATTCACTTCAACCATTTATATTAAATCTACAGAACTAAAGAAGGCATTGGTATTACCATACTACAATATGGAAAACTGAATCGGGTTATTAGAATACCATCTGTCAGGACAAAATAAAGGCAAAATATCCTGAATTCTGGGCCACTGCCCTTATTCTCAAGTATTTGTCATTGGTAGTGAATGTGTCATGGTAAATTTATGCCAAAAGTAGGCAAAAGAGTTAGAGACAGCCCCCCACCCCCGTTAGAAGTCCCACAAAAAGACAAAGCCACACAACTATAACATATATGTAGTGGTCCTAGGTCAGACTCATGCAGATTCCTGATTGTTGGTTCTGTTCCTGTGAGCAGGTTATGCTCCCAAGTTAGTTGATTCTGTGGGGATTTTTGTGGTATCCTTGTCCCTTCTGACACTTGAATCCTTCTTCCCCTTCTTTTTCGGGATTTACTGAGCTCTGCCTAATGTCTGACAGTGGGTCTTTGCATCTGTTTCCATGAATCACTGAATGAAGCCTCTATGATCATCATTATGCTAGGTTCCTATCTACAGGTAAGGCAAAAGTGTTAGGAATCACTTCATTTACTTTGGTTGGTTCCAAGTTCGGGCTATTATGAATAAAGCTGCTACAAACATAATTGAGCATGTTCTTATTTTTTTTCTCCCTACTCCACTCCAATCCCTTTCAATATGCCAACACCAGGTAGGAGAGTGATAGTGGGAGTTGGAGTGCAGTTCTTTCTTAGCTGCTTCCTGCTGGTTAGGGTCATGATGTTCCTTGGAGTTAGTCCAATCCTTACTTCAGGAAATCTCCAACTTCTTGTCTCACAAAAGTAATAAGGAACAGGAAGGGGGAAGCAGGAACACTATTGTGCTTTCTGTTCTCCCACTCTCTAGGCTCTGACCTTTATTCTCTCTACAAAGTCCTCAGATTCAAACTATCTGCAGCTGCCAAAGAGCTCCTCTCAGAGCCCGCATGAGGCAAATAGTCTTGTGCTGTGGACCATCTGAATCAGTCCCATATTCCACACCTGTTACCAAAACAAAAACATGTTTATATACACAAACCACTGCACAAGGTTTCTACATTGCCCCAAATGCCCCCCATCTCTAGTCAGTACTCTCTCACTCCTCCCTGCTTCCTTCTGTTTCTATCCCCACTGGCCCCAGTCTGTCCACAATACCCATTCTATTTTCCCTTCTCAGGGAGATCCATATATCCCCATAGCTAAAACAATTCTATACAATAAAAGAACATCCAGAAGATCACCATGCCCTATTTTGAGCTGTACTATAGAGCTATAGTAATAAAAACTGAATGCTTTGGGTATAAACACTTGACAATTTTATCAATGGAATCCAACTGAACACCCAAAAGTAAATCCACTCACCTATGGACACATGATTTCTGATACAGAAGCCAGAAACACACAATGGAAAAGAAGAAAGCATCTTTATCAAATAGTGCTTATCTAACTTAACTGGCTGTTAGCATGGAGAAGAATGCAAATTGATCCACATCAATTGCGCAAAACTCAACTGCTACTGGATCAACTAGATACACTGAACATAACAGATGAGACAGTGGGGAATAACTTTGAATGTATTGAAACAGGAGATAAATTCATGAACATCAATAGCACAGGCACTAAGAACAACAACCAAACTGAAAAGTTTCTGCAAGGCAAAGGACAATGTCAATAGGACAAAAGTCTACAAATTGGAAAAGAACTTTAATAAACCTCACATCTGACAGGGGGCTAATATTCAAAATAAATAAAGAACTCAATAAACTAGACATTAACAAACCAAATAATCCAATTAAAAATAGGTTACAGATCTAAACAGAGAATAACAACAGAGGAATCTTAAATGCCTGAAATACACTTAGAGATGTGTTCAACATCTTTATCCTTCTAGGAAATGCAAATCAAAACTACTTTCAGATTCCATTTTATACATATCAGAATGGCTAAGATCAAAAATACAACTGACAGCTCATGCTGGAAAGAATGTGGAGCAAGAGTAACACTCCTCCATTGCTGGTAGAAGTGTAAACTAGTATAGCCACTATGAAAATCAACATGGCAGTTTCCCAGGAAAGTTGAAAAATTTATCTCAAAACCCAGTTATACTGCTTTTGAACATTCCTAAAAGATAGTCTATCTATTCCAAAAAGATAGTCCATTCTACCATAAGGACAACTGCTCAAGTTGGTTGATAGCAGCTTATTCATAATAGCCAGAATCTGCAAAAAATCTTATTGTTCCTCAACCAAAGAATGCATAAAGAACTGTGTTACATTTGTAGAATGGAAAATTACTCAGCTGTTAAAAACAAAAATATCATAAAATTTTCAGGCAAATGGATGGAAATAGAAAAGATAGTTATGAGTGAGTTAACCCAAACTCAGAAGGATAAATATGGTATGTGCTCACTTATAAGTGGATATTAGCTATCAAGCAAAGAACACAGAGACTAAGTTTAAATTAGTTTTTTTAATATTAATTACAGTTTATTCACTTTGTATCCTAGCTATAGTCCCTCTCTCATCCCCTCCCAATCCCACCCACACTCCTTCATATCCTCCCATGCCCCTCTACAAGTCTCCTGATAGGTAAGGTCCTTCTCCCCCTCCATCTGACCCTAGCCTATCAGGTCTCATTAGGACTGGCTGCATTGTCTTCCTCTGTGGCCTGGTAATGCTACTCTCCCCTCAGGGGGAGGTGATCAAAGAGCCATCCACTGAGTTCATATCAGAGACAGTCCTTGTTCCCCTTTCTAGGGAACCCACTTGGATACTGAGCTGCCATGGGGTACACCTGTGCAGAAGTTCTAGGTTATCTCCTTGCATGGTCCTTGAAATTGTTTTTAAATTGAATTCAGATATATTCGGATATAGTACATGTAATTTTGTTATATTTAAATACATCTTCTAAAATTAAAAATATTATTTTCTTGAGAAAAATATGTTAAATATGAGTGATGTGTGGCAAGGTAAAGAAACAAAATGGTAACAAAATGGAGATATCATCACTAAACTTAATTTGATTAGATGTGAATATTTTACTCTCATCTAGTTATTTGAGAGAACTGAAACAAGTTTGAAGGAAGCTTAGACATTACCGAAAGAATTATAATGAATGTGTATCTTACTGAGTTTCATCTGTTAATACCCACATAAAGATAAAGCTGTCCATTGTGTATATATGTGTAGGGGGCCTAGATCCAGTCCATATATGGTCTTTGGTTGGTGTTTCAGTCTTCATAAGCCTTCCTGGGTCCAGGTTAGTTGGCTCTGTTGGTCTCCTTGTGGAGACCTTGTTCCTTCCAGGTCCTTCTATCCTTCCTCCCACTCTTTTACAAGGCTCCCTGAACTGTGCCCAATTTTTGGATGTGAGTCTCAACATCTGTTTAGATCCACTGCTAGGTGGAGTCTCTCAAAGGACAGCTATGCTAGGCTACTGTATGCAAGCATAGCAGAATATAGTTAAGGGTTGGCTCTCTCCCACGGTGTGGCCAGACATTGGTTGCTCATTCCCTCAATCTCTGCATTATCTTTATCCCTGTACATCGTGTAGACAGAATAAATATTTTTGGGATGAAGTTTTTGTAGGTGGATTGGTGTTGCCCTCCCTCTACTTGGTGGTTACATGATTAGAGAGTTGTCTCTTAGTCTCCATGTTCCACTCTAGTAGAGGTCTCCACTAGAATCACCCCAAAATCCTCCCAGAAGCCTATGCTATCATAGGTATCCAGCCTGTCTCAGAGCTGCCCCAGGCCACAGTTTCTCTTCTCTCTGCATGTCCTCCATCCTCCTTCCCCTCTCTGTCATTCTCCCCACATCGGATCCCCACCCTCATTTGCCTCAGCACTCCTCTTATCCTGTTCCCTCTAGTTAAGCACATCTGTTCTCCTTGTCCACATATTTCTCCTTGTCAGTGAGATTCATGAATCCTCCCTTAGGCGCTCTTTGTTACTTAGCTTCTTTGGTTACCTCATTCAGGATGACCTTTTCTAGTTCCATGCATTTGCCTGCAAATTTCATGATTTCCTTGTTTTTAATAGCTGAATAATATTCCATTGTGTAAACGTACCAAGGTTTCTTTATCTGTTCATCAGTTGACTGATATATGGGCTGTTTCTAGTTTCTGGCTATTCACCAAGAGGTAATATTGTGAGGAAATACAAAAATAAACTATTGATATTATAATAATTTACTGTCCAATATTGAATTCTTTTCTAAGTAACATTCTAATGGCATTTTTAACCTCCACATTCCTTACAGTATAGATAATTGGATTTAACATGGGAGTGACAAGGGTGTAAAACACTCCTATGGCTTTATCCATATGAAAAGTGATTACTGGTCACATATATGTATAAATACAGGGCACAAAGAACAAGACAACAACTGTAATATGGAGCTACAGGTAGAGAGGGCCTTTTTTCTCCCTGCAGAGCTATGTGTCCTCAAAGAGAGCAAAATGACTGCATAGGACATCAGCAGCATTGTGAACGTGATCACAGGGATTACACCACCATTGGCAGCAACCAGGAGAACAAGAAGGAAAGTGTCAGCACAGGCCAGTTGTAGCAGAGGGAAAATGTCACAACAGAAATGGTCTGTGACATTAGGGCCACAGAAAGGGATCCAGAAAGTAACAAGTATCTGTCCAAAAGAGTGAATAAAACCCATTATCCAACATACCCCAACTAAGAGACAGCAATTGCGGTGGTTCATCCTTGTCACATAATGCAGAGGTCTACAGATGGCCACATAGCGGTCATAGGCCATGACCACAAGAAGAACAATCTCTGAAGCTCCTAAGAAATGTTCAACAAAAAGTTATATCATGCAGCCATTGAATGAGATGCTTTTTGTCTCTGATAGCAAATCTGCCAGCATTTTAGGGATGATAGAAGATGAATAGGATGCATCTATAAGAGATAAAAAAAAAAAGCCAAGAAGAAGTACATTGGGGAGTTCAAAGTCTTGCTACAGACAATGGTTCCCACAATGAGCAGGTTTCCAGGGACAGTGAGGATGTAGGTGATGAGCAACATCAAAAGTAGAATTCTCTGCAGCTGAGGGTTCTGTGTCAGTCCCATGAGGATGAATTCAGTCACATTTATTCTGTTTTCTTTCATGTGAAAGCTGGTGAGAATTGCCAAGTTAGAATAGAACTTTATTTGAAAATTTGATGAGAAACTTATTTTCTTGGTTTTAGATAAGAAAAGGTCATTTTAATAATAAAAACTATTATGTTTCATGGTATTCAGAAGAAACAGGCTATCTCATCTCTTTTATAAAAAGCAACTAAAATAAATTTCAATATCTTATTGATGTTGCAATCTTCTGACATGTGATCAGTAAATTTTTTTTTGAAAAATATATTGCACAAATCACATGTTTTTTTCCTGTGTTCACCATGGGTTTTTCTGTCACTATACTGAGGATTTATTTTTATTTGAACTCAAGCAGTTCAATATGGTATGAAAAAAACATCCTACGAAACTGTCAATTTCAGACCTATCTAAAGTTAAATACTATAAGCCTAGCTATCAATGGCCTTAAAACTAATTTCAAATAAATCAGTGCAGCCATGGAGCATAAATATATCAGTGTGTGTAAGTAAGCCAGTGTCTGTCTGTCTCTCTTTCTGTGTGTTTGTGAGTGTGTGTATTTGTGTGTGGTGTGTATTATGCAAGCAGAATATAGTTTTAAGATGTGCTTATTAACAGGATTTGTTTAAGAATTCACTTAAAATATTAATCATCTATTATGTGCATGTCAGTCCATAACATAAAGATAAAGTCTATTTTCATATCTCATAGCAAGTGAACGTGATGAGTGAAAAATAGAATTACATAGACTATTACAATGCAGCACCTGATGTGAAAATAACATAGCAAATAATTCTTTATGGAGTCTTAGGAAAACATTAGCTTCCTGTCAGGAAATAAAAGAAGTCTTCACTGAGTTGAAATACATATCTAAATTAAAGGCGAGTAAGGAAAAAGCTAAGAATACATGGACTACAAAGCTCCAGACAAATATCAGCAGGAGAAATCCCCACAGAAAGTACAAAGCTTGTATCAGTAACCAAAGGCACTTGAGGCTAGGTTCAGTGAACAACACAAGTTCGTCATGGCTCTTGCACGTTTTAAGAGCATATCCAAGATTGTGATTTTATTTTAGATGATGGGTTAGGCCTCTAGAACAGTTTTCAAAGAAAAATGATGTGATCTGACTTGGGTTTTGTTCTATTTAGATGGCTCTAAGCACTCTATGAAGAATAAGTTATAGAAGAATGAGGGAAGAAACAAGAAACTAGTTAGGGTGTGTAGGTCATGAGGTCATGATGCTATTGACAGGGTGGTACAAGTAGAAATGGTTGTTTCGCATAAGATATAAGAAAAAAGAATATATAAAATATAAAAAGTGCTCCAATGTTTTTTATTCATATCACCTCTATCAGGAAAGGATCCATTGCTATTTAGTGAGAAAAATCTCATGTGTACAGACCACAGCTAAGACATGTAGCATTTTCTCAAGGGTTTATCAGGAGATAGTCTCAATAGCCTTATATCAACAGTGAGTTGTATACTATTATTCTCATTTAATACGTAAAATAAATGTGCTTTAGAAAATGTAAAGAAATTTAAATCTGTTTAATGTCACGAAAAAGACTATAACCGTAGTTTTACCCTGAAATGTAAATAAAATGGATTTGATCTCTTAGGCTCTTAAATATACTTTGTAAACTGAAGATACCTGATTTAGTAGCTGTGAAGATGCAAGGCCAAGATGCTCTCGTGATCACATAGTTACATATGTAAAAAAGATGCCAGCATCAATTACTTAATTTATATCAACATTTTAAGAATAACATGTCTGAGCAGGGGCTCTAGGTTGCATCCATACATGGTCCTTGTTTGGAGAAATAGTCTCATAAGAGACCTCTGTGCCCAGATATATTTGGTCCTTGTGGAACTCCTGTCCTCTCCAGGTCGTATTAACTCCCCCCTTTTTTTATTCCATGCATACTTCCAGAGGTTTGGTTATGAGTCTTAATATCTGATTTGATACACTTAGCAGTAGAGGCTTTCAGAGGCCTTCTGTGGTAGGCTCCTGTCCTGTTACTTGTTTGCTCCTAAATCCAATGTCCATCCCATTTGTATTTCTAAGTGAGGATAGATCATTGTACCCTGGGTCCTCTTTCTTGTTTATCTTCTTTAGGTGGATAGATTTCAGTATATTTATCCTATAGAGCCCCTGCTCAGATATAGCCCTTGGTAGCTCAGTATCCAAGTGCGTACCCTAATAAGGGTAACAGGGACTGTTTCTGACATGAACTCGATGGTGGGCTCTTTGACCCCACCCCCACCGCAGGGAGGAGCAGTCTGCTAAACCACAGAGGAGGACTTTGCAGCCAGTCCTGAAGACACCTGATAAACCAGTATCAGATGTAAGGGGAGGAGGTTCTTCCCTATCAGTGGACTTGGAAAGGGGCAGGGAGATGAGGATGGGAAGGTGGGATTGGGAGGGAAAGAGAGAGTGGGATACAGCAGGGATACAAAGTTAACAAACTGTAACTAATATTAAAAAATAAAAATAAAAAAGAATAACATGTCATCACTTATGAAAATAATGATATTGTTTGTCATACATAATTACATTTTAACACAATTTCAAATACAAATTTCTAGCAGAAATAATGTGTATTTATAAGAGTTTTTACTCTGCTACTCTTCTCTTTAAAATTATATTTGTTCTACTTTATTGCTCAGCAGACTTTCTCCTCCAAATCCATAGAGAAAATCTCTACTTGTTTGTTCCATCCTTCCTCATCTAATCCATCTAGGTTATTTTTACATTAGAGAGAGTCTGAGTAGGATATAGTACTGTAACTGCCCAGTCTTGAAGGATTTACCTTAAGTTTTTCATTGTGTTGAAATATGAATCACTTTGTCAAAAATCAAGTGTCCATAAGTGTGTGGATTTATGTCAGGGTCTTCTATTCGATTCCATTAATCCACCAGTCTGTTTCTATGCCAGTACCATGCAGTTTTTAGTATTGTTGCTCTATAGTACAGCTTGAGATCAGGGATGGAGATACTTCCTGAAGATCTTTTACTGTAGAGAATTGTTTTAGCAATTCTGCGTTTCTTGTTGTTCCATATGAAGTTGAGAATTTTTCTTTCAAGGTAAAGAATGGTGTTGGTAATTTGATGGGAATTGCATTGAATCTGTAAGATGGCCATTTTTACTATGTTAATCCTGCCAAGCCATGAGCATGGGAGATCTTTCCATCTTCTGATATCTTCTTCTAATTCTTTCTTCAGAGACTGGAAGTTTTTTTCATACAAGTCTTTGACTTGCTTGGTTAGGTTCACACCAAGGTACCTTATGTCATTTGTGGCTATTGTGAAGGGTTTGTTTCCCTAATTTCTTTCTCTGCCTTTTTGTCCTTTGTATACAGGAAGGCTACTGATTTTTTTTTAGTTAATTTTGTATCCAGCCACTTTGCTGAAGGTGTTAATCAGCTGTAGGAGTTCCCTGGTAGAGTTTTTGGGGTCACTCAGGTATACTATCATATCTGCAAACAGTGATACTTTGACTTCTTCCTTTCCAATTTGTATCCCCTTGATCTCCTTCAATTGTCTTATTGCTCTAGCTAGGACTTCAGGAACAATGTTGAAAAGATATGGAGAGAGTGGACAACCTGGCCTTGTCCCTGATTTCAGTGGGAATGATTTAAGTTTCCCTCCTCCACTGCTGATGGGAATGTAAACTTGTACAACCACTCTGGAAAGCAATCTGGCGCTTTCTCAGACAACTAGGAATAGCGCTTCCTCAAGATATACCACTATACCACTATACCAGTATACCACTCCTAGGCATATATCCAAAGGATTCTCAAGTACACAATAAGGACATTTGCTCAACCTTGTTTGTAGCAGCCTTATTTATAATAGCCAGAAGCTGGAAACGGCCCAGATGCCCCTCAGTGGAGGAATGGATGCACAAATTGTGGTGTATCTACACAATGGAATATTTCTCAGCAATAAAAAACAAGGAAATCATGAAATTTGCAGGTAATGGTGGATCTGGAAAAGATCATCCTGAGTGATCTATCCCAGCAGCAGAGGGATGCACACAGTATATACTCACTCATATAGACATATAATATAGGATAAACCTACTAAAATCTGTACACCTAAAGAAACTAATCAAGAGGGAGGACTCTTGCTAAAATGCTCAATTCCTACCCAGAAAGGCAAAGAGGCTGGACATCAGAAGAAGGAGAAAAGAGGGAACAAGTCAGGAGCCTGACACAGAAGACCTCTGAAAAGCTCTGCCCTGCAGACTATCAATGTAGATACTGAGACTTATGGGCAACGTTTGGGCAGAGTGCAGGGAGTCCTAGGAAAGAAGTGGGAGACAGTAAGATCTGGAAAGGACAGGAACTCCATAAGGAGAGCAACAGAACCAAAAAAATCTGAGCACAGGGGTCTTTCCTGAGACTGCTATTCTAACCAAGGACTATGCATGGAGATAACCTAAGATCCCTGCACAGATATAGCCCATGGCAGTTCAGTATCCAAGTGGGTTCCATTGTGATAGGAACAGAGACTGTCTCTGACATGAACTGATTGGCCTGCTCTTTAATTATCTCCCCCCTGAGGGGGAAGCAGCATTACCAGGCCACAGAAGAGGACAAGGCAGCCACTCCTGATGAGACCTAATTGACTATGGTTAGAAGGAAGGAAAAGAAGTCCTCCCCCATCAGTGGACTTGGGGAGGAGCATGCATGCAGAGGGTGGAGGAAGGGAGGGATTGGGACAGAAGGAGGGAGGGAACCACAGGGGGGATACAAAGTGAGTAATGTGTAATTAATAAAGAAAAATAAAAAAAAGAAATATGAATCACTTACTAAGGTACTGGCTTTTGTCAAGAAAGAAAGTCAAATTTGGCTCCTCTCACACATAATTCTGAAAGCTGCAGCTTTGACCAATCATCATGTTTTCACTCACCTCTCACACAGCTACATGCATAGAACCACCTGAGCACTTTTCCAACAGACAGCCCTCCCTATAAGAAATGAATTCTATATATGTCAAAAAGGGATGGAGACCATGATAAACACCTAATAGTACAAACACGAAGTCATCAAACCCACTTTTGAGAAAGTCATCCCTTTCTGCCTTCAGGAATTAAAAATCAAAATCTTTTAGTTTACAGATATAAGCTCATTGCTATGTTATTAAACATATTTGAAGAAAAAATTAATTATGTAGATTTTACATAGAAAATTTGTGAAAATGAATATACTGAAGAAACATGACTAAGTTATTAGCCCTCTTTAATATTTTTAATATATTAGTTCCACTGAAGACAGACATTTTTGAAGAAATCACTATGCCTTTCTGAATGCTCCATTAAAACTTTCTCATCTCTTTTGTTCTTTTGTGTGGTTACAAAAATGCATGTTCTTGGAAATTTAAGAGCTAAAGAAATTTAGCACACGTACCTTTATAACCAATGCCAATAATTTTGTAAATTATAAAATCAGGCTTGAAACTTAGGCAAGTAAAAGTAAGTTAATGTTTCCTTTTTACCAATAAGAAAAATCCATCCTGGAGTCATTCAGCCTTGCCCTCCAGCACAAACATTTACTGAAGAGCAGATCTCAAGACATAAAGTCAAATCTCTTTAGTCTATATCTTGTTCTTAAATTGACTCCGCAGAAGCTTCTAAATATCAACTCACCTAAACAGTGTTAACCTTTCTTAGCACCACCTTTCAAATAAGCCCTTAAGGACAATGTTTCTGAATCTGAATTGTGGAGTTGGAAGAAACAGAAAAAGAAAATTATTTCAGGAGCACTTGGGAATTTGAAATATGTTACCTTCTCAGACTCCTCTGAGAACATTTCACTACTATTATCAGGAGAATTAAGCACAAGCTTATTTATTTTGTTAAATTAATTAACAACATACTATTGGTCCTCTTCCATTTCTCGTGTGCCCTAAATATACTATTTAAGAAAAATGTACACTGATTCATGATTTAATTATAGCTACTTTCACATTAATTATACAATAAGCCATATTATAATTATAGCATTTACAGCTTTATTAAGGTTTATTTCACTTACTCAGGATTGTGTAAAGTAAGTTAGAGTTGTAATCCAATTTATTCTCTTTCATTGGTATTATGCAATCTGTATACTTTTGTTTCTTTTAAATTAATTAATATATTTATTTACTTTACATCCCAACTACAGCCTTTCCTTTTTTCTCTCCTCCCAGTTTCTCCCTCTCACATCTCCTTCCTTTCTCCTTAGAAAAGGGGAGGGCTCCCATTAATATCAACTTGCCTTGGCATATCAAGTTGCAGTAAGACTAGGGCATCTCCTCCTACGGAGGCTAGAAAAGGCAGCCTAGCTAGGTGAAAGGGATCCAAAGGCAGGCAATGGAGTCAAAGGCATCCCCTGGTCCTGATGTTAGGAGTCCCACATGAAGACCAGGCTGTACAACTGCTACATATGTGCAGAGAGCTTAGGTCCAATCCATCCATTCTCTCTGGTTGGCGATTTAGACTTTGTGAGTTTCTATGGGCCCAGGCTAGTTGATTCTTTAGGATTTTTTGTGGTGTCTTTGACCTCTCTGCTTCTTTCAATCCTTCCTCCCCCTCTTCCATAGGATTCCTCAAGTGCCATCTAATGTTTGGCTATGGGTCTCTGCATCTGTTTCCTTATTTGCTGGGTGAAGCCTCTGAGATGGCAGTTATGTTAGTTTCCTGTCTGCAAGTATAACAGAGTATTATAAATAATGTCAGGACTGATCTTTCTCTCATGGTGGGTCTCAAACTGAGCCACACATTGGTTGACCAGTCCCTCAGTTTCTGTGCTATCTTTACCCGTGCATAAATATTGTATGCAGGACAATTTGTGGGTCAAAGGTTTTGTGGCTTGGTTAATGTCCCAGTCCTTCCATTGGAAGCCTGTCCTGGTTGCAGAAGATGGCTGTGTTAGGTTCCTTAAACCCCTTTGCTGGATTCTTAGCCTGGGTCACCCTCAGATTCTTGGGAGTTTCCATTGCCCTAGGTTGCTAGCTCTCCCCAGCGATGCTCCCCTCCTGTGATTCTAGTTGTCTTAGTATTCTCCTTCCATCTTCACCCCACTTGAACCCTCCTGTTCCCATCCCACCCCTTCCTTACCCAGTCTCATTGCTCCATCCATCTCACTGTGAATATTCTATTTTTCCTTTTCAGTGATATTCAAGTGTCCCTTCTTAAATCTTCCTTGTTACTTAGCTTCTTTGGGTCTGTCGATTGTAGTATGGTTATCCTGTACTTCATGGCTAATATCACTTACAAGTGAGTATATACCATGCATGGTATTTATTAAGGGGGTTGGGTTACCTCACTCAGGATTGTTTTTTCTAGTTTCATACATTTGACTACAGATTTCATAATGTCATTGTTTTTAATATTCCATTTTGTAAACGTGGCACATTTTCTTTATCTATTCTTTGGTTTAGGGACATCTAGGCTGTTTCCAGTTTCTGTGGCATGGTGGAGCATCCTTTTTAGTGGGGGATGAGAGTGGTTAGATTTTGTTTACTTTTTCTATCTTAATTTTTATTTATTCATATTACATCTCATTCATAACCCCCCTCCTTTCTTTCCTTCCAGTCCCATTCTCCCTCCCTGTGTGCCCTGTACCTTCTCCCTTACTCCTCAGAAGTGAGCCCCCCTACCCACCCACACCAGTATGTCAAGTTGCATCAGGGCTGAGCACACCTTCCCCTGAAGCCTGGCAAGGCAGCTTTGCCAGGAGAAAGTGATCAATAAGCAGGCAACAGAGTCAACCCCCATTCCCCATATGAGGACTGAGTTGCCCATTGGCTGCATCTGTATAGGATGCCTCGGTCCAGTTCATTCATGGTCCTTGGTTGGAGCTTCAGTCTCCACAGATCCTCCTGGACCATGGTTAATTGGTTCTGTTGGTCTTCTTGTAGAGTTCCTATCCTCTCTGGATCCTGCTATATTTCCTCTCTCTCTCTTCCACAAGGCTCACAGGGCTGCACCCAATGATTGGTTGTTGTGTTATACATCTGTTTCCATCATCCCCTGGGTGTAGCAACTCAGAGGAAAGCTATGCTAGGCTCATATATGTAAACATAGCACAGTATCATTAATGATGTCAGGAATTCGATGTCATCCATGGGATGAAAGGGCCTCAGGTTGGGCCCATCAGTTATTGGACATTCCTTCAATCTTTGCTCTTTTTTTGTCCCTGAACATCTTGTAGGAAATGTTGGTTTAAAGTTTTGTGGGTGGGTTGGTACTCTCCTCCCTTCACTAGGAGTCATGAGTAGTTAGAGAGTGGCCTCTTCAGTCTCCATGACTCCTGTTACTAGTAGTCTCAGCAAGAATCATAGGAACTTAGCCTGTCGTAGGTCTCCAGCTTGTCATGTAGAAGTCTCCACCCAAGGTTTCTCTTCTCTCTGCAAGCTGTCTGTCTTCCCACCCCTCTCTCCCCAGGTCTGATATTGACCCTCATTTCTCTCCATGCTCCCTCTTTTACCTTGTTCCCTCTCTTCAACCACTTCCACTGTCTATTCTTATTTTTTTTTTTGTATATCCAAGTATTTATTTCTTTTTTACACTGAATTATTTTTTTTTCAATGCAGTTTATTCAGGAACCTTGAACAATCATCTGACCTTGGGGAAAGCCAGCCCACAGCTTAAATAGCCTCTGGGTAGCCAACCCCAGCATGCCATGTGGGCAATGCAGATAGGTCCACATACATGGAAGCAAGCCAGATCCTCAGCCTTAGCCAAATGTGGAATTGTTCGTGACAGAGAGCACTCACCATCAGGAAGGTGGAAGGCAGAAACCAGCTCCATCTTTTTTTTTTTTTCAATGCAGTTTATTCAGGAACCTTGAACAATCATCGGACCCTGGGGAAAGCCAGCCCACAGCTTAAATAGCCTCTGGGTAGCCAACCCCAGCGTGCCATGTGGGCAATGCAGATAGGTCCACATACATGAAAGCAAGCCAGATCCTCAGCCTTAGCCAAATGTGGAATTGTTCGAGACAGAGAGCGGGAAGGTGGAAGGCGGAAACCAGCTCCATCTTTAAGGCACGGCATTCCGCAGCTCTCTACAGTTCCCCCTTTTTGTTTTAGACGCATCAGGCAAGAGTAGAGGTCTGATCTCTGATATTAGAAATAAATTGGGACTTTGTACCGATGTTCATTTAGGTGTCATCCACCCAAAGAGCATCAGACCCGTCCGATACCTTTTTCTCAGAAGCGGGACCTGGGGCATCAACCCGCATGCAATCAGACATGCTCTTCTCTGGGTCCAAAGCGGCTGACCCTGAGTGCAGTGCTTAGCCTCACATCCTGAGCATAACATTTGAGCTTTTTATGGTAGCCAACCATGCTTGGGGAGACTGTCCTGCTTCAATGGATGTAAGGGCCTGAATGGTCATGGCTGCATTACTCTGTTGTGAGACTCTAATCTTGCATTTTTACCACAGGCAAACCAAGGAGACCAACACCAGAAGGCCTGCTAACGCTCCCATGCCCGCCCATTCCTTCAGATGATTCATGGGTGCAGCAATCCATGATGATAATCCTGTGGCTAGTCCTGCGTCCACTCTGGTAGAATTTACTGTGACAATGGCCACTCACAGCTGCTCCATGGTAGTATCGAATTCTCCAGTTCAATTACCTAAAATATAGCTAGACAATTGTTTAGACAGATTATTTGTAATAGCCAGAAGCTGGAAACAACCCAGATGCCGCTCAACTGAAGAATGGATGCAGAAATTGTGGTACATCTACACAATGGAATATTACTCAGCAATGAAAAATAAGGAAATAATGAAATTTGCAGGTAAATGGTGGGATCTGGAAAGGATCATCCTGAGTGAGTTGTCCCAGAAGCAAAAAGACACACATGGTATATACTCACTCATATAGACATACAACATAGGACAAACCCACTAAAACCTGTGCATCTAAAGAAACTAAGCAAGAGAGAGGACCCTAACTAAAATGTCCAATCCCCATCCAGAAAGGCAAAGAGGATGGACATCAGAAGAAGAAGAAAACAGGAAACAACCTAGGAACCTACCACAGAGGGCCTCTGAAAACCTCTGCCCTACAGACTATCAAAGCAGATGCTGAGCCTGATGGGCAACTGTTGGGCAGAGTGAATGGAATTTTAGGTAAGAACTGGGAAATAGTAAGAGCTGGAAAGGACAGGGTCTCCACAAGGAGAGCAACAGAACAAGAAAATTTGAACACAGGGAACTTCCCAGAGACTCATACTCCAACCAAGGACTATTCATGGAGATAACCCAGAACCCCTCCACAGATGTAGCCCAGGGCAGTTCAGAGTCCAATTGGGTTACATAGTAATGTGAAGAGAGACTGCCTCTGACATAATCTGATTGGCCTGCTCTTTGATCACCTCCCCCTGGAGGGGAGCAGCCTTACCAGGCCATAGTAGAGGACAATGCAGCCACTTTTGATGTGAACTGATAGACTAAGATCAGAAAGGAGAGGAGAACCTCCCCTATCAGTGGACTTGGGGAGTGGCATGCAAGCAGAGGGAGGAGGGAGGGTGGGATTGAGAGGGGAGGAGGGAGGGGCTTATGGGGGGATGCAGAATGAATAAAGTGTAATTGATGGAAAATTTAAAAAAAAGGAAAAAATAATTTAAGAACCTTAAATGACTTTCAAAAGTGGAGGAAAACATGGAGTTAGTCAATTTACATGGAGTACGTCTCACCCCTGGGGGCAATGGTCTTCTGAACCTACTCAGACCTCGGACTCCACCACTGCTAGTTCTAGAACTGATGCATGATGTTCCAACGAGGGGGTTAAGGCTTCTCATAATATTTCCTATAAACCCACACCTGTTTGTTTATATCCCCCATTTTTATTCATTGTTAGCCAGATAGAACCAAGTAATTGTGGTATTGATACTTGCTTTTTTGCCCAATGCTGGAATGCTAGTGAATTTAGGTATGCCCTAGTTACTCGCATGCCTTGCTGGGTGCCTGTGTCCATTGATGCTCCTCACGCTATGACTCTCTTCAGACAGAAAAGAGATCTTGGAACTACAGCCACCATTGTTACTGCCATCTTATTGGCAGCTGTTGGAGCTACCACCGCGGCATTAGCCATGAGTCACACTGTGCAGACTGCTCAGACCCTGAATAATCTTTTAGCCAATGTAGCTCATGCCTTAGATGTACAAAAAGGAATTAATGCTCAACTAAAAGGAGGCTTGATGGCGTTCAATCAGAGGATTGACCTCGTGCAGGAGCAAATTGGTACCCTATGGCAAATCGCTCAACTTGGCTGTCAATGGAAGTATGCTGGACTTTGTGTCACTAGCATACAATATGAGAATTTTTCCTGTGCTGCAAATCTGTGTAAACAATTGTCTAGCTAACCAGATCCATCTTTAAGGCATAGCATTCCGCAGCTCTCTACAGTTCCCCGTTTTTGTTTTAGACGCATCAGGCAAGAGTAGAGGTGTGATCTCTGATATTAGAAATAAATTGGGACTTTGTACTGATGTTCATTTAGGTGTCATCCACCCAAAGAGCATCAGACCCGTCCGATACCTTTTTCTCAGAGGCGGGACCTGGGGCATCAACCCGCATGCAATCAGACATGCTCTTCTCTGGGTCCAAAGCGGCTGACCCTGAGTGCAGTGCTTAGCCTCGTATCCTGAGCATAACATTTGAGCTTTTTATGGTAGCCAACCATGCTTGGGGAGACTGTCCTGCTTCAATGGCTGTAAGGGCCTGAATGGTCATGGCTGCATTACGCTGTTGTGAGACTCTAATCTTGCATATATACCACAGGCAAACCAAGGAGACCAATACCAGAAGGCCTGCTAACGCTCCCATGCCCGCCCATTCCTTCAGATGATTCATGGCTGCAGCAATCCATGATGATAATCCTGTGGCTAGTCCTGCGTCCACTCTGGTAGAATTTACTGTGACAATGGCCACTCTCAGCTGCTCCATGGTAGTATCGAATTCTCCAGTCCAATTACCTAAAATATAGCTCGACAATTGTTTAGACAGATTTGCAGCACAGGAAAAATTCTCATGTTATATGCTAGTGACTCAAAGTCCAGCATACTTTCATTGACAGCCAAGTTGAGCAATTTGCCGTAGGGTACCAATTTGCTCCTGCACGAGGTCAATCCTCTGATTGAACACCATCAAGCCTCCTTTTAGTTGAGCATTAATTCCTTTTTGTACATCTAAGGCATGAGCTACATTGGCTAAATGATTATTCAGGGTCTGAGCAATCTGCCCAGTATGACTCATGGCTAATGCCCCGGTGGTAGCTCCAACAGCTGCCAATGAGATGGCAGTAACAATGGTGGCTGTAGTTCCAAGATCCCTTTTCTGTCTGAAGAGAGTCATAGCGTGAGGAGCATCAATGGGCACAGACACCCAGCGAGGCATGCGAATAACCAGGGCATACCTAAATTTACTAGCATTCCAGCATTGGGCAAAAAAGCAAGTATCATTACCACAATTACTTGGCTCTATCTGGCTAATAATGAATAAAAATGGGGGATATAAACAAACAGGTGTGGGTTTATAGGAAATATTATGAGAAGCCTTAACCCCCTCGTTGGAACATCCTGCATCAGTTCTAGAACTAGCAGTGGTGGTGTCCGAGGTCTGAGTAGGTTCAGAAGACCATTGCCCCCAGGGGCGAGACGTGCTCCATGTAAATTGACTAACTCCATGTTTTCCTCCATTTTTGAAAGTCATTTAAGGTTCTTAAATTATTTTTTCCCTTTTTTTTAAATTTTTCATCAATTACACTTTATTCATTGGAGGGAGGGGCTCCACTGACTATTCTTTCTCTCCTTCTAAGTGGGAATTAAGGACCCTACCTTGAGCCCTTGTTACTTATCTACTTTGGATATGTAAGTTGAAATCTGAGTGGCTTAAATCCACTTTTAAATGAGTACATGTCATGTGTTTCTGAGTCTGGGTTACCCCACTTGGGATGATATTTTCTGGTTCCATCCACTTGTCTGCAAATTTCATGATTTTCTTATGTTTTTTTTTTTTCACCAAACCTATTTAGGGTTCTTTTTAAATTTTTATTAATTACACTTTAGTCACTTTGTATCCCCCCTGTAGCTCCCTTCTTCCTTCCCTCCTAACCCATTCCCCTTCACCAAGCATGTCCCTCTCCAAGTCCACTGATAGGTGAGGTCCTCCACTCCTTCCTTCTGATCCTAGTCTATCAGATCTCATCAAGACTGGCTGCATTGTCTTCCTCTGTGGCCTGGTATGGCTGCTCCCTGCTCAGGGGGAGGTGGTAAAAGATCAGGCCAATCAGTTCATGTCAGAGACAGTCCCTATTCCCATTACTATGGAACTCACTTGGACACTGAACTGTCATGTGCTATATCTATGCAGGAGTTCTAGGTTATCTCAATGCATGGTTCTTGGTTGGAGTATCAGTCTCAGAAAAGACCCCTGTGCCCAGATTTTTTGGTTCTGTTGCTCTCTTTGTGGAACTCCTGTCCTCTCGAGGTCTTACTATTTCCCACTTCTTTCATAAGATTCCCTGCACTCTACCCAAAGGTTAGCCATAAGTTTCAGCATCTGCTTTGATACCCTGCAGGGCAGAGCCTTTCAGATGCCTTCTGTGGGAGGCTCCTGACTTGTTCCCTTTTTTTTTCCTTTTTCTGATGTCCATCCTTTTTGCCTTTCTGAGTGGGGATTGAGCATTTTAGCCAGAGTCATTCTTCTTGATTAGTTTCTTTAGGTGTACATATTTTAGTAGGTTTATCCTATATTATATGTCTAATATCCACTTATAAGTGAGTATATACCATGTGTGTCTTTATGATTCTGGGATAGCTCACTCAGGATGATCTTTTCCAGTTCCCACCATTTACCAGCAAATTTCATGATTTTCTTGGTTTTTTATTGCTGAGTAATTAATATTCCATCTTGTAGATGGACATTTGCTCAGCTATGTTCGTAACACCTTTATTAGTAATAGTCATAAAAAACCTAGATATCCCTCAACTGAAGAATAAATACAAATATTGTGCTACATTTATGCAATGGAATACTACTCAGCTCTTAAAAAGGAGGAAATCAAGAAATTTGCAGACAAGTGGATAGAACTAGAAAAGATTATTTTGAGTGAGGTATTCCAGAAGCAGAGATACATGCATTATATATACTCACTTGTAAATGAATATTAGCCATATTATATAGAATTAACATACTAAAATGTACAGACCTAAAGAAGCTAAACAACGAGGAAGACCCTTGGGAAGATGCTTAATTCGTATTTGTAAAGGAAAGCAGGAGAGACACTGGAAGCTGAGAGGGAGTAGGACTGGAGTTTACCACAGGTGTCCTCTAAAAGACTCCAACCATCAGGGGATTGAAGCAGATTCAGAGACAGGTGCCACACAAGGATACCAACAAAGACAAAAAAAGGGCTCTTCAGGGAGGAGAGTGCATAGACTGATGCATCAATCAAAGACCATAGACAGCTCAGTCTCCATGTGGGCTCCCTAGTAAGAGGAGAAGAGAGAGTTTCTGACATGAACTATGTTGCTCGCTTCTTGGTCACTTCTCTCTGGTGGGGCAACCTAGCCAGCCTACAGAGGAAGAGGGCACAGGCAGTCCTGATTTGACCTGATAGGCTAGGTTCAGACAGTAGATGAGAAGAACCTCCCCTATAGTGGAAGGATTGGGGAAGAAGAGGGACAGACGGTGGGACCAGGAGGAGATGAGGGAAGGGGCTACAACTGGGATACAAAGTGAAAAATTGTAAATAATAATACTACTAAATATTTATCAGTTGTATGATGTACAAATTTTAGTTTCCCAAATTCTGCAAAATTCCTGCCAAATTCCATTGTCTTGTTTTTCCGTAGGGTTATTCCCTGCAGGCAATTGAATTTGATTATACAAAGAACAAATATAACTTTTAAAAAAAATAATTTCTTTGGCTTGTTGCCAAGAAATGGAAAAATTCTCTTTAAAGCTTTACTGTTAACATGATGATTATTATAAAATTCCAAAATTTCCAGCACATTTACTATTAATAATTGCTCAGTCTCTTCATTTTTTGTTCCAATGGACCAGCCAACCTTGTAAGAGACTGAATATGAGTGATGTATAATAGATAATTTCTATTTCAAATTCTCTGTTTCAGTTGTATAAATAATGATATTAATACTTAATAATCAGAAATAAGCTCAGCAGTTTCTATATGTAATATGGTGCTCTCTGCATATTCTGATTCATTAATTATATTGTAGGTTCAGAAAAATCTAATAAAACCATAAAAATTGCAGATACCTCTGATTTTTTTAACTGAAGCATATGGGCTTGGAATCACTTTATTCATATTTTCTGATTTATAATCTGTCATTTCTGATTTATTTTCAGTGGTATAAAATGTAGACATTTCAGAAATTGGTGTCCTTTTTACTATATTGAGAGATAATCCAATTAGTTCTCTTTATGAACTAATTGGACTTATTTGCTTTTGGGATATTTGTTATTAAGTCTCCCAAATAATTGCTACAGTCTATTTGACATTCTTCATTAATTATGCATAAAGAGGTAATTTTAGCATTTTAAGGTACTATGATTTGTGCTGAGTCTGTCCCTGATAATTGCCATATTTTATTTTTCTTTTTCCAATTAGACCAGAAAACCTTTGAGGATAAACTTTTCTAAAACTCTGTTCATGTGCTAAGAAGATCCATTCTAACATACTGTTTCCTTTCTGCATGAGGCCAGTAGGAGAATGAATAGAAGTCACTATAACTAGAATGTAGTTGTTTGGGATCTAGGTGTGCATCTTGCAATTTTTGCTCTCCCTGAGTCAATTCTTTCTCTGTTTTAGCGGGTAATTATCTGGGGATGTTTAAGTTTGAACAACCTTGTAAAGTTTGAAGCAAATACTCAACTCTTGAATAATTAAGCCAAGAGTAGGGCATACCTAGTTAATATTTTCCAATAGTTTTTGAAAGTCATTAAGTGTTTGTAACTGATCTTTTCAAATATGCACCTTTTGTGGTTGAATCTTTTGTTTAATTGATTTAAATCCTAGATAGCTGATAGAATCTCCTCTCTGTATTTTTAGGAGTAATCTGTAACTCCAACTAGGTGATATACTCTTTTGATTCATTAAACATTCTCCCTAATGTATTTTCATCAGAAACGGCCAATACAACATCATCCATATAATGACAAATTATGGATTGAGGAAGTTGTTTATGAATTATTTCTAGCAGCTGTTGTATAAAATATTGACATAGAGTTAGAATATTTAACATTTCTTGAGTAAGAAATCTCCACTAGTAGGTACTATAAAAGGAAATTTTCCTCTATCTTGCTCTTGTAGGGAAATACTAAAAAAAGCAGTCTTTAAAATCAATTATTATTATAAGCCATCCTTTCGGTAATAATATGTATTACCGAAAGGCCCATAAGTTAGATCAATTTACTTATAGCCCTTAGATCAGTCAATATCCTCCATTCACATGGGTTTGTCAGTTAACCATTTTAAAGAAAGAGCTGTTGGTTTCCCTATACCTCCAGAATTTCCTGTTTTATCTATTACAGCTGCTGTGCCCTTGATTGATGAGCTACATGTATCTAAAGCTAGAGAAGTGTTGCCTTCTGTAATGTACATTAGATCTACAATACCTAATTAAAAAATAACAGCAATAATAATAAAGGAATATTTTTTATTTTTAATTTATTTTTATTTTTATTAATTACAGTTTATTCACTTTGTATCCTGCATGTACCTCCCTCCCTCCTTCCTTCACAATTCCATCTTCCCTCTTCCCCACCCATGTCCCTCTCCCAGTCCACTGAAAAGGAAGGTCCTCCTCCCCTTCCCTCTAATCCTCGTCTATCAGGTCTCATCAGGAGTGGCTGCATTGTCTTCTTCTGTGGCCTGGTAAGGCTGCTCCCCACCTTGGGTGGGAGTTGATCAAAGAGCAAGCCACTCAGTTCATGTCAGTAACAGTCCCTGTTCCCATTACTATAGAGGCCACTTGGATACTGAACTGCCATAGGCTACCCCTGTGCAGGGGTTCCAGGCCATCTCCATGAGCAGTCCTTGGCTGGAGTATCAGTTTCAGAAAAGACCCCTGTGCCCGTATTTTTAGGATCTGTCACTGTCCTTGTGGAGCTCCTGTCCTCTCCAGGTCTTACTATCTCTCACTTCTTTCATAAGATTCCCTATACTCTGACCAAAGTTGGCTATGAGTCTCAATGTTCAACGTCCTTAGTCATCAGGAAAATGCAAATCAACATGACCCTGAGATTTCACTTTACACCCATCAGAATGACTAAGATGAATAACTCAAGTGACAACACATGCTGGAGAGGATGTGGAGAAAGGGGAACCTTCCTCCACTGCTGGTGGGAATGTAAACTATACAACTGCTTTGGACATCAATATGGCACTTTCTCAGACAATTAGGAATAGAGCTTCCTCAAGATCCAGCTATACCACTCCTAGGCATATATCCAAAAGATGCTCAAGTATACAACAAAGCTGTTTGTAGCAGCTTTATTTGTAATAGTCATAAGCTGGAAACAACCCAGATGCCCCTCAGTTGAGGAAGGGATACAGAAATTGTGGTATATCTACACAATGGAATATTACTCAGTGATAAAAAAAAATAAGAAAATCATGAATTTTGTAGGTAAATGGTGGGAACTGTTAAAGATCACCCTGAGTGAGGTATCTCAGGAGCAGAAGGACACACAGGGTACATACTGACTCATAAGTGGATACTAGACATATAATATAGGATAAACATACTAAAATATGGATTCCTAAGGAAGCTAATCAGGAAGGAGGACTCTGGCTAAGATGCTCAATCCCTATTCAGAAAGACAAAGAGAATGGACATTGGAGGAGTGAGAAAACAGGAAACAGGACAGGAGCCCACCAGCAGGCCTCTGAAAGGAGCTACCCTGCAGGGTATTGAGGCAGATGTTGAGACTCAAAGGAATATGTTTCACTATGATATTTAATGTTTTCATTTCCCAAGAGATAAGTGTCACATGGAAAACACTTGCGCTAATTCAAGCAAAAGTATAGGGAAAGGAGGGAAACAAACCGTATCTTTTGGCTTTAGTTGTTTATAGAGGAGACACAGAATATAGAACAGTTGGTGATTAGGAATAAAAACAATGAGTAAGATAGAAAAAATAAATTCAGATTTCCTGTACAACTGTAGAATGGCTATAATCCACAGAAATATTTCTAAACCAAAAGAAATGATAAATATTTATGATGATAGATATGTCAATTATGCTTTTGTTTCCAAAGGTAATATTCCTAACATGATCTTAAATAAAGAATAAATGTTAGGGGCAACTTAAGAACATGAACGGAGGTTTTCTGGGTCTGGTATTTATATCTATTTCCCATATGGAATAGCTGATATGCTCACTAACTAGAGTAAATCAAATAAATAAATAAATGCTTTGGTTGCCTAAAAGAATTATATTTTTGCCTCAATTAGCTCCATTGTTTTCTAGGTGAAATCTTCCTTTTGGGAAATAAAAATGTTGAGTAAACACAATGAAGGAAATCCTTCAACTCTTAAGATTTTATCCACAAAGACATACCCAAATAATAATGATTAACAAAATAATGTGCTTTAAGTCCCAGATTAAGCCTGTCTATTCTTATTTTAAAGATAAACAAGTAAATTAAGTAAAAAAATACAATGGGGAAGCATTGCTTTAAATTCTATTTTCTCTTTTTTGTTAAAATTAATTTAACAGTTTCATACATTTATTTTGGAATTTCATACATGTACATAGTACATTCTGGGTGTTATTCAACAAGCTCATCCAACTGCATCCCAAATCTCCCTCCTACTATTATTTTTCTTTTTGATTAGTTTTGACCTATGTTTTGTGACCTATTGTTTTTAACCAAGTCACTTACAAGGGCATGGATGTGGGGCTATTCCCCTGGAGCACCAGTAGTTATTTCACCACACTATACTAATGAAGACAATGACCTCTCTCTCCCAGAAATAATCAGCTAGCACTAGCTTTCCAGGAAGGAGTGAGTTCCGTAAGTAGTACCTCTTCCATTCATAACTGTATGTTAATGGGTTCAGTCTCAGGAAGACTTTGTGAAGGAAACCACATGACATTCCTAAAAGATAATTTTTCATAGCTTTGATTCCATTTTCTGGTTCTTAAATTTTTCTCCTCTTCTTCTGTAATATTCCTTGAGCCTTGTAGCAGAAAATATGGAACTTGCTTTGAGGGACAAACATTTAACAGTTGCTTATTTTCAGTCCCTTGACAAGCCATAATCATGTCTTTGCATTAAGTCATGTTCCTAATACAAAAAAGCAGATCAAGGCTGAAGGCTGAAGGCTGAAGTTTACTGTTATAAATATTTAGGAAACAGTTTGGCAACATGACCATTTATCAAAAGAGAAGCAATGGCTTACTCCTAAGACCTATTACCTCCCAACCTATGCATCTTTGACCTTGTTAACAGCCATAAAACATTGCCTTTTGGAACTTGGTATCAGACCTAATCAGAACACACTGTATTACCCCTATAACAGCAATGCCACTGTAGTACCAGTGGACATATCTTTCCTAGCATGTTGGTATTGTAACATAGAGTGTACATAATGACAAAACTAACCACTTTTTTATTGATTTGGAGATCTGCTCCATAGAAGGTGTTACATGTCTGGCAGTGCAACAGGAACAACTGTCCATGGCTAAAGAAGCATAGTCTCTGAGTTATGTGGGTTGGGGTTATATCTACTGGCATTGTTTAAATAAGTGGCTATATAATTACACTTCCTTCTAAATAATTGTATTTATAATTTGTGCACATCTCAAAGTTGCTTAGAGAAGATTCTTATTGCTATGGATAGTGGATAATGAAGAGCCTTATAACTGTTTATGTTGAGAGACTGGAAGTTAGACAGACTTCCTAAAAAGCAGACAGATAGAAAGGCTATCTGGTGAACTTCCCAGATGACTGCTTTGAGAAACAAACATTTAACAGTTATTTATTTTCAGTCCCCTGACTGGCTTATTTCTCACCTTCTTAATCCAAGACAAAATCCTGTCAGCTTAAAACAAAAGTCATAGAATGCATGTCAATGGACAGGTTCAACAAGTTCAAGGCCAGATCAGGACAGGTTAACATGCTATAGGCCAAATAGGCATACTGTCTTTCTTTAAACTGACCCAAACTAAACTAGGGAGAGAAGAAACTTTAGAGACATTTAAAACCTTCTAGCCCTCAAGAAAAAGCTAGGCTTGAGCTTCTTGAATCCTTCCTTACCTTGGAGTCTTTTTAGTGGCATGGTTTCCTCACTCTCAATAAAAACCTTTATTCAGCTGCTGATTATGTCTGATCCTGTTTACTGTGCCTGACATTTCTCTGCCAATACCTGTAGAGATGGAGATCTCTTTCCCTTCCATTTAATTCTTTAACTGAAAGTTGAAAATAAATTGCAAGCAGAATTTTGTGCCTCAAAACATTTATAAGAAAGAGATTAAGAAAGCTATGCAAATGTTTTTATCTCTTATGAAAAATAGTAGAGATTTCAAAAGACAAAGGGAAACCCAAGTATGGAGGGAAAAGCAATGGAAGTATGACTTCAGGGCAAATAACAAAACTGAAACAATATAGACTATGCTACTCGGCACTTCATTGTCATAAAAAAATTAAGAGAAATAATTTTAAATAAAAGTGGGTCAGTTATGATTCATTGTTGCAGGGGTACTTAAGGTAATCATGACTATATAAAGCAAAGATATCCTGAGAGCAATATTAGACTCAAAATAAAAGTCTCCTGTTAAACCTGCTTTTGTTACATCCAAGTTCTGGCCTTCTAGATGGTGCTTCCTAAACTCAGGGTAAAATTCCCTTCTAAGGTACTTTCCTACATGACAAATAACTCTGATAGTATTTTCTTAACATACCCACAAATGTG
Organism: Meriones unguiculatus; assembly: GCF_030254825.1. Taxonomy (NCBI): domain Eukaryota; kingdom Metazoa; phylum Chordata; class Mammalia; order Rodentia; family Muridae; genus Meriones; species Meriones unguiculatus. The sequence goes on along the minus strand of NC_083365.1, from coordinate 3,160,812 downwards.
ACTCACTACTCTCCTTGGCATTTCAAAGTACAATCATGAATTAGGATTAACTAACACATTCACTTAAGTAGGTTTAAACACTATTGAGGAGCAGTATATTCTTACTTTACATTCTTACTTTCTCTTCAGATCACAAGCATTCCAGTTCAGTGGTGTAACAGTCAAGGAACAGTACCCAAGGAAAAATAGAAGCCTCAACCACAGAACTTCTAAAATTAGATGAATTCCTGGACCTTGCATCTGAACTTGATGGGTTTGGTTTTTTTTTATTTTTAAAGAAATTTATTTATTTTTTTATTAATTACAGTTTATTCTATTTGTATCCTACCTGTAGTCACCTCTCACATCCCCTCCCAATCCCACTTTCCCTCCCTCATCTCCTCCCATGCCCCTCCCCAAGTCCACTGATAGGGGAGTTCATCCTCCCCTTCCCTCTGACCCTAGCCTATCAGGTCTCATCAGGACTGGTTGCACTGTCTTCATCTGTGGCCTGGTAAGGCTGCTCCCCCATCAAGAGGAGGTGATCAATGAGCTGCCATGGACTACATCTGTGCAGGGGTTCTAGGTTATCTCCATTCATGCTCCTTTGTTGGAATATCAGTTTCAGAAAAGACCCCTGGGCCCATATTTGAGAGGTACATTTGAGAGGATAGGTTTCAGAAGAGAGAGAAGACTATAAGAATTAAAAATTCCTGTCCCTGAAAAAAGTACATTTTAATTAGGGGGATTCTACATAGTTACTATTCTCTTATCAAGATCAAGGGTCTGTCTACTTGAACACTCAGTGTACTTCATTAGTGTCCTAACTAATGAGATATGGCAGAAGTGACTCTATGTAAACGCCCAGGGTTTGTTTTTTGTTTGTTTTTATGTTGTTGTTTTATCATGGTAATTTTTTTTAAATTTTTTATTCACCAAATATCCTTATTCAGCCCCATCCTTCCTCTGCTCCTAGTCCCACCCACCTTTTCTCTCCCTCTCAGAAAAGGGGAGCTCCCTTTCCCATCCAGCCTAGATCATCAATTTTCATCAGAACTGAGCACATCCTTTTCTGCTGTGGCCTGGCAAGGTAGTCCAGTGAGGGAGAAGTGATGTAAAAGCTAGTGAGTCCCTGTCCAATGCAGTCCCCACTTCCCTTACTAGAGGACACGCCTGAAGCCTAAGGTGCTGATCTACTACATCTTTGTAGGGGACCTACAGGGCCCTTGGTTGATGCTTCAGTCTCAGCAAGCCCCTCTGAGTCCTAGTTAGTTGGCTCTGTTGGTCCTGTAGACTTCCTGTCACCTTCAGGTCCTTATCTCTTTCCTCCCACTTTTCCATGAGACTCCTTAAACATAACCCACTGTTTGACTGTGAGTCTTGGCATCTGTTTTGAGGTGCTGCTGGGTAGCACCTCTTAGAGGACAATTCTATCAGGCTCCTGTCTGCAAGTTTAGCAGAGTACCATTCATAGCTTCTGGCATTGGGAACTTCTGTAAAGTTGGTCTTTGGCAGGGCCAGGCATTGTTTAGGCATTCCCTCAGTCTCTGCTCTGTCTGCTCTGTCTTTATCCCTGCACATCTTGTAGGGTAGATTTTGGGTGGGTTGGTATTCCGCTCCCTCTGTTAGGAGACTACTCTAGTTAGTGGATATTCTCTTCAGTCTCTATGGGCTCTGCTACTAAATCTTTGCTTGGTTCCACCTCATGTCCTCCCAGGAGCCTACCATGAGTTAGGTCTCCAGCTTGTCACAGAAATATCCCCGCACCAGTTTCTCTTTCCTCTATAGGCTTTCTGTCCTCTTGCTCTCAGTCTATCCAGATGCTGTTGGAAAGTGGAGAAGAGCCTCGAATTCATTGGCACAGGAGACAACTTCCTGAATAGAACACCAACAGCTTTGGCTCTAAGATCAACAATTAATAAATGGGACCTCTTGAAACTGAAAACCTTCTATAAAACAAAGAACAAAATAGACAATAGGACGAAATGACAATTTACATATTAGGACAAGATCTTCACTTATCCTACATCTGGAAAAAGGCTAATATCCAAAATATGTAATAAACTCAAAAAATCAGACACCAATAAACAAAAGAACCCAAATTTAAAAATGTGGTAATGTATAAGGTTTGGTGTAAGCCTACAGGAGAGTTGGCTTTAATTTCTAGAGTATTTTCAAGCTCTGAGACAACATATAAAACCTCTATTATTCTGAAGCTCATATGTTTGATAGAACATTTGGAAAAACAACATTATGTGAAGAGTTGGTGTCCAAGGAGAACCATCTATTTTAGCCACACTTCTCAAGGTATACTGTACATGTGTGTGAGAAAACTTATAGATGATCTGAAAGCCAGCAAATTATGATTCAGCCTCATGAAATGAGAGCCTGTGACAGAAGTGCCCAGGTGAGTTATTCACAAATTCCTGACCCACATAATTCATCTAACAAGGGGTGGATCCAAGATGGCGATGAGTGCGAACAGTTTCTGAGTTACAGAGGAGCTGAACCACCTGAGTTGGTGAGTGGAAGGACTACTGAAGCCAAGGAAGCTATGGTGACACTTTCTAAACGAGAGGGAGCATTGCATGATGTGAGAACTTTGATCTCAGGTCACCCGTGGACTTGTTTGGGGAATGAGAGAAACGATCCTTTGATCTCTTGGCACTCCCCTTTTTCGGTCCTCCCTCCTCCTCGGCACAGCTGGCTCACCGAGATTCTCAGCTCAGAGCTCACTGCCTGGGAACAATGGTGGCAAAGGCAGAGCTCCTGGCCCCTCAGCCTCAACTGCCAGTCATACTACATTGGAGTCCATGATCCACAGTGCCATCCTCCCACAGTCCTGGCCATACTGACTCCCCAGAGTTTCTCAGACACTGACTGTACAGCCCACCCAAACCCTTGGTGACAGACAATAGGGTATATAGCCACCAAAGTCCAGCAGACCCGCCAAACAAACTAAGCACACCAGGCACCGGGCCTCCCAGACCTGGATAGCACAGTGGAGGGCCCCCAGAACTTCCCAGAAGGCATCTGGACCAGCATCCCAGTCTCCAGCTGTAGCTGGACTTCCTAACCTGTTGGCTGCAGCATCACTGAGCTGGCAGAGTGCATCAGTCCTCCTGCATATGACTAAGCAGGGCCAAACCAGAGAGTAGAGAGCCCAGATACCCACATCCTTGCCGATGTGACCTGTTTGAGAATTAGTGGGCCCTTGAGTGTCTACAGAGCCCCCGATCCAGGGTCCTTCTAAACTAGAAGCCAGGTATCAGACCCTTCCCACCCACACACACACTGTGGGAAACAGAGGGACTCTTGGGACATCGAAGCCACTGTTCTGCAGGTCCAACTGTGGAGTTAAGGTGGATAATGCCAGGAGCTCAGACAGAGCCGACTACTAGGGCCCTATAGATCACTGAGGTATTCAGAGAGCCTGCATAAGGAAATTGCACTGCCACTATCACCAGTGCCTGCTACTTCTAAAGCACATGCACAAGTAACTCCTCAGATGCCTGCTGCCTTGCACCTCCCATACACTCAAGGGTTCAACATTCCCTATCACTCTATCCCTCGAGGCACAATTCAATGAACATTTACACACACACACACACACACACACACACACACACACACACACACTTGCCTGCATTTGCCCTTCTGTGCCTGTGGAATTTTCTCCCACAGGTACAGCTAAAGCACCAATATACAATCTGAAGCCATGGGACCTCTCTCATCTTCCCAAAGAATTCTCCAGACACCAGAGAGAGAGAGAGAGAGAGAACCAGTCTGAACTGCAGAATCAAGGGAAAAAAAGGGAAGGTTAAGCCAATGGCCAGGAATCAGCAAAAGAACACATCCAACATAAATCAGGACATCATGGCTTCACCAGCAACCCCCAACACTGATGGACACTCAAATTCATCAGAAGAAAGGAAAGAGAAACCCTCCTCCATTCTTGGTGGGATTGCAAACATGTACAACCACTTTGGAAATTAATCTGGCACTTTCTCAGACAATTAGGAATAGTGATTCTTCAAGATGCAGGTATACCACACCTTGGCATATATCCAAAAGATGTTCCAGTACACAACAAGGACATTTGGTCAACCATGTTTATAGCAGCTTTGTTTGTAATATCTAGAACCTGGAAACAACCCAAATGTCCCTCAGTTGAGGAATCGATACAGAAATTGTGGTACATTTACACAATGGAATACTACTCAGAAATTAAAAACAAGGAAATCATGAAATTTGCAGGCAAATGGTGGGACCTAGAAAAGATCATCCTGAATGAGCTATCCCAAAAGCAGAAAGACACACATGGTATATACTCACTTATATAGACCTATAAGAAAGGATGAACATACTGAAATATAAGCACCTAAAGAAGATAAACAAGAAAGAGGACCCTGGGGAAAATGATCAATCCTCCCTTAGAAAGACAAATGGAATGGACATTGGATATAGGAGCAAACAAGTAACATTTCAGGAACCTACCACAGAGGACCGCTAAAGGCGCTACCTAACAGTGTATCAAAGCAGATATTAAGACTTATAATACTCATAATACTCAAACCTTCAGCAGAGTGCATGGAATCATATGAAAGAAGGGGAAGTTAGTATGACCTGGAGAGGACAGGAGCTCTACAAGGACCAAATATATCTGAGCATAGGGGTCTTTTATGAGACTGTTTCTCCAACCAAGGACCATGTATGGATATAACCTAGAACCTCTGCTCAGATGTAGCCCGTGATAGCTCAGTATCCAAGTGGGTACCCAGTAAGGGGAACAGGGACTATTTCTTACATGAAATCAATAGCAGGCTCTTTTACCTCCCCTCCCCTGGGAGGATCAGCCTTGCTAGGCAACAGAGGAGGACTTTGCAGCCAGTGCTGAAGATAGCTGATAAACCAGTATCAGAGGAAATTGACTTCAAAACTATGCTTACCCAATTCTTTGAGGAAAATAAAGAGGAAACAAACAAATCTCTCAGAGCAATAGCATACAAATTCAGACAGTTAAAGAGGAAATGAACAAATCTATCAAAGATTTGGCCAATCAAGTGGAGGCAAAGAAAGAGTAAATGATGGTGTCCTCTGCTTTACTGAAGCTTTTCAGTTTCATGAAGTCCCAATGATTGATTGTTGATCTTAGAGCCTCTGCTGTTTGTGTTCTGTTCAGGAAGTTGTCTCCTGTAGCAATGAGTTCTAGGATCTTCCCCACTTTTTCTTCTAACTGATTTAATGTATCTGGTTTTATGCTGAGGTCTTTGATCCACTTGGACTTCAGTTTTGTGCAGGGTGATACATATGGATCTATTTGCATTTTTCTACATGTAGATATCCAGTTGGACCAGCACCATTTGTTGAAGATGCTATCTTTTTTCCATTGTATAGTTTTAGCATCGTTGTCAAAGATCAGGTGACCATAAGTGTGTGGGTTTATTTCTGGGTCTTCTGTTCGGTTCCATTGATCCACCATTCTGTTTCTATGCAGGTATCATGCAGTTTTTTATTACTGTTGTTCTATAGTACAGCTTAAGATCAGGGATGGAGATACCTGCAGAAGACCTTTTCTTGTAGAGGATTGTTTTAGCAATTCTGGGTTCCTTGTTATTCCATATGAAGTTGAGACTTTTTCTTTCAAGCTCTATAAAGAATTGTGTTAGTAATTTGATGGGATTTGCATTGAATCTGTAGATTGCTTTTGGTAAGATGGCAATTTTTACTATGTTAATCCTACTAAGCCATGAGCATGGGAGATCTTTCCATCTTCTCATATCTTCTTCTAATTCTTTCTTCAGAGACTTGAAATTTTTTTCATACAAGTCTTTGACTTGTTTGGTTAGGGTTACAACAACATACTTTATGTCATTGATAGCTATTGTGAAGGGTGTTGTTTTCCTAATTTCTTTCTCAGCGCTTTTTCTTTTGTATACAGGAGGGTTACTGATTTTTTTTGAGTTAATGTTATATCTGGCCACTTTGCTGAAGGTGTTTATCAGCTGTAGGAGTTCCCTTGTAGAATTTTTGGGGTCAATCACATATACTATCATATCATCTGCAAATAGTGATAATTTGTTTTCTTCCTTTCCAATTTGTATCACCTTGATCTCCTTCAACTGTATTATCATTCTAGTAGGGACTTCCAGACCTATGTTAAATAAATGTGGAGAGATTGGACAGCCTTGCCTTGTCCCTAATTTCAGGGGATTGCTTTAAGTTTCTCTCCGTTTAGTTTGATGTTGGCTATAGGCTTGCTGTATATTGCCTTTACTATGTTTAGATATGTGCCTTGTATCCCTGATCTCGCCAATACTTTAAACATGAACAGATGTTGTATTTTGTCAAATGCTTTTTCAGCAACTAAGGATATTATCATATGTTTATTTTTTTCTTTCAGTTTGTTAATTTGGTGGATCACATTGATGGATTTCCATATATTGAACCACCCCTGCATAAAAAGGACACAGTCATCAAAACAAAATGAATGCCTACAGGTTGGGAAAGAATCTTCACCAACGCTTTATCTGACAGAAGGCTAATATCTACTATATATAAAGAACAAACGAAGCTGAAAAGCAACAAACCAAGTAATCCAATTAAAAAATGGGGAACACAGCTAAACAGAGAATTCTCTATAGGGGAATATCAAATGGCAGAGAAACACTTAAAGAAATGCTCACATTCATTAGCCATCAGGGAAATGCAAATCAAAACAACCCTGAGGTTTCACCTTACACCCATCAGAATGGCCAAGATCAAAAACTCAACTGATAACACATGCTGGAGAGGGTTTGGAGAAAGGGAAACCCTCCTCCACTGCTGGTGGGAATGGAAACTTGTACAACCACTCTGGAAAGCAATCTGGCACTTTCTCAGACAACTAGGAATAGTGCTTCCTCAAGATCCAGCCAGACGACTCCTAGGCATATATCCAAAAGAGGCTCAATTACACAATAAGGACATTTGCTCAACCAAGTTTGTAGCAGCTTTATTTGTAATAGCCAGAAGATGGGAAAAAAACCTAGTTGCTCCTCCACTGAAAAATGGATACAAAAATAGTAGTACATCTATGCAATGAAATATTACTCAGCAATGAAAAATAAGGAAATCATGAAATTTGCAGGGACCTGGAAAGGGTCATCATAAGTGAGCTGTCCCAAAAGCAGAAAGACACACATGGTATATACTCACTCATATAGATATGTAATATAGGATAAACCTACTAAAATCTGTACATCTAAAGAAACTCATCAAGAGGGAGGACCCTGACTAAATTGCTTAATACCCATCCTGAAAGGCAAAAAGGGTGGACATCAGAAGAAGAAGAAAACAGGAAACAAGTTAGGAGCCTGCCACAGATGGTCTCTGAAAGTCTCTGCCCTGCAGACTATCAAAGGAGATGCTAAAACTTACGGCCAACTGTTGGGCAGAGCGCAATGGAATCTTATGAAAGAAGGGAGAAATAGTAAGATCTGGAGAGGACAGGAACTCCACAAGGAGAGCAACAAAACCATACAATTTGAATACAGGGGTCTTCCCTGAGACTCACATTCCAACCAAGTACCATGCATGGAGATAACCTAGTCTCCTTCACAGATGGAGCCCATGGCAGTTCAGTGTCCAAGTGGGTTCCATAATAATGGAAAGAGGGACTGCCTCTGACATAATCTGATTGACCTGCTCTTTGATCACCTCCCCCTGAGCAGGGAGCAGCCTTACCAGGCCACAGAAGATGACAATGCAGCCACTTCTGATGAGAACTGATAGTCTAAGATCAGAAAGAAGGAGAGGACGCCCCCCAGTCAGTGGACTTGGGGAGGGGCATGCATGCAGAAAGGGGAGGAAGGGGGGATCAGGAGGGGAGGAGGGATGAGCTTATATGGGGATATAAAATGAATAAAGTGTAATTAATAATAATAATGATAATAAAGGAAGGGAAAAAAAGAAAAGAAAGAGATGTCCATAAATATACAAGAGGCCTACATAACACCAAATAGACTACCCGAAAAGAAACACATCACGTCACATCATAGTCAAAACAATAATTCTACAGAACAAAGAAAAGATATTAAAAGCAGCAAGGGAAAAAGGCCAAGTAACTAATAAAGATTGGCCTATCAAAATCACAACAGACTTCCCTTCAGAAACTATGAAAGCCAAAAGGGCCTGGCCAGGTGTCATGCAGACTTTAAGAGACCACAGATGTCAACCCAGAATACTATACCGTGCAAAGCTTTCAATCTATAAAGATGGAGAAAACAAAATATTCCATGAGAAAACTAAATATAAGCAATATCTACACAGCAAATCAGCCCTACAGAAGATACTAGGAGAAAAACACCAATCTAATGAAAACAGCTCCACCCAAGAAAACATAGCACACAGATAATATCTCAATAAAAATTAAAAGAAAACAAGCAATGAATCACAGTTAAGACCACCAACTCCACAATAAAAGGAACTAATGTTCATTGCTCACTGTTATCTATTGACATCAATGGACTCAGCTCTCCAATAAAAAGACACAGACTAACAGAATGGGTGAGGAAACACGATCCAACATCTTGCTGTATCCAAGAAATGCACATCTGCAACAAAGATAAAAACTACCTCAGAGTAAAGGGCTGGGAAAATGTTTTTCAAGCAAATGGAACCAGAAAACAAGCTGGGGTAGCTATCCTAATATCTAATAAAATGGACTTTCAACCACAATTAATCAAAAAAGATGAGGAGGGACACTACATTCCCATCAAAGGAAAAATCCACCAAGAGGCCATCACAGTTCTAAACACCTATGTCCCAAATACAATAACTCCTACATTCATAAATGAGACATTATTAAAACTTAAATCACACACCAATCGCAACACCTTAATAGTAGGAGACTTCAACACCCCACCTTCACCAAGGGACAGATCATCTAGACAGAAGCCAAATAGGGAAATAAAGGCACTTACAGAGGTCCTAATTCAAATGGACTTAACAGACGTCTATAATACTTTTCACCCAAACTCAAAAGAGTATACCTTCTTTTCAGCACCTCATGGAACTTTCTACAAAATAGACCATATAGTTGGTCACAAAGCAAGCCTCAGTAGATACAAGAAGATTAAAATAATCTTCCATATTTTATCTGACCACCATGGACTAAAGCAATGAAATTAGCAAAAAGCCTACAAGCTCATGGAAACAGAACAACTTGCTGCTCAATGATAGCTGGGTTAAGGAAGAAATAAAGAAAGAAATTAAAGACTTCCTAGAAAATGAAGATACAACATAACCAAACTTATGGAACACAATGAAATCAGTGCTCAGAGAAAAATTCATAGCACTAAGTGCCTTCAAGAAGAGATATTTGACATCTCATAAAAGCAACTTAATGGTGCAACTGAAATACTTAGAAAAAAAGAAGCAAATGCACCCAAGAAGAGTAGATGGCTGGAAATAATCAAACTCAGGGCTGAAATCAATCAATTACAAACAAAACTATTCAAAGAATCCATGAAACCAAAAGCTAGTTCTTTGAGAAAACAAACAAGATACAAAAACCTTTAGCCAAACTAACTAAAAGCCAGAGAGAAACTGCCCAAATCAGCAAAATCAGAAATGAAAAGAGGGACATAACTACAGACACCGAAGAAATCAAAACAATGATTAGGTAGTACTAAAAAGCTTATATGCCACAAAATTTGAAAATCTAAAAGAAATGGACAATTTTCTTGATAGATTTTATTTACCAAAATTAAGTCAAGATCAGGTAGAAAGATAGAGTAGATTTATATCCTCTAAGGAAATAGAAGCAGTCATCAACAGTCTCTCTTCCAAAAAAAAAGCCCTGGGCCAGATGAATTCAGTGCAGAATTCTACCAGACCTTCAAAGAAGTGCTATCTCCAATTCTGTTCAAATTATTCCACAAAAAGAAACAGAAAGAACATTTCTAAACTCATTCAATGAAGTCACCTTGATACCTAAATCACACAAAGACCCAACAAAAAAGAGAACTTCAGACCTACCTCTTAGGAACATTGATGCAAAAATACTCAATAAAATACTTGCACACTGAATCCAAGAATACATCAAAGATATCATCCACCATGACCAAGTAGGCTTCATCCGAGGCATGCAAGGGTGTTTCAACATACGGAAATCCATCAATATAATCCAGCATATAAACAACATGAAGGAAAAAACAAACAAACAAACAAAAAACAAACAAACAAAAAAAAAACACATGACCCAGAAAAAGCATTTGACAAAATCCAACACATATTCATGTTTAAAGTCTTGGAGAGATCAGGGATACAAGGCACATACCTAAACATAGTAAAGACAATATACAGCAAGCCTATAGCTAACATCAAACTCAATGAAGAGAAACTTAAAGCAATCCCACTGAAATCAGGAACAAGACAAGGCTGCCCACTCTCTCCATATCTCTTCAACATAGTACTTTAAATCCTAGCTAAAGCAATAAGACAACTAAAGTTGATCAAGGGGGTACAAATCAGAAAGGAAAAGGTCAAAGTTTCACCATTCACACATGATATGATAGTATATATGAGCGACCCCAAAAAATTCTACCAGAGAACTTCTTCAACTGATAAACACCTTCAGGAAAGTGGCTGGATACAAAATCAACTCAAAAAAAAAATCAGAAACCCTCCTGTATACCAAAGACAAAAGGGCCAAGAAAGCAATCAGGGAAACAACACCCTTCACAATAGCCAAAAAAGAAATATAGTACCTTGGGGTGACTCTAAACAAACAAGTGAAAGACCTGTTTGAAAAAACTTCACATCTCTGAAGAAAGAAATCAAAGAAGATATTAGAAGGTAGAAAGATCTCCCATGCTCATGGATCAATAGTATTTGTTATTATTATTAGTTACATTTTAAGAACTCTGTATCCCAGCTGCATCCTGCTCCTTCATTCCCTCCCTCACTTCCTCCTCCCTGCCCCTTTCCAAGTCCACTGCTCTAAGAGGTCCTCCTCTCCTTTCATCTGACTCTCTTTTATCAGGTATTCAGGACTGGCTGCAAAGTCCCTTGAGGGGTGGGGAGGTCAAAGAGCCTGCCATTGAGTTCCTATCAGAAATAGTTCCTGTACCCCTTACTATGGGAAAACAATTGGTTACTGAGCTACCACGGGCTACATCCGAGCAGAGATACTAGGTTATATCCATACATGGTCCTTGGTAGAGTGTCATTCTCAGAAAAGACCCTTGTCATGAAATTTGCAGGCAAATGGTCAGATCTAGAAAAGATTTTTCTGAGTGAGCTATCCCAGAAGGAGGAAGACACATATGGTATATCCTCACTCATATAGCCCTATAAGATATGATAAACATAATGAAATCTATACACCTAAAGAAGATAAGCAAGAAAGAGGACCCCGGGTAAGATGATCAATCCTCACTTAGAAAGACAAATGGAATGTACATTGGACGTGGGAAAGAACAAGTAACAGGATGGGAGCCTACCACAGAGGGCCTCTGAAAGACTCTACCTAGCAGTGTATCAAAGCAGATACTGGGAATCATGACCAAACTTTCAGCAGAGTGCAGGGAATCATGTGAAGGAAGGGGGAGTTAGTGTGACATGGAGAGGATAGGAAGTCCACAAGGACCAAATATATCTGATTTGTAGGATTAACAGTGAAAATGGCCATCCTACCAAAAGCAATGTACAGATTCAGTGCAATTCCCATCAAAGTACCCACACAATTCTTTACAGTGTTTGAAAGAAAAAGTCTAAACTTCATATGGAATAACAAGAAACCCAGAATTGCTAAAACAATCCTCTACAATAAAAGGTCTTCTGGAGGTATCTCCATCCCTGACCTCAAGCTGCACTAAAGAGAAATACTAATAAAAACTGCATAGTATTGGCCTAGAAACAGAAAGGAGGATCAATGGAACTGAATAGAAGAACCAGAAATAAACCCAAATATCTATGAATAATTGATTTTTGACAAAGAAGCCAAAACCATTCAATAGAAAAAAGACAGCATGTTCAACAAATGGTGCTGGTCCAACTGGATGTCTACGTGCAGAAAAAATGAAAATAGATCCATATTTATCACCCTGCACTAAATTAAAGTCCGAGTGGCTCAAAGACCTCAACATAAAACCAGATACTCTAAATCAGTTAGAAGAAAATTGGGGAAGCGCCTAGAACTTATTGTCACAGGAGACAACTTCCTGAACAGAACACCAACAGCACAGGCTCTAAGATCAACAATCAATAAATGGAACCTCAGGAAACTGAAAGGCTTCTGTAAAGCAAAAGACACTGTTGTTTGAACAAAACGACAGCCTAGAGATTGGGAAAAGATCTTCACCAACCCTATATCTGACAGACCTAATATCCAGAATATATAAAGAACTAAAGAAGTTAAAAAGGAACAAATCAAGTAATCCCATTTAAAAAAAAATGGGGTACAGAGCTAAACAGAGAATTCTCTGTAGAGGAATATCGAATGGCAGAGAATCAATTAAAGAAATGCTCAAAGTCCTTAGCCATCAGGGAGATGCAAATCAAAATGACCCTGAGATTTCACCTGACACCCATCAGAATGGCTAAGTTAAAAAAATTCAAGTGACATCACATGCTGGAGAGCTTGTGAAGAAAGGGGAATGCTACTCCATTGCTGGTGGGAATGTAAACTTGTACAACCACTTTGGAAATCAATCTGGAGCTTTCTCAGACAATTAGGAATAGTTTTTCCTCTAGATCCCGCTACACCACTCCTAGCCATATATCCAAATGATGCTTAAGTATACAACAAGAACAATCATGTTTGTTTGTTTTTTTTCAACCATGTTTGTAGCAACTTTATTCACAATAGCCAGAACCTGGAAACAACCCAGATGCCCCTCAACTGAGGAATGGATACAGAAAGTGTGGTACATTTACACAATGGAATACTACTCAGCAATTAAAAACAAAGAAATCATGAAATTTACAGGTGAATAGTGGCAACTGGGAAAGATCATCCTGAGTGAGGTATCCCAGAAGCAGAAAGACCCACATGGTGTATATTCACTTTTAAGTGGATATTAGACCTATAAGATAGGATAAACATGCTAAAGAAGCTAAACAAGAAGGAGGACCCAGGGTAAAATGATTAATCCTTACTTAGACAAATGGGATGGACATTGGAAGTCAGAGAAAAGAAGAAGCAGGACAGGAGCCTACCATAGAGGGCCTCTGAAAGACTCCATCTAGCAGTGTAGCAAAGCAGATGATGAAACACACGGCCAAGCTTTGGGCAGAGTGCAGGGAATTATATGAAAGAAGGGGGAGTTAGTACGACCAGGAGAGGACAGGAGCTCCACAAGGACCAAATATATCTGGGCACAGGGGTCTTATATGAGACTGTTTCTCCAACAAAGTACCACATATGGTATGGATAAACCTAGAACCCCTGCTCGGATGTAGCCCAGGGTAGCTCAGTATCCAAGTGGGTAACCTAGTAAGGGGAACAGGGACTATTTCTGACATGAACTCAATGGTTAGCTCTTTGACCTCCCACATTCCCCGAGAGAGGAACAGCCTTGCTAGGCCACAGAGGAGGACATTGCTGCCAGTCATGAAGAAACCTCATAAGCTAGAATCAGATGGAAGGGGAGTAGGACCTCCCCTATCAGTGGACTTGGAAAGGGGCAGGGAGGAGATGAGGGAGGGAGGGTGGGACTGGGAGAAAATGAGGGAGTGGGCTACAGCTGTGATAAAAAGTAAATAATCTGTGATTAATATTTAAAAAAATAAAAATTTAATTAAATAAAACAACCCATAACATTATTAGCTTAGAAGTCTGATTCCAAAGTATTTTCAATGTCTGTCTCATTAGGAGCCCATGGCCCATTGAAAAAGAACAGTTTCTGCCTTCCTTATATAAAAATAACATAATCCATAGTCCATTTGATATAGTAATATAGTTCAGAGTCTTAACAGTAGGAGTTTTAGAAAATAGGAAATCTGTTAGGAAAATAGAGTCTAGAGAAATAAAGTGGTGGATTTGTTCAGATTCTTCCCAGTACCATGCTATACTCTCAGGCTCTGTAGATACTGTATCCCTGTGGATACTGTTCCCACAGAACTGTAGCCTAATCCTCCTGTCCCAAGTAATGGACTGCTAAATACTGCCATGGACATCTTCACAGCTCACTAATAGGAAGTCCAGTCCTATTTTTTGTGTAATAGGAAGAATTCAAAGTAGTTGGAATGCAGCAGTGAATGAAAAAAGCCACCCATCCCCAACAATCATGTACTTTACATTGTTATAACCAGATAGCAAACATCAGTTTTTCTAACTGAATACTACTGAGAGTGAACTTTCAGGAGTAGGTTACTTGTGGAGTGAGTTATAAATCAAATCAGACAGTTAATCAAACAACATTTGTGCTAAGATTGTAGCAGCATATCATATTGGTAGGTCACTGCTATAGATTATATTTAGAGGTTGCAGCTAATTTGCTGGCTATCTTTCTCCTCTGGTAGCATACAGGGTATCTTCTAGTACCGTGAACAGTAGTCAATAGTGGTAAAGCCTCTAGTTAGGTACCAGCTCTACAGCTCAGTGTGCAATGAGATATGTAAGAATTGTCTTCAATAATAGGACCTTACCTTTGTGGAGAGCCTTGTGGCCTCTGTGTTCTTGCCCCAGCATCCTGTCCTGCTTTGAAGTGAGACAGAAAAGGAGAGAACAGATCCTCAAGAACCAGCAGCCTAAGGGGTCCAGTGATAGACACCTCCCTGTCCTGCCCAAGGTCATTGGCCTGGTCCCAGGTACCCTCATGGAAAACCAAAACAACCTGCTCAGCAAAAGGTAGGTAGTCTGGCTGTACTATGCCAGTATCCATCCAGGGCTTCAGAACTCGGGTGTGTTCTCTACTCTCAAGACGAAGCAGCCAGATCCCATTATTGAGGTGGATGGAGCAATGGCTTCTGACCTCTTCACAGTACTTTCCACCAGCCAGCACTTCACAGAGGACCAGTGGCTGAACATACAGGCCTTCTCCATACTATGAAAACGGCTGTTTCACAGTGACCCCGAGGATCCAAGCAGTCCAGATGCAGATGACAAGTCAGAGCTGGAGGATTCCACCCTGTCTATGCTCTCTGCTTCTTCCACGCCCAACCAACTGCTTCTTTCTCAGAAGCAACTGAGGGAGATGGCCTTCAAGTACTTCCAGCACCTATTGGAGCAGAATAACTGGAGAGCATTGAGGAAGTGGGGTGCTCACCTACAAAAAGCTTGCCTGATGAAACTGATGCTGAGACTCACAGCCAAACACTGATCAGAGTGCAAAGAGACTTGTGAAAGGATCAGAGGACGTAGAGAAGGGAGAGGACAGGCGGGACACAAGAAGACCAACACAGCCAACTAAACAGTGCTGGGGCAGTGGTGTGTGGATGACAGGACTTGCAGAGATTGAAGCACCAACCAAAGACCATGCATACGCTAGGACCTAGGCTCCCTACACAGATGTAGCCAATGGGCAGTTCTGGCTTCATGTGAGTTACTTAGTAAGGGGAGCAGTTGAGGAATGGATACAGAAATTGTGATATTTTTACACAATGGAATACTACTCAGCAATTAAAAACAAGGAAATCATGAAATTTGCAGGCAAATGGTGGGATCTGGAAAAGATCATCCTGAGGTGAGGTATCCCCAGAGCAGAAAGACACACATGATATATACTCACTTATTTAGACCTATAAGATAAGATAAACATACTAAAATATGTGCACCTAAAGAAAATAAACAAGAAAGAGGACCCAGGGTAAGACAATCAATCCTCACTTAGAAAGACAAGTGGGATGGGCATTGGATGTAGGAGAAAAAAAGAAACAGGACAGGAGCTTACCACAGAGGGCCTCTGAAAGACTCTACCTAGCAGTGTATCAAAGCAGATACTGAGACTCATAACCAAACCTTCAGCAGAGTGAAGGGAATCTTATGAAAGAAAGGGGAGTTAATATGTCCTGGAGATGATAGGAGTTCCACAAGGACCAAATATATCTGGGCACAGGGGTCTTATATGAGACTGTTTCTCCAACCAAGAACCATGTATGGATATAACCTAGAACCTCTGCTCAGATGTAGCCCATGATAGTTCAGTATCCAAGTGGGTATCCAGGGGCTATTTCTGACATGAACTTTGACCTCCCCACCCCCCAAGAGAGGAACAGCCTTGCTAGGCCACAGAGGAGAACTTTGCAGCCAGTCCTGAGGATTCCTGATAAACCAGGGTCAGATGAAAGGGGAGGAGGACCTCTTCAAGCAGTGGACTTGGAAAGGGGCAGGGAGGAGATGAGGGAGGCAAGGGGGGTTGGGAGAGAATGAGGGAGAAGGATACATCTGGGATATAGAGTTAATAAAATGTAATTAATAATAAAAATAAATTTAAAAATTAAAACAATAAAGAGATGCATGCTATAAAAACAAAAAGAAAATGCCTTTGTAAAATTGTCTATTGGCAAGTCTGTAAAGGCATTTTCTTAATTAGTAACTTATGGGAGAGGGTCCAGTTCTTGTGGATAGTGACATCCCTGGGCTTGTAATCATTGATTTCATAATGAGAAAGCAAGCATGGTAAGCCATGGAGACTAAGCCAGTAACCTGCCTGTAACCTCCATGGCCTTGCCATCAGCTCCTGCCTCCAGGTTCCTGTCCTGTTTGAGTTACTGTCCTGATTTCCCACAGAGATAAAATATTATGTGGAAATGTAAGTTGAAATAAACACTTTCTTGCCCAAGTAACTTTGGTCATGATGTTTCTTTAGAGCAATATTAACCTTAAGACAGAATGTTGTCAAACTGCCTTCTAATATTTATGTTCATGTCCATTGATTAGTGCTACTTCCAGCCTTGGTCAGAGAAGCTTCCTATTATTTTGGGTGGTTGTTACTGCAAAGAATAATAATAACTGGTCAATGTACTGAGAATAAGTTACAGTGAGTGCTCATTAGAAAATGGATTATCTATATCAACATCACCAAGAATCAAAACACATCATGGAAAATTGCACAGAAAGAATGTAAGACCCTGAAGATAAAGAAGAGTGCTGTAACATAGCCATACCACATTAAATTAATGAACATATGAATCCAAAGAAGCTATGGCTACTTTTAGAAAGTGTTCAAAGATTAGACCAATGACAAAATCCCAGTATTAAAAGGAGAGGTATTTGTTGGCTGTTCTCTTCATGCATGAGTAGGATCTTTTAAGATTTTTTTCCATTTACATTGGAATGTCAACTAATGCTGCTGTCTAGATCTTGTTAAGGTGGCCGCATGGTTAATGTTTCATGAGTATGAGTGTAGCCCTCTATCTTAAATAGAAGACACTGTCTTAAAGCAGACATTCTGGTTCCTTGGTTCTTGAAGCAAGTCAAAGGAATGAAATAAAGCCATACAAATAGGAAAGGAAGCAGAATATTTTTCTTTCTTTCTTTTTTCTTTTAGTTTTTTTTTTTTTTTTTTTTGGCAGATAACGTGATATATACGTTAGACCCTGAAGACTCTACCAGAAAATTATTAGATATTATTAAGTAATTTCTTTTTTAATTATTTTTATTTTTATTAATTATAGTTTATTCACTTTGGATCCCCTCCGTACTTCCTTCCCTCCTCCCTTCCCAGTCCTATCCTCTCTCTTCCCCACCCGTGTCCCTCTCCCAGGCCACTGAAAAGGGAGGTCCTCCTCCCCTTCCCTCTGACCGTAGTCTATCAGGTCTCATGAGGTATGGCTGCATTGTTTTCTTCTGGGGCCTGGTAAGGCTGCTCCCACTTCAGAGGAAGGTGATCAAAGAGCAGGCCAATCAGTTCATGTCAGAGACAGTCCCTGTTCCCATTACTATAGAGGCCACTTGGATACTGAACTACCATAGGCTACCTCTGTGCAGGGGTTCTAAGCCATCTCCATGAGTGGTCCTTGGCTGCAGTATCAGTTTCAGAAAAGACCCCTGTGCCCAGACTTTTAGGATCTGTCACTGTCCTTGTGGAGCTCCTGTCCTCTCCAGGTCTTACTATCTCCCATTTCTTTCATAAGATTCCCTGCACTCTGCCCAAAGTTTGGCTATGAGTCTCAACATCTGCTTCGATATCATGGAGGATAGAGCTTTTCAGAGGCCCTCTGTGGTAGGCTCCTGACTGTTCCCTGTTTTCTCCCTCCTCTGATGTCCATCCTCTTTGCCTTTCTGAATGGGGGTTGAGCATCTTAGCCAGAGTCTTCCTTTCTGATTATCTTCCTTAGGTGTACAGATTTTAGTATGTTTATCCTATATTATATATCTAATATCCACTTATGAGTGAGTATATACCCTGTGTGTCTCTCTGCTTCTGGGATACCTCACTCAGGATGATCTTTTCCAGTTCCCACCATTTACCTGCAAATTTCAAGATTTTCTTGTGTTTTTATCACTGCCCTTTCTCAGACAATTAGGAATAGTGCTTCTTCAAGATCCAGCTATACCACTGCTAGGCATATATCCAAAAGACACTCAAGTATATAACAAGAACATCTGCTCAACCATGTTTGTAGCAGCTTTATTTGTAATAGCCAGAAGCTGGAAACAGCCCAGATGCCCCTCAGTTGAGGAATGGATACAGAAATTGTGGTACATCTACACAATGGAATATTACTCAGCGATAAAAAACAAGGAAATCATGAAATATTAAGTAATTTCAACAAAAGAGCAGGTATAGAGTCACTATTCTATCCTAGCTGAAGAGTTGTTTGTAGGTGGCTTCTGAGGGAGAGAAAGTCGCTCAAATTTGTAATTTTGCCACTGGAAGCTAATCTGTGCTCCAGTGAATGTCCTTACACCATACACATATAACTAGCACTAATTGGACTCTACAGGATAAAGAAATTATTTTAATGGGAAGGCATTAAGTAGAAAGAGATTTTATCATGTGGTTGGATGGATATTATAACTACACATTGTACAGATACATGAAATTTACAAAGAATAAATTAAGTTTAAAAAATAGGAATCTCAGATCTCCATCTTTGGTGATTAAAATTAGCATGACTATGCTTTTGTAGGTGTTTCTGGCAATACTCCATCTCCCCTTGGATTTTGACTCATTTCTTTTATGGCTTCTTTTAGCTTCCACAACTTTCTTTTCTAGGTGATGCTTTCTTTTTTTTCTGCAAGTAGTTAGAATTTTGCCAATAACCTTATTGTCTTTAATGTATAGAATGTATTTTAGGTTGATTATAAACTTGATTTCTTATATTGTATAAGTTTTAGTGTATATAGAGACATGTTTAGATTACGGAGCTTCCATGTAATTTAAATGGTATCTGAAGACTAATTACTTCTGAATTTATATTTTAATTAAATTTTTATTTTTTAATATTAGTTAGTTTCTTAACCTTGTATCTCACCTCTAGTCCATTCCCTTATTCCCTCCCAATCACATCCTCCCTTCCTCATCTCCTCCCTGCCCCTTTCCAAGGTCCTCCTTCCCTTCCATCTGACCCTAGCTTATCAGGTTTCTTCAGGACTGGCTGCAAAGTCCTCCTCTGTGGCCTAGCAGGGCTGCTCCTCCCTTGGGGGGGAGGTCAAAAAGCCAGCCATTGAGTTCATGTCAGAAATAATCCTTGTTCCCCTTACTAGGGTACCCACTTGGATACTGAGCTACCACGGGCTACATCTGAGCAGAGGTTCTAGGTTATATCCATACATGGTCCTTGGTTAGAGAAACAGTCTCATAAAAGACCTTTGTGCCCAGATATATTTGGTCCTTGTGGAGCTCCTGGACTCTCTAGGTCATACTAATTCCTCCTTCTTCCATATGATTTCCTGAACTCTGCTGAAGGTTTGATTATGAGTTTCAGTATCTGTTTTGATACACTGCTAGGAAGAGTATTTCAGAGGCCCTCTGTGGTAGGCTCCTGTCCTGTTATTGTTTTCTCCTACTTCCAATGTCCATCTTATTTGTCTTTCTAAGTGAGGGTTGATCATCTTACCCCAGGTCCTCTTTCTTGTTTATCTTCTTGAGGCGTACAGATTTTAGTCTGTTTATCTTATCTTATAGGTCTAAGTACCCACTTACAAGTGAGTATATACCATGTGTGTCTTTCTGCTTCTGGGATACCTCACTCAGGATGATCTTTTCTAGATCCCACCATTTGCCTGCAAATTTCACGATTTCCTTTTTTTTAATTGCTGAGCTGAATTTATTTTATGACATCATTTTCAGTAACGTTGGATTGGACATGTGAGGATTATCTCATCTAAATTGTATCAAAACTTTTAGTACATTAATAAACAATGATTATGATATATATTATTTTTTGCATATCTGTCCTATATGAAGCATTGAGCTTTTCTTTCATGTCAGTGCCTTCTGGATTTAAATTTTAAAATCCATGTTGATTGGAAATTAACTCTTATACAATGTTTTATACAATATTTTTGCTTTTGGTAGATAATTTGATATTTACTGTTAGTTTTCTGTTTTATTCTACTTGATTATGCTGATTTGACTGTCCAGGTACAAAGCTGAACATACAAACTTCATTGGAAGGAGTATGTAGACGATATCTTGGGCATGAATCCTTGGTTAACTTAATTTGAAGCAAGCACTTTGGGGAGTGTTTGAAGCATTCCCTTTGGGAATTAATGTTGCCTCAAGGTGTAAAATAAAAGCCATTTCTTACTAGACATGAACCACATTGATGCAGATATATAAATGCACAGTAATGAAAAACAAGTTATTCAGCACTACACATATCTCACTAAATGTATTATAAAATTTTTATTTTTAAGTAAATGAGTAAAGCTTTAGAGTTGCTTGCCCTTGACATATTCTCAACAAGAATTTTCACATGAGATGACACATCAAGTACTCAGCCTCATTTTCGAAGTCAAATGTAGGTAAATCCATAATTTAAACTAAAATGCATTTAAAATGGAAAGAATACAGATATTCAGTGCAAGCTAAAGGAGCACAATATTTATGTGACTAAGATTTAAAGTCTCAGTAAGTATGTGTGTTTTCATCCTGTTCTTGCCGTTATACATGGATTGATATGGTCATAATATTATCTTATCTTCATCAAACTAAGTTATGATTTTCAGGGTTCAAAAACAAAGTCGTAGACATCTACATTTTAAACAAGTGGCCAAAAGGAAAAGCAAACCAAGCTAACATATGGGAAATCTGCTTATTTTGAACAAGTTGTACCTCCCTTAATTATGCCTTCAGTTATATCAGAAAATTTTTACGCCGTGGCCAAGAATAAGAATGCATATGCATGCATTTAATTTTATAGATTATTGTTAGAAAAAAAACACAATTAAAATAATATCTTCAAATATTGTTTCATGTATTGGAATGTGTTGTAAGATGGAGAAAAGCTATGGTAAAGCATAACAAGTACCATAACTTATATATTTTACAGTGCTATTTCATAATATATAAAGTATATATTGAATTTCATTTGGAGAATATAACTGTTAATAAACTGTCACTTTAATGTATTATTTTAAAATGTCCAAGTGCTCATTATTTCTGATTTTGGTAAAATATACAACATACACTGTCAAGCAACCATCACTGATTTTGTGAGTATGCAGATAATTTTTAATTGTTTTTCTGTATTTCCATGGATAGAATAAAATTTAAGGTTTATTTTTTGCTCATTTACATCTCCAATGGGTTTGATATTGAAATAATAATTTGAGTGTCTGGGGCAATTGCTGTTATTTACAGATGCTAGGAACTCTTACTGTGTAATCAGAAAGGCTGTCTTTAAACTTTGTCACAAAATTTTATGATGTATGTTCTAGATATGATTTCATATAAATACAGACATATAGTCTTCATGTGATTGTATTTTTCCTAGCTCTTTTCACAGATAAATCACCCAAGTATCTGCCAGATCCCTGAAGATTTACTACCATGGTTGTAGAAAGGAGTTTTTGAAAATGAGTGGAGCAATGCAGTAAGAAATTAAAACTAACTATGTAACCAAGATGGAGAATTGATGAGAAAATGGCTACATTGTAACATAGAACTTATCGTTTCAAATCCATTTCAAAAGTATCATTTTAAAATTCACCTGCTCTTGTCTGCAACCTCTGACATCTGAGTGAATTCAACAACCTCTGAATAACATATGGAAAGGAGGAACAATGTGACTGAGTTTATCCTCCTGGGCCTCACCCAGAACCCAGAGGGCCAAAAGGTTCTGTTTGCTCACCTACATTGTGACAGTGATGGGCAATCTGCTCATCATGGTGACCATCATGGCCAGCCAATCCCTGTGTTCCCCTATGTACTTTTTTCTGGCTTATTTGTCATTTATAGATACTGTCTATTCTACTGCCATTGCTCCTAAAATTATCATTGACCTGCTCTATGAAACAAAGACCATTTCCTTCCAGGCTTGCATGACTCAAGTTTTTATAGATCATCTATTTGCTGGGGCTGAGGTCATTCTTCTGGTGGTGATGGCCTATGATCATTATGTAGCCATCTGTAAACCTTTTTATTATTTGACAATCATGAATCAACGGATTTGTGTTCTCATGCTGTTGGGGGCCTAGATTGGAGGATTTCTTCACTCACTAATTCAGTTCATCTTCACTTATCAGCTCCCTTTCTGTGGCCCAAACATCATTGACAGCTTTGTGTGTGATATGTATCCTTTGCTAAAGCTAGTTTGCACCAATACTTATCTCATTGGGCTTTGTATGATCGCTAATGGAGGGGGCAATTTGCACTATCACCTTTATAATTCTTCTAGTTTCCTATGCTGTCATTTTTCATTCCCTTAAAGCACATAGTCTGGAAGGGAAGCGCAAAGCTTTGTACACATGTGCATCCCACATCACTGTGGTTGTTTTATTCCTTGTTCCCTGCGTCTTCCTATATGCAAGGCCTACTTCCACATTTCCCATTGATAAGTCTGTGACTGTGGTTGTAAGTTTTATAACTCCAATGCTGAACCCCTTGATCTACACACTAAGAAATGCAGAAATGAAAAATGCCATGACAAGACTTTGGAGCAAAAAAATCAATCTCAGTTTTGAGAGGTCTATATAACTCTTGAAAAGAGAAAGCAGGGATTTTTATTATTTAACAGAGAAAAAAATTTTATTGCATTACAGAAGCTTTTCCATTTCATTAGGTCTCATTTATTGATGGGACCTGTGCTGTTGGTGTTTTGTTCAGGAAGTTGTCTCCTGTGCCAATGAGTTCAAGGGTCTTCTCCATTTTTTCTTCTAATAGGTTTAATATATCTGGTTTTATGTTGAAATCATTGACCTACTTGTACTTTAGTTTTGTGCAGGGTGATAAATATGGATCTATCAGCATTTTTCTACATGTAGATTCAGTTAGACCAGCACCATTTGTTGAAGATGCTATCTTTTTCCAATTACGGTATTGAAGCAAATCATGAGACTCATAGTCAAACTTTGGGCAGAGTGCAGGGAATCTTATGGAAGAAGAGGGAGATAGAAATACCTGGAGGGGACAAGAGCTCCACAAGGAGAACAACAAGGCCAAAAGTTCTGGGCCCAGAGGCGGGGGGCACTGCAGAGACTGATGTTCCAACCAAGGACCATGCATGTAGAGGACCTAGTCCACCTGCTCAGATGTAGCCCATAGGCAGCTCAGTCTCCATGTGGGTTCCCCAGTAAAGAGAGCAGAGGCTGTCTCTGACATAGACTCTGTGGCTGGCTCTTTGACCACTTCCCCCCTGGGGGGTGCAGCCTTGCCAGTCCACAGAGAAAGATGATGTAGTCAGTCCTGATGAGACCTGACAAGATAGGGTTTGACAATAGGGGAAGAGGACCTTCAATATCAGTGGGCTAGGGGAGGGGTATAGAAGGATAAGAGGGAAAGAAGGTGGGATTGAGAGGAGATAAAGGAGGGGGCTACAGCCAGTATACAAAGTGAATAAATTGTAACAAAAAATAAATAAAAATGAAAAAAAGAGTTTCATTATTGTTCTCTTTTGCTACTTTAGGCTCTTATTCAAAAGCAGGCATTTAAATTAACATTTAAGTAGATAATCTTTGTTCTCTAGAGAATACAATAGTCACCCTACCTTAATATTTATTTCAATACCGTTCAATTTTATTTCCTTAATTTGGAGTTTCAAATATATTTTAACATATAAGCATTATTTTCTCACTCATCCTTTTTGAATTTATAAATGATTTTCTCAGTGCAGTTGGCAATATTAATACTTCTAGGTATTCATCGACATGTGTGAATCATAAGCACCTTCATCAGAAATTAAACAGATATTAACTATAATCTGTCCATGAAATGTTCACTCAATGGTGGAGAAAATAGAAGTAATATAGATAATTGATTCCTGAGATAGGAGTCAAACATAGACAATTAAGTTCATAAATATTAGAATCAGAGAGTCTAGCTAGCATCTGCATAATATTATGAATATGCCAGGAATCAGAGTTTCTTCATTAATGCTGTCACAGAGATAGAGAAGCTAAATTCCTGAAGAAAATTTTCTATTTCTATTTATCAACTTGTATGTAGAAACAATATAAAAAGTTTAAATGTGTGTGTTCCAAATTACATTCTGTAATTCTGACACCAAGTGTTACCTTTTAGTTACTCTGAGAGATGAAAGTACAGCTTGATTTCTCACCATAATAGTGATTTTTCTCAAGTCCATGTATCAAATGACTATGCTGTAAACCATCCATTCACAACATCTATTTTTATATATTAATTTTTAAATATTAATCACAGGTTATTTACTTTTTATCCCAGCTGTAGCAGCCTCCCTTATTTCCTCCTAATCCCACCCTCCTTCCCTCATCTCCTTCCTGTCCCTATCCAAGTCCACTGCTTGGAGAGGTCCTCATCCCCTTCCATCTGACCCTAGCTTATCAGGTTTCTTCAGGACTGGCTGCATTGTCCTCCTCTGTGGCCTAGCAAGGCTGTTTCTCCCTCGGGGAGTGGAAAGGAGGTAAAGGAGCCAGGAATTGAGTTCCTGTCAGAAATAGTCCCTGTTCCCCTTACTAGGTTACCCACTTGCATACTGAGCTACCATGGGCTACATCCAATCAGGGATTCTAGGTTATATCCATACATGGTC
Source organism: Meriones unguiculatus (assembly GCF_030254825.1). NCBI lineage: Eukaryota > Metazoa > Chordata > Mammalia > Rodentia > Muridae > Meriones > Meriones unguiculatus. The sequence goes on along the minus strand of NC_083365.1, from coordinate 3,135,726 downwards.
CTTGGTTAGAGAAACAGTCTCATAAATGACCTCTGTGTCCAGATATATGTGGTCCTTGCAGAGCTCCTGTCCTCTCTAGGTCATACTAACCTCCCCTTTTATCATATAATTCCTTGCACTCTACTGAAGGTTTGGTTATGAGTCTCAGCATCTGCTTTGATAAGCTGTTAGGTAGAGTCTTTCAGAGGCCCTCTGTGGTAGGCTCCTGTCCTGTTTTTTGTCTTCTCCTATTTCCCATGTCCATCCCATTTGGCTTTCTAAGTGAGGATTGATCATCTCACTCCGGTCCTCTTTCTTGTTTATATTTTTAGGTGCACATATTTTAGGATATTTATCCTATCTTATAGGACTATATAAGTGAGTATATGCCATGTGTGTCTTTCTGCTCCTGGGATATCTCACTCAGGATGATCTTTTCTAGATCCCACCGTTTGCCTGCAAATTTGATGATTGCCTTGTTTTTAAGTAGTATTGTTTTTGAGTAGTATTCCATTGTGTAAAAGTACCACAATTTCTGTATCCATTCTTCCATTGATGGACATCTGGGTAGTTTCCAGTTTCTGGCTATTACAAATAAAGCCACCAAAAACATGGTTGAGCAAATGTCCTTGTTCATTCAAAACATCTTTACAACATTCATTGTACTCAGACTCTGAATTACTGCACAGTGTCAGATACTCCTGGGCTGTATTAGATTTACTCAACATTTAGTGATCTGAAATGCTGGATAGACCTTATTATTTTATTAGATGAATTCTTTCTATTTATTTATTTTTATTATTAGTTACATTTTATTAAATCTGAATTCCAGCTGTATCCTGCTCCCTCATTCCCTCCCAATCCCACCCTCACTCCCTCATCTTCTCCTTGCCCAGTTCAAAGTCCACTAATAAGGAGGGAGGACCTCCTCCTCTTTCATCTGACCCTGTATCATCAGGTATGTTCAGGACTGGCTGCAAAGTCCTCCTCTGTGGCCCAGCAGGGCTGCTCCTCCCATGGAGGTTGGGGAGGTCAAAGAGACCAACATTGAGTTCATGTCAGAAATAGTTCCTGTTCCCCTTACTAGGGACCAACTTGGATACTGAGCTACCTTGGGCTACATCTGAGCAGAGGTTCTAGGTTATATCCATACATGGTCCTTGATTGGAGAAACAGTCTCGTATAAGACCCCTGTGCCCAGATATATTTGGTCCTTGTGGAGCTCCTATTCTCTCTAGGACATATTAACTCCCCTTTCTTTCATATGATTGCCTGAACTCTGCTAAAGGTTTGGTTATGAGTCTCAGTATCTGCTTTGGTACACTGCTAGACAGAGTCTTTCAGAGGTCCTTTGTGGTAGGCTCCTGTCCCGTTACTTGTTTTCTCCTACATACAATGCCCATCTCATTTGTATTTCTAAGTGAGGATTGATCATATTACCCTGGGTCTTCCTTCTTGTTTATCTTCTTTAGGTGTATAGATTTCATTATGTGTACCGTGTGTGTCTTTCTCCTTCTGGGACACCTCATTCAGAATGATTTTTTCCAAATCCCACCATTTGCCTGCAAATTTCATGATTTCCCCATTTTTGATTGCTGAGTAGTATTCCATTCTGTAGAAATACCACAGTTTCTGTATCCATTCCTCCATTGATGGACATCGTGGTTGTTTCCAGGTTCTGGCTATTACAAATAAAGCTGCTACAAACATGGTTGAGCAAATGTCCTTACTTGAGCAAATTTTGGATATATGCCAAGGAGTGATATAGCTGGATCTTGAGGAAGCAATATCCCTAATTGTCTAAGAAAGCCCCAGATTGATTTCCAAAGTAGTTGTGCCAGTTTACATTCCCACCATCAGTGGAGAACGGGTCCCCTTTCTGCACAACCTCTCCAGCATGTGTTGTCATTTCAATTTTTTATTTTAGCCATTTTGATGGGTGTGAGGTGAAATCTAAGAGTCATTTTGATTTGCATCTCTCAGATGGCTAAGGACGTTGAACATCTCTTTAAGTGTTTCTCTCCCATTCTATATTTGTCTAAAGAGAATTCTCTGTTTAGCTCCATACCCCAGTTTTTTAATTGGACTGCTTGATTTGCTGCTTTTTAACTTCTTTAGTTCTTTATATATTCTGGATATCAGCTCTCTGTCAGATATAGTGTTGGTGAAGATCCTTTCCTAGTCTGTAGGCTTTCATTTTGTTCTAAAAACAGTGTCTTTTTGCTTTACAGAAGCTTTTCAGTTTCATGAGGTCCCATTTATTGATTGTTGTTCTTAGAGCCTGTGTTGTTGGTGTTCTGTTCAGGAAGTTGTTTCCTGTGACAATAAGTTCTAGGCTCTTCCCCAATTTTCTTCTAACTGATTTAGAGTATCTGGTTTTATGTTGAGGTCTTTGAGCCACTTGGACTTTATTGCAGGGTGATAAATATGGATCTATTTTCATTTTTCTGCATGTAGACATCCAGTTGGACCAGCACCATTTGTTGAAGATGCTGTCTTTTTTACATTGAGTGGTTTGGGCTTCTTTGTCAAAAATCAAGTATTCATAGATATTTGGGTTGATTTCTGGGTCTTCTATTCAATTCCATTGATTCTCCTTTCTCTTTCTAGGCCAATACCATGTAATTTTTATTACTATTTCTCTGTAGTACAGCTTGAGGTCAGGGATGGAGATACCTCCAGATGTTATGTTGTTGTACAGGATCTTTTTGGAAATTCTGGGCTTTTTGTTTCTCCATATGAAGCTGAGAATCTTCCTTTCAAGGTCTGTAAAGAATTGTTTTGGTATTTTGACGGGAATTGAATTGAGTCTGTAGATTGTTTTTGGTAGAATGCCCATTTTCATTGTGTTAATCCTACCGATCCATGAGCATGGGAGATCTTTCTATTTTCTGATATCTCCTTCAAATTTTTTCTTCAGAGACGAAGTTTTTTTCAAACAGGTCTTTCACTTGCTTGTTTAGAGTCACACCAAGGTACTTTATGTTATTAGTGTCTTTTATGAAGGGTGTTGTTTCTGCAAGACCCCCCGAAGGTTGTCTTCCGTCAGGGAGACCCCGTACCCAAAGATCAACGAGTCCAGTTGTTCGGATGCAACCAGCAAGAGGTTTTATTGAGTACACGGGTACCCGGGGCGACAAAGTCTCTCGGAAGACTTGCGCGCCTCTCGGTTGGGGTGACAGGTTTTTATAGGGCTCGGGAGCAGGAAGCGCGGTTACAGAAGCGAGAAGCATAGTTACAGGGGTCTGATTGGGTGGTTTGAACAAAGCCGTAGTTAAGTCACGTACCCAGAACAGGGAAGGCCGGAAGGCAGATTGTGAGCAGAGTCATGTACCCGGAACCGGGAAGGCAGGAAGGCAGATTGTGAGCAGAGTCAGCATTATGCTAGGACTTTATTCTTTCATTCCCCCATTTTTCTTCTAGCTTAGAATGGAATCCTTCATTCTGCGGGTCTAGGGAGAGTCAATCTCCGTCTCCAGCTGCTTGAGTTGATGATACTGCTGGGTTAGCACTAACGTCTGTATGACGGAGAGCCGGTCCTTTATAAACTGAACTAACCTATTTAGAATGCAAGGCCCGAAAAGTAGAATTAAAAGAATTATAATTAAGGGGCCCATGAGAGAGGAAACAAGAGTGGTGAACCAGGGGGCCTTATTGAACCAGCTTTCATACCAACTTTGTCTCTCATTGAAGAGCTTTTCTCTCTGATTAAGTCTCTCTCTAAGTTTGGCCATATTGTCTCTGACTAGTCCGGTGTGATCGGCATAGAAAGAGCCGCACATAGTCCTCCCTCTTGCAAAAAGAGGATATCTAGCCCTCTACGGTTCTGTAGAACTACCTCAGACAGTGAGGTCAAGGATTTCTCCAAGGCACTTACTGATTCTTCTAACGCCTGTAGATCGGCATGCATAGCTTGTTGAAGTTGTAGGAACTGATGGGTCGCTGATAGGGCGGTGGCCCCAGTCCCAATCCCTGCGGCTATGCCCCCAACCGTTAGTCCCCCCAGCATTATTGCCAGGGTTAGAGACAAAGGTTCTCTAGGGTATCGAGTCCCTTTTTCAAAGTGCCTATAAACTTCTTCTGGTTCATGGTAAACTATTTTAGGCCATAGTTCGATTAAAATACAAAATTCAGAACTATCATTTCAGCCTTGGGCTGATATACAAGGGGTCAGGCCAGTGTTGCAGGCCCACAAGGTATTATTGGGGGCAGCCAGGTAATAACTTCCTGAGGTAAGAGGGGCAGTGGAATTACAAAGTGGCTGATTGGCAGCGGGTATGGTCCCTACACAAAGTCCTTGCCCGGATACCTCTGACAGGGTTAGCTTATGCTGAACGGAGGGATAGCAAGTTGCTGGCAGTGTGGTATGATTAGAGAAATTGCCCATTATAGCTAATCCCTCATAATAGGGTGGGGTAGAAACCAGGCATAACCAACATTCTTGAGTCAGGTGGGGATCGGAGCGGTTTAGCACCTGGTAGGCTCCTGCTATTAAATCTAGAAGCCTACCTCCTGACCCAGGTCGCTGAGGTTGCATCGTGGGGCCTGTAATTAACCGAGCAGAGCTGGGGGAAGAAACAGAAGTACTTGGGGGTGATGTTGGCCGGGGTGGAGGTCGTGGTAGAGAGGGCTTCTGTAAGACTGGGTTGGGACCCACAGAGGCAGTTGTGGGTGAGGTCTTTTTAAGTTTGAGTTTAAAGGTAAGGCCCATCTCCCATCCGTGCATATAAAGCCTGATGCCCCATTCAAAACCCCTGGTGCTAGTTGTCCAGGGCGCTTTCTTTCCCTGCTCAGTGAACTGAATGAGCAGGGGATTACACCACCCCTTTGTAGTGCTACTGGTGGCACATTTTGTCTTTAATTGATCTGGGATATGATTGGGGGTCGCCCCTGGGTGGAGATCTTTTCTCTTAACAGTTATATAATCCCAATTGGAGGAGGGAGCCCAGTAGGTGTCTCCCGTAGTTTCACAGGACCAAGAGGCACAAAAGTAGTCATTTGCCCACCCACATTTATAGTTGAGGTTTTTGTTCCTATGACTTCCTGGACAGACATAGATCCCTGCCTGACCATGTAGGTCTGCTCTCTCAATCCCGTTGCGACAGCCCGGAACTATGGGGCGACGGCCCTCTAGCTGGGGGGCGCTTGACCCCGGAGTGTACACGACCTCGGGGGTTCCCCAGTCGGGGCTGGCCCCTAGAGCAAGGGCACAGAGATCTACCTCCAGACTGGGCCAGTGGGGTTGGGCTCCAACCTGGGAACTGGTGTTAACAATATCCCCAGCTTGATTTTCGATAATCCAGGTATAGTTAAAAATTTGGTGCGGGGAAGAGGCCTGGGTTGTTGTAATACTCAGGGTAAGAAGCAAGACTATTAGGGTTCCCCCCCCCCGAGTCAGTCTTATCTTGAGAGGATTTTGAGTGCGGTGGAGTTTCCATTGGGTTCCCGAGTCCGAGGCGTCAGGCGGCTGCTCAGGGGTGGCGGCCTTGACGTGGGAGGCGTGGACCCAGGCTGCGATGCCGTCTACTTTCAGAGCTGTGGGTGTCATCAGCAGAACAGTGTAAGGTCCTTTCCAGCGTGGTTCCAGGTTCCTTGTCTGGTGTCGCCGTACCCAAACCACGTCTCCAATCTGGAATTGGTGCGGGACTGCAGGTTGACTTAGCTGCTCTCGATACGCGGCCGCCAGAGGCTTCCAAACCTCCCGTTGCACAAGCTGTAGAGCCTGCAATTGAGCTTGAAGAGAGGGGGTATCAGCAAAGGAGGCTATTCCAGAGTCAAAGAAATGGGCAGCTGGTGGCGGGGCGCCATACAAGATCTCAAAAGGAGTGAGCCCATGGGGGCCCGGAGTGTTTCGAGCCCTATACAACGCTAGGGGAAGGAGGGATACCCAGTCCTTAGCGCCAGTTGCAAGCGTTAATTTGGTTAAAGTCTCCTTAATAGTTCTATTCATACGTTCTACCTGCCCTGAGCTCTGGGGGCGGTATGCACAATGTAATTTCCAATCAATCCCCAACAATGTGGCCACTGACTGACTTACCTGGGAGACGAAGGCAGGCCCGTTGTCAGAGCCCAGTACTCGCGGCATTCCATACCTAGGGAAGATTTCTTCTAAAAGTTTCTTGGTGACAACTCTGGCAGTCTCATGTTTAGTAGGGTAGGCTTTTGCCCACCCAGAAAAGTGTCTATAAATACCAGTAAGTACCGGTACCCATAGAGTCCAGGTTTCACCTCAGTGAAGTCTATCTCCCAATGAGTGCCAGGGCGGTGTCCTCGGACCCTGACCCCCGAACCGATCTTGTTACGGCTTGCATTGACTCGGGCACATGCCGTGCACTCTTCAGCTACTTGTTGTAGGATTTTATCTTTACCTAGCAGATAGTGGGCGTTTTCCTCTCTGTCCAGGAAGGTTTTCATCTTTTTGGAGCTAAGATGGGTCAGTTGATGGAGATACTTGATCAGGTCCCGGGTCTGTTGTAGGGGCCACACAGGTCGCTCGTTGAAAGTCCAGAGTCTTGTTGTGGGGTTGTATGTGGCCCCCATTCCTTTGAGGAGGTTTTGGTCCTCCTCAGTATAATGGAAGGAGGGTTTTTGGACGGAGTAGGCCTCTGCCATGGCCAGATCTATGGCCATGAGGCGGGGAGCCTCTGAATTTCCTTGCATCGCTACTTCCCTGGCTGTCATGTCCGCCAAGCGGTTGCCCCTGGCTTCCAAGCTGGCTTCCTTTTGGTGACCTGGGCAATGAATAATGCTCAGCCTCAAGGGTAAGAACAAAGCCTCTAACAAGGCCAATATCTCCGTCTTATTTTTAATCTCTTTCCCTTTGGAGGTAAGCAGTCCCCTTCTTCGATATATTTCTCCATGGATATGAGCAGTAGCAAAGGCATAACGGCTGTCTGTATAGACATTTAGCTTCTTACCTTCCGCCATTCGGAGGGCTTGGGTCAGGGTGATGAGTTCAGCCTGTTGCGTTCCAGGTGGTAGGGCCTTGGCCCAAATTGCCTCAGTTTCGGTGGTGACCGCAGCCCCTGCTCTCCGCTCTCCGTTGTCCAGGAAACTGCTCCCGTCGGTGAACCAGGTGAAGTCGGCCTCCGAAAGGGGTTGGTCAGTTAGGTCAGGTCGGGTGCCATGTACCTCTGTAAGTATCTGGAGACAATCATGAACTTCTGGACCTTCTGGTAGGGGAAGCAGCGTTGCTGGGTTGAGGGCTACCACAGGACCAAATTGCACTCTATCAGTGTCTAGTAACAGAGCCTGGTAATGAGTCATGCGGGCATTAGAGAGCCATCGGCCCGGAGGTTGTTTTACCAGGGCCTCAACCACATGTGGAGCCAGGATAGTTACCGGCTGCCCCATAGTCAGTTTGCCAGAGTCCTTGAGCAAGAGGGCGATCGCAGCCACCATCCGTAGGCAAGGGGGCCAACCTGAGGCCACTGGGTCGAGTTTCTTAGACAGGTAGGCAACCGGACACCTCCAAGGTCCAAGTTTTTGAGTTAGGACTCCTCTAGCATACCCTTGTCTCTCGTCCACGAAAAACTCAAAGGGCTTGTTTAAATCCGGCAATCCTAATGCAGGGGAAGTTAGCAGGGCCTCTTTTATTTATGCGTAGGCCCTCTGTTGTTCATCCCCCTAAGTGAAGAGAGTCCCTTGTTTGGTAAGGGGGTAGAGTGGTGCGGCCATCTCTGCAAACCCCGGGATCCAGAGGCGGCAAAACCCCGCCGTACCTAGGAACTCTCTTAACTGCCTCGGATTTTTGGGTTCTGGAATTCCCAAAATTGTCTGTTTCCATGCCTCGGTCAGCCACCTTTGCCCATTTTTGATCTGGTATCCCAAATAAGTAACTTGTCTTTGGCAAATCTGGGCCTTTTTGGCTGAGGCCCGGTATCCTAGAATTTCTAAAGTTCTCAAGAGGGCCTCTGTTCCCTCCTTACATTCTTTCTCAGTTTCTGCAGCCAGGAGGAGGTCATCCACATACTGGAGTAAAATTAGGGTAGGGTGATGGACCCTGAAGTCAGCCAAGTCCTGGTGTAGAGCTTCATCGAAAAGGGTGGGGCTATTTTTGAACCCCTGTGGTAATCTTATCCAAGTAAGCTGGCCCGATAGTCCCAGCTCTGGATCCTTCCACTCAAAGGCAAAAATAGATTGGCTCTTTGGGTGGAGCCTCAAACAGAAGAAAGCATCCTTGAGGTCCAGGACTGTATACCAAACATATCTCGGGGGAAGCCCAGTCAACAGATTGTATGGGTTGGGGACTGTGGAGTGTATGTCCTCCATTCCTTTGTTGACTTCCCTTAAGTCCTGTACTGGGTGATAATCTCCTGTTCCTGGCTTTTTGACTGGAAGGAGAGGCGTATTCCAAGGAGATTGGCACGGTACCAATATGCCCTGATCTAAAAGTCTCTGAATGTGGGGTCTAATTCCCTGGTAGGCCTCATGTGACATTGGATATTGTTTGATAAAGACAGGAGTCGCAGATGCCTTTAGAGCAATCACCAAGGGCGGTTGGTGAATGGCGAGACCCATTCCTCCGGTCTCCGCCCAAGCCAGGGGAAATTTCTCTAGCCAACTAGTCACATCCTGCGACTCAGGTTTCTCAGGCTCGTGGAGCCGGTACTCATCTTCTAAGTGTATGGTTAGCACATGCAAGGGCTGTCCCTGCGGCCCGGTAATATGGGCTTTAGTCCCCTCAAAGTGGATTTGTGCCCTAAGTTTCATAAGTAGGTCTCTCCCCAGCAGGGGGTAGGGACAATCAGGGACGTGCAAAAAGGAGTGAGTTACCTTACCGGTGGCGAGTTGTACCTTCCTCTCGGTAGTCCAACGGTACCTCTTTCCTCCGGTTGCTCCTTGAACCCATGCTGATTTGTCAGTTAGGGGTCCCGGTGAGGTGGTGAGTACCGAATGTTGGGCTCCGGTGTCCACCGGGAAGGTGACAGGTTGCCCCCCCACATTAAGAGTTTTCCTGGGCTCAGGGGGAAGCTCCTGACCCCGACACCCCTAGTCTTCCAGATTGAGCAAATTGGTCTGAGGCTTGGGTCTTTGAGGTCCCTTTTGGTGGCCCTTTGGCTTCTTGGGACAGTCTCGGGCCCAATGCCCTCTTTCCTTGCAGTAGGCGCATTGATCCTTGTCCAGTCGGGGACCCCTACGGCCTCCCAGGTCCTGTCTACTCTGCCTTTGTTCTGTCACTACAGTGGCCAACAACCTGCTAAACTCTTTATTTCTCTTCCGCTCCCTGACATTCTCCCTTTCTTCTGCCTCTCTCTTCAGCCTTTCGTCCCTTTCTTCCTGTGTCTCTCTCTTGTTATGAATCCGCTCTGCCTCCTTCAGCAAATCCTGCACTGTATTTTCTCTTAAATTGTCAAGTCTTTCTAACTTCCGTCTAATATCTGGGGCTGACTGCCAAATGAAAGACATGGCTAAGTTAGTTGCCTGATCCGGACTATCTGGATCGTAGGGAGTATACACACGGTATGCCTCCTTGAGGCGTTTTAGGAAGGCAGAAGGAGATTCTTCAGACTTTTGAGTCACTAATTTAACCTGGGCCAAATTAGTTGGGCGCTTTGCGGCCCCACGGAGACCCGCCATGAGCAACTGGCGATATTGACGTAGGCATTCCCTACCGCGCTCAGTGGAGAAGTCCCAATCCGGTCGCTCCAAGGGAAAAGCCGCATCTATTCTGTGTGGCAGCTGGGTGGGTTGTCCATCGTCTCCTGGAACATTTTTACGCGCCTCTATGACAACCCGCTGCTTTTCCTCAGTGGTCAACAGCGTCTGGAGCAGCTGTTGGCAATCATCCCAGGTGGGCTGGTGAGTCACTAAAATAGACTCGATCAATGCAGTGAGCCTAGAGGGATCCTTCGAAAAAGCAGGGTTATTATTTTTCCAATTATATAAATCAGACGCAGAAAAGGGCCAATATTGGAGCTGGCGATCAGGCCCCATCCGTAGCGGTAGGGCCTGGGATGTGGAGTCGGGAGTGACTTCCCGTCTTCCCCTTAAGCGTCCCGCCACCGGGGACGAGGGAGGCTCTCCCTGGGGTCCCCCTCTGGTGGTTGCCTCCTCTGGTTCCTGTGCTGGGTTTGGGCCCCGGTAAGGAGGGGGTTGTTCGGTCATCAGGTCCAGTAGAGGGTCATCATCCGCCGGCAGGACCAGGGGTGTCTTCTTGTGGCTAGGGTCCTTTTCTGGAGTAGGTTTCATAAAGACTGGGTAAAGGGTGGAGTTAACTGGGGTAGGAACTAATGGAGGCGGGAGAGAGGGGGCAGAAGGAGTGGGTTTTGGGCAAGGGGGAGGCAAGAAGGGCTTCACCCACGGTGGGGGGTCCTTGACCAGAGATTCCCACGTGATGATATAAGGGACTTGGTCTGGATGCCCATGGGGCCCAGGATTCATGACTTTGGCCTTCACCTGCAAAATAATATCTAGGTTAAAGGTGCCATCTCGTGGCCAGCCCACGTCAAAGGTGGGCCATTCAGATGAGCAGAAGATGTCCCACTTTCCTTTCCGCACTTCCACCGAGAGATTGTGGGCGATGTCACGGACTTCCTTGAAGTGCTGCAAAGTTAAACTTTTGGGGGTGGTGATAGTTTGTCCCATGTTGGTAGACAGACAAACAACACTCACTACACTTATGACAAAAATCAGGCAGACAGAAGACAACACAAACCGCACGGTACGAGATCGGTGCCAAAGCGAAAGTAAAAATTCAGATGGAGACCGTGTCGGAGGTCCGGTTCCTCCGTCTCCCAGATGAAGCACGTAGCCTTCTCTGGGGCGTCGCCTCAAAGAATCCCACTTGGCTCGTGTTTCCAGACAGGAGAGAACCCAAGAAGGGTTACCTTTCAGATGGGGAAGCAAATGATTCCCCTACCAGGCACTCCTGAGACGTCTCCCAGGAGGCACGGAAAAGAAGTCCAAGCCCATCGGCTCCTTCTAGTTTCCGTCTGATACAGATGACCTGGCCAAGCCCAGACCACAGGGGGACTCGAACCCCCTGGAAACGAACTCACAAAGACAGACCGTTTAACACAACGATACACAAGACTCACAGAATAGGAAGCCGGCAGTCTTACCTCCCGAGGCTGGGTCGGTGGTCCCTGGGCAGGGGTCTCAAATCCTGGACGAGCCCCCAAATGCAAGACCCCCCGAAGGTTGTCTTCCATCAGGGATACCCCGTACCCAAAGATCAACGAGTCCAGTTGTTCGGATGCAACCAGCAAGAGGCTTTATTGAGTACACGGGTACCCGGGGCGACAAAGTCTCTCGGAAGACTTGCGCGCCTCTCGGTTGGGGTGACAGGTTTTTATAGGGCTCGGGAGCAGGAAGCACGGTTACAGAAGCGAGAAGCATAGTTACAGGGGTCTGATTGGGTGGTTTGAACAAAGCTGTAGTTAAGTCACGTACCCAGAACAGGGAAGGCCGGAAGGCAGATTGTGAGCAGAGTCACGTACCCGGAACCGGGAAGGCGGGAAGGCAGATTGTGAGCAGAGTCACGTACCCGGAACCGGGAAGGCGGGAAGGCAGATGGTGAGCCGAGTCAGCATTATGCTAGGACTTTATTCTTTCAGTTTCCCTGATTTCTTTCTCGGCCCTTTTGTCTTTGATATACAGGAGGGCTTCTGATTGTTTTGAGTTCATTTTGTTTTCAGCCACTTTTCTTAAGGTGTTTATCAACTGAAGGAGTTCTCTGGTTGAATTTTTGGGGTCGCTCATGTATACTATCATATCATCTGCGAATAGTGAAACACTGACCTATTTTCCCATTTGTATCCACTTGATCTCCATTAGTTTTCTTATTGCTTTAGCTAGGATTTCAAGTACTATGTTCAAGAGATATGGAGAGAATGGGTAGCCTTTTCTTGTCCCTTATTTCAGTGGGATTGGTTTGAGTTTCTCTCTATTGAGTTTTATGTTGGCTATAGGCTTGCTGTATATTGCCTTTACTATGCTTAGGTATGTGCCTTGTATCCCTGATCTCTCCAAGACATTAAACATGAATGGGTGTTGGATTTTGTCTAATGTTTTTTCAGCATCTAAAGAGATGACCATGTGGTTTTTCTCCTTCAGTTTGTTTATATGGTGGATTACATTGATGGATTTCCATATATTGAACCAACCATGTGTGCCTGAGATGAAGCCTATTTGGTCATGATGGATATCTTTTAAGTGTTTTTGGAGTAAGACCTAATGATTGTTGGGATTTCCTCAGTGTCTGTATTTCACTTCTGATTTTGCTGATTTGGATAGTTTCTCCCTACCTTTTAGTTAGTTTGGTTAAGTGAGTGTCTATCATGTTGATTTTCTCAAAGAACTAGCTCTTGGTTTCATTGATTCTTTGAATTGTTTTATTTGTTTATAATTTATTGATTTCTGCCCCGAGTTTGATTATTTCCAGCGGTATACTCCTCTTTAGTGTGTCTGCTTCTTTTTTTTCCCTAGGGCTTTTAAGTTGCTTTAAAGAGATGTCTCAAATTTCTTCTTGAAGGCACTTAGTGCTATGAACTTTCCTCTTAGCACTGCTTTCATTGTGTCCCATAAGTTTGGGTATCCAATTTTAATTGAATTCTAGGAAGAATGTCTTTAATGTCTTTCTTTATCTCTTCCTTGACCTAACTGTCACTGAGTAGCGAGTTGTTCAGTTTCCATGTATGTGTAGGCTTTTGTTATTTCTGTTGTTGTTGAGGTCCAGCTTTAGTCCATGGTGATCAGATAGGATACAAGGGATTATTTTAATCTTTTACCTATGGAGGCTTGCTTTTTGACCAACTATATGGTCTATTTTGGAGAAACTCCCATGAGGTGCTGAAAAGAAGGTTTGCTCTTTTGAATTTGGGTGAAAAGTTCTGTAGACATCTATTAGGTCTATTTGATATAGTTTTGCGTCTGACTGGATGATCTGTCCCTTGTTGAGAGTGGAGTGTTGAAGTCTCCCACTATTAAGGTGCTGGGTCAATGTGTGACTTCAGCTTTAATAATGTTTCATTTATAAATGTAGGTAGTCTTATATTTGTGGCATAGTTATTCAAAATTGTGATGTCCTTCTGTTGGAATTATTCTTTCATCTTTCATAAAAAGCAAGTTCCCCTCATCTTTTGTGATTAATTTTGGTTGAAAGTCTATTTTATTAGATATTAGGGTAGCTACTCCAGCTTGTTTTCTGGGTCCATTTGCTTGAAAAACATTTTTCCAGCCCTTACTCTCAGGTAGTGTTTATCTTTGTTGCAGAGCTGTATTTCTTGGATGCAGTAGAATGTTGGATCTTTTCTCCACACCCATTCTGTTAGTCTGTGCCTTTTTATTGGAGAGTTGAGTCCATTGATGTTGATAGATAATAGTGACCAATGAGTGTTAGTTCCTTTTATTGTGGAGTTGGTGGCCTTACTGTGATTCATTGCTTGTTTTCTTTTAATTTTTGTTGGGAATTTATCTGTATCCTATGTTTTCTTAGGTGAAGCTGTTTTCATTGGATTGGCGTTTTCCTCCTAGTATCTTCTGTAGGGCTGGATTGCTGTGTAGATATTGCCTAAAATTAGTTTGGTCATGGAATATTTTGTTTTCTCCATCTATGTTGAATGAAAGCTTCACTGGGCTGGCATCTGTGGTCCCTTAAAGTCTGCATGACATCTGCCCAGGCCTTTCTGGCTTTCACAGTTTCTGATGAGGAGTCTGGTTTGATTCTGATAGTCTTCCTTCATAGGTTACTTGGCCCTTTTCCCTTGCTGCTTTTAATACTTTTTCTTTGTTCTGTAGGTTTAGTGTTTTGACTATGATGGGACGTGAAAAGTTTCTTTTCTGGTCTAGTCTATTTGGTGTTTTGTAGGCTTCTTGTATGTTTATGGACATCACTTTATTTGAGTTGGGAAAATTTTCTTCTATGATTTTCTTAAAAATATTTTCTGGACATTTGAGCCTGGAATCTTCTTTTTCATCTATTCCTATTATTCTTAGGTTTTCTCTTTTCATGGTGTCCTTGATTTCTTGGTTGTTTTGTGTTTGGGACTTTAGTGACTTTACTTTTTCTTTGAGAGAAGTATCAATTTCAGCAAGTGTCTCTTCAGCAGCAGAGATTCGCTCTTCCACCTCTTGTATTCTGTTGGTGATGCATACCTTTGTGATTCCCGATCTTTTCTCTAAGTTCTCCAACTCCAGGGTTTTCTCAATTTGTGTTTTCTTTATAGATTCTAATTCTGTTTTCCTGCTCTGCACCATTTCCTTTATCTGTTTGAATGTGGATTCTTGTCTTTCTATAATGGCCCCTATTTTTTTGTTTGTTTCCTCTCTAGAGTCCAATAATTGTGCCTCTACTTGGGTGGCTATACTTTTCTGTGTTTCTTTGAGAGCTTTGTTTATTTCTTCTTTATTAGCCTCCACTTGTGAGATTATTATTCTGAGAGATTTGTTCATTTCTTCTTTTTGTTCCTCTAATAACTGCATAGGCATAACTTTAAAGTCATTTTCCTGTGTTTCCACTGAATTAAAATATCTATTGATTTTCGGGGTTGCTGGTGGAGCCATGATGTCCTGATTTTTGTTGGGTATGTTCTTACGCTAACCTCTGGCCATTTGCTTATCTGTAGCCTTCACAGTTTGTTCCTGGGGTCAGTACTTCCAACTGGAACTATTTTTCTCTGGTGTCTGGAGTATTCTTCAGGAAGATGAGAGAGGTCCACTGGTTTGAGAGTGTGAGTTGGTGCTTCAGCTATACCTGAGGGAGGAAAAGCTGGTGGCCTAGAATCCTTATTGTGGGGGAGCAAGCATCTCTGTGTGTGTGTGTGTGTGTGTGTGTGTGCGCGTGGAAGTGTGTCTTGAAGGAGAGAGTGCTAGAGAGTGTACGTGCTTGGGATATGGAGGATGGGAGCAAGCGCAGGAGCAGATGTGGATACTCACACTGTTTACAAGCACAGATTTTGGGCTCAATGTGCCTGTGCAGATTTCTTGAATACCCAGTGGTCTACAGTCTGAGGGGGTCTCTGTGGGCTGGACTCTGAGCTCTGTGGCTGATGCTGCGGGCAGGACCTGTACACTGTTTTGCGTTCTGTGAGTCTGGCATTGTGCTCTGTGTTAGAAGTTGTGGACACAGCAGGCTAGGCTCTGCTCTTTGAGTTGGAAAGTGTTGTGGGTTTCCTCTGCTGCCTCTGCCTCTGCCTCTGCCAAAGAGGGATGATGGAGGCCTGTTGTGGGGAAAATGCCGGGGGTTTGAGTGTTCTCCCTCTCAAATCTCAAGCAGGGAGATCTGTGCTTGGAGCAGCCAGAACTGTACTCTTTGCACAGAGCTGCATGCAATGTGGCCCACCTCCTCTGCCTCCTCTGCCTCCTCTGCCTCCTCTGCCTCCTCTGCTGGCTGCAGTATCTCTGCTGCTGCCTCTGATCATTATAGGAAAGTGCCTGGGAATTGAGCCCCCAGGAGGAATCCACGGAGATGTCCACTGTTGACCTGTATCTTATTGGTCTCAGTTCAGGGTTTGTCTCCCTTCACCCTGGAAGCCTCTGTGCCATTACTTTGGGTTCCACTGCCCCTCCACTCACCAATTTCGGAGTTTCAGCTCCTCTGTCCCTCAGATATGTTGCACGTTGTTCACCACCATCTTGGATCCCCCAATGAGTTGTTTTCATTACTATGAAAATACAGAAGCAAAGATAGTCGCTCCCAGATGAGTTCATAATGATTTTCCAATTGTGAAAACCAGATTTGATTATTTTTTTATGTATCTACATTGTTCATTTGGATTTTTTGTACAAGCCTTTGTATATGCTTATTTATCATATATATATACTAAAACTTATATATACTAAAACTTCAATATTATCTCTAATATTTTAATAAAAATATTTTTATTAATTATACTTTTTTCACTTTGTATCTAAGCTGTAGTCCCCTCCCTCTTCTGTTGGTATAATGTTCTTTTAAAATGTATATGCCTTACCCTTGTTAATTCAAATGCTGATTTCCCCACCCCCAACTCTCTGGTTTCAATCTGGATACTGCATTGTGATACTCACTATAAGCATCCTGTCTCAACCCTTGTGTAAACAGGACACAAATAAAGCAGCTAGATACAATGTTGTGCAATGGGAGGAGCCAGAGGACAGGAAAGAGGGGAGGAGCTAGAGAACAGGAAGGGGTGAGAAGGAGTAGGAGCTCGAGGAGAGGAACACGAGGTGAGCAGAGCGGGAGGAGAGAGCTTGGAGGACTTGGAGCATGAACCAGACCTAAGATTTCACAAAAAGCAAGTATAATGTGGGAAATCTAAATGTTAGGAAACTGAGGGCTTGGAGGTTTAGGAGGGAGTAAATATTGCCCAGCATTGTGTTCTAGGTTAACTAAAAACCCAGTCTCTGTGTGGTGATTTGGTTATACAGCTGCTGAGGATTAACAGCAGCGTTACAAGAAGATAAAACAATAGTAAATATCAATAACTCTTACAACACTCTTCCCTTTCCAATCCAGCCCTCCCTTCTTCTTTTCCTCTCATGCCCCTCCCCAATTCCTGATAGCAAAGGTTCTCCTCCCCTTCTGTCTGACCCTAATCTATCTGGTCTCATCAATACTGGCTGCATTGTCTTGCTCTGTGGCCTGGTGAAGCTGCACCTCCCTTAGGGGGAGGAGTCTTTTCTGAGGCTGATACTCCAAACAAAGACCATTTGTGGATATAACCTAGAACCCCACCACAAATGTAACCCATGACAGCTCAGTGCCAAGTGGGTTTCTTAGTAATGGGAACAAGGACAGTCTCTGACATGAACTCAGTGGCCTGCTCTATTTAATATTAATATGCTAAGAAATTTTAACATAATTATATAAAAAGGTCTCTTTCAAATGCAAAATAAGATGTATATTTTAAATATTAGCATCTTATTAATAATGTGTGAGATAAAGAGTCAAGTCACTACATAGTATTTCTTTATTCTTGATAATAAACTTTCTCAGCTCTCAAAAACAATTAAATTTATTTTAAAAACAAAAAATGTCATTAAGTAAAATAAATTTGCAATACTAAGTATGGCACATAAATCTTTAGTCTGTATAAAAAGAATTCTGTCACCCAGATTTAATGCATATTTTTCTACAAATTCTGAAAATCTTAAAAATACATGTTGTTCATTGGAAGATTTCACATACTAATTGTTTTCATTGTGCTTGGTTATTAACATTGAGAAACTTAGTGTGATAAAATAATATTCTGTCAGGGTGACACTCCGTACAGAAGATTAACTTCCTTTCCAAACAGCCACCATTTCCTGGCCTATTTCTCTTTCACTTCATTTCCTTTTACTTGTCCAAAGTTTCCTCATGGCATTTTTCATCTTTGCATTTCTCAGAGTATATATGAGGGCATTTAACACTGGGGTAATAACAGTGTAAAATACAGTCAATGACTTCTAAATGGGTAAATAGAAGGAGGAGGTCTCACATACATATATATATATATGTGTGTGTGTGTGTGTACACATTTTTTTTAATGGCAGCTCAGTGTCCAAGAGGGTTCCCCAGTAATAGGAACAGGGGCTGTCTCTGACACGAACTCATGGGCTGGCTCTTTGATCAATTCCACCTGATGAGGGAGCAGCCTTACCAATCCACACAGGAAGGCAATGAAGCCAGTCCTGATGAGACCTGATAAACTAGGGTGAGATGAAAGGGGAGGAGGACTTCCCCTATCATTGGACTGGGGGAGGGTCATTGGAGAAGAAGAAGGAGGGAGGGTGGGATTGGGAGAGGCTGGTGGAAGGGGCTACAGCTTAGATGCAAAGTGAATAAACTATAATTAATAAAAATAAAGTTAAAACACAGGGAACAAAAAGAGGACTACCATAATGATGTGGAAGCTGCAGGTGGATAAGGCTTTGCACCTCCCTTCCTGACTGAGATTCTTCAGGGAGTGAAGAATGTCCCCATAAGAAGTTAGCAACAGTATAAAGATGACCACAGAGATTGACCCATCATTGGGAACAACTGTGAGACCAGTAACATAGGTGTCTGTTCAAGCCAACTTTAATAAGTGGTACATGATGAAGTGCTCAGTGATGTTAGGACCATAGAAAAGAAGGTTATAAACAAACAAAAGCTGAACTACCATATACATGAAAACCCCCAACCCAGGCCAACTACAGTAGCAGATATACACACACATTGGTTCATGATGGTCAGATAATGCAAGGGTTTGCAAATGGCCACTGTTCATAGACCATAACAACCAAAAGTTAGATATAGCACCATCATACAAATGTTTTATGAAAAGCTGGGTCATTCATAACCAAACCTTCGGCAGAGTACAGAGAATCATGGGAAAGAAGGAGAGTTAGTATGATGTGGAAAGGATAGGAGCTCCACAAGGACCAAATATATCTGGACACAGGGTCTTTTCTGAGACTGGCACTCCACCAAAGACCATGAATGGATACAACCTAGAACCTCTGCTCAGATGTGGCCCATGGTAGCTCAGTAACCAATTGGTTTCCCATAGTAAGGGGAACAAGGACTATTTCTAACAGGAACTCAATGGCAGGCTCTTTGACCTCCCCACCCCCCCAAGGGAGGAGCAGTACTGTTAGGCCACAGAGGAGGACTTTGCAGTCAGTCCTGAAGATACCTGATAAAACAGGGTCAGATGAAAGAGGAGGAGGTCCTCCCCAATCAATGGACTTGGAAAGGGTCAGGGAGGAAATGAGGGAGGGAGGGTGGGATTGGGGAGAGAATGAGGGAGCAGGATACAGCTGTGATACAGAGTTAACAAAATGTAACTAATAAGAAAAAAAAGAAAGAAAGAAAAACTGGGTCATGCAAGTTTGAAAGGAATAATTTTCTTCTCCTACCATAAATATATAATCATATTTGGTGTAACTGTGGTTGTATAAGCAGTATCCACAAATGATAAGTAGCCAACAAATAAGTAAATGGGGGCATCTAAACTTGAGATGACCACAACAGTCACAACAATGAGTAGATTTCTGGCCAGTGTCACAACACAGATGACCATGAACACAACAAATAATATTTGGACTGTGAATGAAGCCCAAGAGAACAAATTAGTCACAGTTATTTTTTTAGGTTATTTCATGTATCCTGTATATTTTTATGTCAATAGTAAAACAAAGTATTTGAAATGAGAATGGTGACTTCATGAAATTTTAAAATAGTGTTTATTCATCCTAGAAATAAAAAAATAAAGATCATGGCTGATTTTATTCAAGAACTTACAGATAACACAAATACGAGTCTCCAGATTCAGTGGTATTACAGGCGAATTGAAAGGGAAGTAAATTAAAGAACTATAGGAAAAAGGCAGATTGTGAAATAAATTAACTGTCACAACTAGCTTTTACAATTACCTGGTAGGTAATGAAAATCAGACATAAGACTAGTACAATAAGCAAAAACAGAAAAAAGATGTATTAAATATATAATGTAAAATTAAAGTAAGTTGATTATAAAAGGAACAAAAGCATACAAACAATTAATAAAGAAATGGTATAGAGTAAATAAATATATCTGAAGGTTAAATTTAATAATATTTTAAATAAATAAAATGTAAGCTTAATATGAAAATTAATTAAAAATTACAAACAACATGGATCAGTAAGATTAACATAGTGAAATGGCTATCCTACCAAAAGCAAGCTACAGATTCAAAGCAATTCCCATCAAAATACCAACACAATGTTTTACATACATTGAAAGAACAATTCTCAATTTCATATGAAAAAAAAAGAACAACAGAATGGCCAAAAAAATCTTGTACAACACCAGATCTTCTGGAGGTATTCTCATCACAGATTGCAAGCTGTACTACAGGGCATCAGTAATAAAAACCACATGGTACTGAAATAGAAAAAAATGGGAGATCAAAAAACTCAAATTGAAGATTCAGAAATAAACCTACACACCTATGGTTACTTCAAGATCCAGCTTTTCATGATTTCCTTGTTTCTAATTGCTGAGTAGTATTCCATTACGTAAATGTACCACAACTTCTGCATTCATTCCTCCTTTGAGGGACACCTGGGTTATTTCCAGATTCTGGCTATTAGGATTAAAGCTGCTAAGAACTTGGTTGAGCAGAAGTCCTTGTTGTCTACTTGAGCATAGTTTGGATATATGCATAGGAATGGTATATCTGGATCTTGAGGTAAAACTATTCCTAATTTTCTGAGAAAGCACCAGATTGATTTCCAAAGTTGTTGAACAAGTTTACATTCCCACCAGCAATGGAGGCGGGTTCCACTTTCTCCATATCCTCTCCAGGAAGCAAATGATGGGAACTAGAAAAGATCAATCTGAGTGGGGTATCCTAGAAGCAGAAAGACACACACGGTATATACTCACTTATAAGTGGATATTAGAAATATAATATAAGATAAACATACTAAAATCTGAATACCTAAAGAAGCTAAACAAAAAGGAGGACCCTGGGTAAGATAATCAATTCTCATTCAGAAAGACAAATGAGATGGACATTGGAAGAGGAAGAAAAGAGGGAACAGGACAGGAGCCTACCACAGAAGGCCTCTGAAAGACTCTACCCAGCAGGATATTAAAGCAGATGCTGAAACTCATAGCCAAACTTTGGGCAGAATGAAGGGAAACTTATAAAAGAAAGGAGAGATAGAAAGACCTGGGAGGACAAGGAACTCCACTAGGAGAGCAACAGAACCAAAATATCTGGGTACAGGGGTCTTTTCTGAGACTGATACTCCAACCAAGAACCATGTCTGGAGATAACCTAGAACCCTTGCACAGATGTAGTTCATAGAAGCTCAGTGTCCAAGAAGATTCCCTAGGAAGGGGAACAGGGACTGATTCTGACATGAACTCAGTGACTGACTCTTTGATCACCTCCCCCTGAGGGGAGGAGCAGCCTTACCAGGCCACAGAGCAAGTCAATGCAGCCAGTCCTGATGAGACCTAATAGGCTATGGTCAGATGGAAGGGGAAGACCACTATCAGTGGAATGGGGGAGGGGCATGGGAGGAGATGAGGAAGGAAGGGTGGAATTGAGAGGGAATGAGAGAAGGGGCTACAGCTGGGATACAAAATGAATAAACTGTAATTAATAAAGAAAATAAAAATTTTAAAAAAGATTCAGCTATTCCACTCCTAGGCATATACCCAAAATATGTCCCATGATTCAGTAACAACATTTGCTCAACCATGTTCGTAGCAGCACTATTCATAATAGACAGAATCTGGAAACAACCTAGATGTCCCTCAATGGAGGAATGGATAGAGAAAGTGTGGTACCTTTACACAATGGAATACTACTCAGCAAGTAAAAATAGGGAAATCATGAATTTGCAGGCAAATGGTGGGAACTAGAAAATATCATCCTTAGTGAGGTAACCCAGGACGATATATACTCACTTATAAGTGGACATTAGCCATATAATATAGGATAAACATACAAAACTCAAAAGCCTTAAAGAAGAGAACAATGCAGCCAGTCTGATGAGACCTAATGGGCTAGGATCAGATGGAAGAGGAGGAGGACCTCTGATATCAGTGGACTGGGGAAAGGGCATGGAGGAGAAGAGAGAGGAAGGGTGGGATTGGGAGGGGAGGGGGAAGGAGCTACAGCTAGGATAGAAAGTAAATAAATTGTAATAAATAAAAATTTAAAATAAAAATAAGAAAATAAAGAAATAAAAAATAAGCTAAAAAACAAGGAGGACCCTAGAAAAGATGCTTAATAGTCATTCAGAAGGGCAAACAGGATAGACATCAGAAGTAGAAGACAAGGAATAGGACAGGAACCTTCCACAGAGGACCTCCGAATGACTCTACCCACCAAGAGTATCAAAGGAAGTACTGAGACTCATAGCCAAACCTTGGACAGAGTCCCAGAAACCTTATGGAAGAAGAGGGAGACAGAAATACATGGAAGGGACAAGAACGCCACAAGAAGAAAAACAGAGCAAAAAGCCTGGTCCCAGGGGTGCCAATAGAGACAGATACTCTACACTCTGTGGTCTAAGGACCACAGGTGGAGAAGATCTAGACCTTCTGTTCCAAGGAAGCTCATTGGTCACTCAGTTTCCAAGTGGGTTTCCTAGTAAAGGATACAAGGGCTGTCTCTGACATGAATTCAGTGGCCAGCACTTTGATCATCTCCCCATGGGGGTGCATCCATGCCAAGCCATAGAGGAAAATGATGCTGCCAGCCTTGATGAGGCCTGATAAGCTAAGATCAGATAGAAGAGGAGGAGGACCTCCCCTATCAAGGGACTACGGACAGGGCATACGGAGAGAAGAGGGAGGGTCAGTGGGACTAGAAGGAAACAAGGGAGGGAGAATACAAAGTGAATAAATTCTAATAAATCAATACATAAAAAATAGATAAAAATTTTAATTTTAGTTTTTATTATTTTTATATTAATTACACTTTATTCACTTTGTATCCCCCCATAAACCCCTCTCTCCTCCCCTCCAAATCCCACCTTCCCTTCTCCTTCTCCACGCATACCCTCCCCGAGTCCACTGATAGGGGAGGACTTCCTCTCCTTCCTTCTGATACTAGTCTATCAGATTTCATCAGGAGTGGCTTCACTGTCTTCCTCTGTGGCCTGGTAAGGCTGCTCCCCCATCAAGATAAGGTGATCAAAGATCAGGCCAATGAATTCATGTCAGAGGCAGTCCCTGTTCCCATTTTAATGGAACTCACTTGGACATTGAACTGCCATGGGCTACATCTGTGCAGGGGTTCTAGGTTATCTCCATGCATGGTACTTGGTTGGAATATGAGTCTCAGGGAAGACCTCTGTATTCAAATTTCTGGTTCTGTTGCTCTCCTTGTGGAATTCCTGTCCTCTCCAGCTCTTACTATTTCTCCCTTCTTTCATAAGATTCCATTGCACTCTGCCGAACAGTTGGCCGTAAGTTTTAGCATCTGTTTCGATAGTCTGCAGGGCAGAGACTTTCAGAGACCCTCTGTGGCAGGCTCCTAACTTGTTTCCTGTTTTCTCCTTCTTCTGATGTCCATCCTCTTTGCCTTTTGGGATTAGGATGAGCATTTTCGCCAGAGTCCTCCCTTTTGATTAGTTTCTTTAGGTGTACATAGTTTAGTAGGTTTATCCTATGTTATATGTCTATATGAGTGAGTATATACTGTGTGTGTCTTTCTGCTTCTAGGATAGCTCACTCAAGATGATCTTTTCCAGTTCCCACCATTTACCTACAAATTTCATGATTTCCTTGTTTTTTGTTTTTGTTTTTTAATTATTATTGCTGAGTAATATTCCATTGTGTAGATGTACCACAATTACTGTATCCATTCATCAGTTGAGGGGCATCTGGGTTGTTTCCAGCTTCTGGCTATTACAAATAAATCTGCTACAAACATGGTTGAGCAAATGTCCTTATTGTGTAATTGAGCCTCTTTTGGATATATGCCTAGGAGTAGTATAGCTGGATCTTGAGGAAGCGCTATTCCTATTTGTCTGAGAAAGCGCCAGATTGATTTCCAGAGTGGTTGTACAAGATTACATTCTCACCAACAATGGAGGATTCCCCTTTCTCCACAACCTCTCCAGTGTGTGTTGCCACTTGAGGTTTGATCTTGGCCATTCTGCTGGGTGTCAGGTGAAATCTCAGAGTCATTTTGATTTGTATTTCCCTGATGACTAATGACATTGAGCATTTCTTTAAGGGTCTTCTATTTGATTTGATTGATCCACCATTCTGTTTCTATGCCAGTACCATGCAGTTTTTATTTATTTATTTATTTTAGTTTTTAAATTTTATTTTGAGAGAAGTACTGAAGTTAGTATCTGAAAATGTTTATCACAGAACTACTGATATAAATCAACAAAACTGGAACCACCTAAAAATCCAGCACGAGAGACATCTATTGAAGGGATTAGTTACCATAACATTGTGGCATCTGGATTATCTGGAACATAGGATTTCACCAAATAAAAAGTCCAGTGATTTTTTTTTAGATTCCATGTTTGAATTATGTATACACACTCTGAAGTGTCCTGAATTTAAGAATCAGCACTGACTTTGTTAGATCTAGATCTCCCTCATCCCCAAAAATGGAAGACGTCTCAGAAACTTTGAAAATCAGTATTGAATAATTTGTGTTCACAATCCATAAACAATATGACATTAACCATTGCACTTAGCATACAGTTAAATAAAGGACATTCATTTTCACTGAGGGGCTTTAAAATATGGTTGTATTAAATATGATTCTATGTATAAATTACATATATTTTGCATTACATAATACACATAACACATATGACATATGTTAAGTAAAATAAAGGCTATATAGAATGGTACCATTTTGCAAAATACTATGTGGGCATGACAAATAGTCATGATATTCTGGAATGATATTCAAAGCTTAATGTGATAGAGAAATTGCAAATGATATAGCTTGCATTAATTACTTTTTAAATATTTCACACAAGTAAAATTCTATTTTATAGCAGTACAAAATCCATTCATTAAGAAGAAAGTCTGGGGAATAAATTTCTTCAGGGGCTGCAAATTTCCATATAAAAATTTATAACTACTTTGAATGGTAGTAAAAACTTTAGAATAATAAAGATATAGCACTGTAGAGTAAGCTATATTTTAGATATATTGAACACATTTATACACACAATACTGATTTACTTTTAAAAGTCTAAACAAATATAACATTGATTTTTTTGCTTCATGCATACTTTAATTATTGATCTCACATTAAAAGCTAGCGATGAAAAATGGTTTTATAAAAATAATCTATTAAATTTACCTTGGCTTTGAATGATCCAAAAACATATAACTTCACACTTAATTCAGCTAAATAGTGCCATTGGGACAATCACTACCTCTGTGAAACCTCATCTTTACCTGCTTCATCACTCAATCAACAAGTCTGGATGAATTTGTTTTTCTTCAAAGTGCACAGGTGACCTTAGAGAGCAGGTGTAATCGGCAGGCTTCTTCACAGCACTGTGCTTTGATCCCAACCTTCTGTTCTCTCGGCCAGAGCCCTTGCTTCCTCACATATACCACCACACTTATTTCATATAGGTGTCCTTTGAAGTCCAAGGCAAAACAAGAGTTTGGAAAAATGACTTTCCAGCATCTGAGTTTTGTTTTAGAGACGTTTCCTTCACTCTATTCTGTAGGAACTGAATATCTATCAGAGATCAGGTTAGCCGTGTATCCCAGCAAACCTCTACATGATAACAAACTCAAAAGTGATTCTTAGGATATTCTGTGATGGAAAGATGGGAGTGGGTTGGTCCATCTGTCATCTATCTATCTGTCTGTCTGTCTATCTATCTATCTATCTATCATCTTTCATCTATTTATATGTATCTTTCAGCTATGTATATGTATGGATATCCATCTACTGATCCATCCATCCATCCATCCATCCATCCATCCATCTATCTATCATCTATCTATCTTTCTAGAAAAAATTGTACATTTATCTTGGTGCTAATATTAAAAATATGATGATGTAAATGCATGCACATTTTCTTTGTTTTCATGAGTTTTATTTTTGAGTTGTTTCTCAAAACACAATGTTCAAAGCAGAATGAAAATTGAAGTTATGAGTTATCTAATGAAATCAAAGCTTTATGGCTGTATTTGCCCCCAAATTAACTGAAGTGACATTTCTTTGTAGAGGATAAAGAGCAGCCAGCATCTGCACACTCATTCTCTCTCCTCTGCCCATGTCCTAGCACATTTATTGTCTTCTATGTTATTCTGGAACTACGGCCCATCTTAGTCTTTGTTCAGAGCTCACATTTGTACTCTCAGAAGCCCTTAAAAGAGGTTGGCCTGTGGAGATCTTTCCCTAGAGACATTACTTGCATTTAAATTTCATGTGGAGGATATTTCCATCTGGAAAAACAAACTGAATTGGTTTTTCTATCTCAGGCCATTGACTTTAAAAACTATTTTATTTGACATTAAGAGCTGTGTTTTTTTCCTCAGAAAAAATAAAAGCCCAAGAAAAAATAAAAAATAAAAACCACAGCAATTTTGTACTTTCTTTTTTTTTAACTTTTATTAATTACACTTTATTCATTTTGTATCTCCCCATAAGCCCTTCCGTCCTCCCCTCCCGGTCCCACCCCCCCCATTTCTGCATGCATGCCCATCCCCAAGTCCACTGATAGGGGAGGTTCTCCTCTCCTTCTTTCTGATCTTAGTCTATCAGTTCTCATCAAAAGTGGCTGCATTGTCAGGGTTCTAGGTTATCTCCATGAATAGTTCTTGGTTGGAGTATGAGTCTCTGGGAAGTTCCCTGTGTTCAAATTTTCTTGTTCTGTTGCTCTCCTTGTGGAATTCCTGTCCTTTCCAGCTCTTGCTATTTCCAACTTCTTACCTAAAATTCCATTCACTCTGCCCATCAGTTGGCCATCAGGCTCAGCATTTGCTTTGACAGTCTGCACGGCAGAGGCTTTCAGAGGCCCTCTGTGGCAGGTTTCTGGGGTTGTTTCCTGTTTTCTTCTTCTGGCTTTCAGAGGCCCTCTGTAGCAGGTTCCTAGGTTGTTTCCTGTTTTCTTTTTCTTCTGATGTCCATCCTCTTTGCCTTTCAGGATGGGGATTGAGCATTTTAGTTAGGGTCCTCTCTTTTGCTTAGTGTGTTTAGATGTACAGATTTTAGTGGGTTTATTCTATGTTGTATGTTTATATGAGTGAGTATATACTGTGTGTGTCTTTTGGCTTCTGGGACAACTCACTAAGGA
The DNA here is from genome assembly GCF_030254825.1 of Meriones unguiculatus. NCBI lineage: Eukaryota > Metazoa > Chordata > Mammalia > Rodentia > Muridae > Meriones > Meriones unguiculatus. The sequence continues at coordinate 3,109,062 of NC_083365.1, read as the reverse complement.
TGATCCTTTCCAGGTCCCACCATTTACCTGCAAATTTCATGATTTCCTTATTTTTCATTGCTGAGTAATACTCCATTGTACAGATGTACCACAGTTTCTGCATCCATTCTTCAGTTGAGGGGCATCTGGGCTGTTTCCAGCTTCTGGCTATTACAAATAAAGCTGCTACAAACATGGTTGAGCAAATGTCCTTTTTGTGTAGTTGAGCCTCTTTTGGGTATATGCCTAGGAGTGGTATGGCTGGATCTTGAGGAAGCGCTATTCCTAGTTGTTTGAGAAAGCACCAGATTGATTTCCAGAGTAGTTGTACAAGTTTACATTCCTACCAGCACTGGAGAAGGGTTCCCCTTTCTCCACAACCTCTCCAGCTTGTGATGTCACTTGAGTTTTTGATCTTGGCCATTCTGATGGGTGTAAGGTGAAATCTCAGGGTTGTTTTGATTTGCATTTCCCTAATGGCTAATGAGGTTGAGCTTTTCTTTAAGTGCTTCTCTGCCCTTCGATATTCCTCTACAGAGAATTCTGTGTTTAGCTGTTCCCCATTTTTTAAGTGGATTACTTGGTTTGCTGCTTTTCATCTTCTTTAGTTCTTTATATATACTGGATATGAGTCCTCTATCAGATAAAGGGTTGGTGATGATTCTTTCCCAATCTGTAGGCAGTCGCTTTGTTTTGATGACTGTGTCCTTTCCTTTACAGAAACTTTTCAATTTCATGAGGTCCCATTTATTGATTGTTGCTCTTAGAGCCTGTACTGTTGGTGTTCTGTTCAGGAAGTTTTCTCCTGTACCAATGAGTTCTAGGATATTCCCCACTTTTTTTTCTAGCCGATTTAATGTGTCTGGTTTTATGTTGAGGTCTTTGATCCACTTGGACTTCAGTTTTGTGCAGGGTGATAAGTATGGATCTATTTTCATTTTTCTACATGTAGACATCCAGTTGGACCAGCACCATTTGTTGAAGATGCTATCTTTTTTCCATTGTATGGTTTTGGCATCTTTGTCAAAAATCAGGTGTCTATGAGTGTGTGGGTTTATTTCTGGGTCTTCTGTTCGGTTCCATTGATCCACCATTCTGTTTCTATGCCAGTACCATGCAATTTTGTACTTTCTTAAGCAAACAAAAGTTACTCACTGTGTTCTATATCTCAACTTGTTTTCAAAATATTTACCTATCCTGGCAAAGAATTTCTCATGCATATTTTACATTGTTGTTTGCTTCTGAAATGAAGTATGGCTTTACTTATATTTTAAAAATTTTTTTCTTACTTGTTTTACTTTATTATTTTTATTATTTATTTTTATTATTTATTTTTTATTAATTACACTTTATTCACTTTGTGAATAAAGCCCCCCATAAGCCCCACCTTCCTCCCCTCCCAATCCCACCCTCTCAACCCCTTCTTCACGCATGCCCCTCCCCAAGTCCACTGATAGGGGAGGTCCTCTTCTCCTTTCTTCTGATCTTAGTCTATCAGATCCCATCAGGAGTGGCTGCATTGTCATCTTCTATGACCTGGTAAGGCTGCTCCCCCATCAGGGGGAGGTGAACAAAGAGCAGGCCAATCAAATTATGTCAAAAGCAGTCTGTCATTTCACATTATGTAATTCATTTGGACACTAAACTGCCATGGGTTACATCTGTGCAGGGGTCTTGGGTTATCTCCATGCATGGTACTTGGTTGGATTATGAGTCTCTGGGAAGTTCCCTGTGTTTAAATTTTCTGGTTCTGTTGCTCTCATTGTGGGGTTCCCATCCTCTCCAGCTCTGACTATTTCCCACTTCTTACATAAGATTCCATGCACTCTGCCTAACAGTTGGCCATAAGTCTCAGCATCTGCTTTGATAATCTGCAGGGCAGAGCCTTACGGAGGCCTTCTGTCACAGGTTCCTAGATTGTTTCCTGTTTTCTTCTTCTTCTGATGTTCATCCTCTTTCCCTTTCAGGATGGGGATTGAGCATTTTAGTCAGAGTCCTCTCTCTTAATTAGTTTCTTTAGATGTATATATTTTAGTAGGTTTATCCTGTTATATGTCTATATGAGTGAGTACATACCGTGTGTGTCTTTCTGCTTCTGGGACACGTCCAGAAGATCTTTTATTGTAGAGGATTGTTTTAGCAATTTGTTATTCCATATAAAGTTGAGAATTTTTCTTTCAAGATCTGTAAAGAATTGTGTTGGTAATTTTATGGGAATTGCATTGAATCTGTAGATTGCTTTTGGTAAGATAGCATTTTTACTGTGTTAATCCTGCCAAGCCATAAACATGGGAGATCTTTCCATCTTCTTATTATCTTCTTCTAATTCTTTCCTCAGAGACTGGAAATTTTTTTTCATACAAGTCTTTGATTTGCTTGGTTAGGTTCACCCCAAGGTACTTTATGTCCTTTGTGGCTATAGTGAAGGGTGTTGTTTCCCTAATTTCTTTCTCAGCCCTTTTGTCTTTTGTATACAGGAGGGCTACTGATTTTTTTTTTAGTTAATTTTGTATCCAGCCACTTTGCTGAAGGTGTTTATCAGCTGTAGGAGGTTGCTGGTAGAATTTTTGGGGTCACTCAGGTATACTATCTTATCATCTGCAAATAGTGACACTTTCACCTCTTCCTTTCCAATTTGTATCCCCTTGATCTCCTTTAGTTGTCTTATTGCTTTAGCTAGGACTTCAAGTACTATGTTGAAGAGATATGGAGAGAGTGGACAGCCTTGCCTTGTCCCTGATTTCAGTGGGATTGATTTAAGTTTCTCTCCATTTAGTCTGATGTTGGCTACAGGCTTGCTGAATATTGCTTTTAATATGTTTAGGTATGTGCCTTGTATAACTGATCTCTCCAATACTCTAAACATGAATGGATGTTGGATTTTGTCAGATACCTTTTCAGCATCTAAGGAGATTATCATGTGTTTTTTTTTCCTTTCAGTTTGTTAATATGGTGGATCACATTGATGGATTTTGGTATATTGAACCAACCCTGAATACCTGGGATGAATCCTACTTGGTCATATTGGATGATATCTTTGATGAGTTCTTATATTTGGTTTGCAAGTATTTTGTTGAGTATTTTTGGCCTGAAATTCTCTTTCTTTGTTGGGTCTTTGTGAGGTTTAGATGCCAAGGTGACTGCCTTCATAGAATGAGTTTGGTAGTATTTCTTTTGTTTCTATTTTGTGGAATAGCTTGAAGAGAATTGGCATTAGCTCTTCTTTGAAGGTCTACTAGAATTCTGCACTGAAACCATCTGGTCCTGGGCTTTTTTTGGATGGAAGACTTTCAATGACCACTTTTATTTCCTTGGGGGATATAGGACTATTTAATTGATTTACCTGGTCCTAATTCAGCTTTGGTAAGTCAAATCGATAAAGAAAATTGTCCATTTCATTTAGATTTTCAAATTTTGTGGCATATAGACTTTTGAAGTAAGTCCTAATGATTGTTTGGATCTCCTCAGTGTCTGTAGTTATGCCCCCTTTTTCATTTCTGTTTTTGTTGATTTGGATGTTGTCTCTCTGCCTTTTAGTTATCTTGGCTAAGGGTTTGTCTATCTTGTTGATTTTCTCAAAGAACCAGCTCTTGGTTTCATTGATTGTTTTAATTATTTTATTTGTTTCTAATTTATTGATTTCAGCCCAGAGTTTGATTATTTCTAGTCGTCTACTCCTCTTTGGTGTGTCTGCTTCTTTTTTTTTTTCCCTAGGGCTTTTAGGTGAGCCATTAAGTAGCTTGAATGAGATGTCTCAAATTTCTTCTTGAAGGCACTTAGTGCTATGAACTTTCCTCTTAGCACTGCTTTCATTGTGTCCCATAAGTTTGGGTATGTTGTGTCTTCATTTTCATTGAATTCTAGGAAGACTTTCTTTCTTTTTTTCTTCCCTGACCCAGCTGTCATTGAGTAGAGAGTTGTTCAGTTTCCATGTGTGTGTACGCTTTTTGCTATTTTTGTTGTTGTTGAGGTCCAGCTTTAGTCCATGGTGCTCAGATAGGATACAAGGGATAATTTCAATCTTCTTGTATTTGTTGAGGCTCGCTTTGTGACCAACTATCTGCTCTATTTTGGAGAAGGTTTCATGAAGTGCTGAGAAGGCAAATTCTTTTGTGTTTGGGTGTAAGGTTCTATAAATGTCTGTTAGGTCCATTCGATTCATGGCATTTGTTGAAGAAATTGTTTCTTTGATTAATTTTTGTTTTGTTGACCTGTCCTTTGTTGAGAGTGGGGTGTTGAAGCCTCTCACTATTAATGTGGGGATCTATGCGTAGTTTAATTTTCATCAATTTTTTTTCTTACAAATCGGGGTGCCCTTTTATTTGGGGCATAGATGTTCAGGATTATGATGTCTTCCTGGTGGAATTTTTCCTTGGTGACTATGAAGTGTCCTTCCCCATCTCTTTTTATTAATTTTGGTTGAGAGTCTATTTTATCAGATATTAGAATGGCTACTCCTGCTTCCTTCTTGTGTTCATATGCTTAGAAAACTGTCTTCGAGCCCTTTACCCTCAGGTAATGTCTATCTTTGTGACTTAGGTGTGTTTCTTGTATACAAAAATTGCTGGGTCTTGCTTATGCATCCATTCTGTTAGTCTGTGTCTTTTTATTGGAAAATTGAGTCCATTGATGTTGAGAGAGATTAATGACCAGTGGGTGGCTGTTAGATCCTTTGATTTTGATGTTGGCTATGGTAGTATGTTTGTGTGCTTGGGTACTTTTTGTTTTACTGTAGTGAGGTTAATTATTTCCTGTGTTTTCTTGAAAGTAGCTAGTTTTCTTGGGTTGTACATTTCCTTCTAGTGTCTTTTGTAATGCTGGATTTGTGTGTAGATATTGTTAAAATTTCTTTTTGTTGTTGAATATCTGTTTTCTCCGTCTATGAGGACTGAGAGTTTTGCTGGGTACAGTAGCCTGGGCTGACATCTGTGTTCTCTTACGGTCTGCATGATATCTGTCTAGGCCCTTCTGGCTTTCATAGTCTCTGTTGAGAAGTCAGGTGTTATTCTGATGGGTTTGCCATTATATGTTACTTGGCCTTTTTCCCTTGCAGCTTTTAGTATTTTTTCTTTATTCTGTATACTTACTGTTTTGATTATTATGTGGTGTGAGGATTTTTTTTCTGATCTAACTTATTGAGTGTTCTGTAGGCCTCTTTTATTCTTATTGGCCTCTCCTTTAAGATGGGGAAATTTTTTCAATGATTCTGTTGAAAATATTTTCTGGGCCTTGAAGGAGAGAATCTTCTTTTTCTTCTATTCCTATTATTCTTAGGTGTTGTTGTTGTTGTTGCTGTTGTTGTTTATTCTTAGGTTTTTGTCTTTTCATATTGTATTGAATTTCTTGGATGGTCTGTGTCAGGAATTTTTTAGGTCTGTGTCAGGAATTTTTTAGATTTAAGGTTTTCTTTGATGAATACATTGATTTCTTCCACACCTGAAAATCTTCCATCTCCATTCTTTCTTCCATTGGTTGTGCTTACCTCTGTAGTTTCTGTTTTCTTCCCTAAGTTCTTTCTCTCCACAATTTCCTCCATTTGTGTTTTCTTTAATTTTTCCAATTCTATCTTCATATCTTGAGCTGTTTTGTTGATTTCTTTCATCTGTCTGACTGTATTTTTCTGTTTTTCCATCAATTCCTTCAGCTGTTTGAACAATTTTCTGTTTCTTTTATTTCATTCAGTGATTTAAGCATTTCCTCCCTAAAGGCCACAAACTGTTTGGCTGCAACTTCCTGTATTTCTTTACAGATGGCCATAATCTGTTTGAGTTTATCTTCCCCTAGGTTTTTATGCATTTTATTTGTTTTCTCTGTTATCCTCTTAATGAGCATAGATGTTAGGTCATCTTCTTGAATTTCAATTATGCTGTGGTGTTCAGGGTTACTTGCCCCTGGGTAACTGGGTTCTTGAGATGCCATATTGCTCTGTCTTTTGTTGGTTGAGCTTTTATGCTGGCCTCTACCCATTGGGCTATCTTAGTTGTTGGGTGTTAGTTTCTAGAATCCTGTGGTGGAGAGAATCTCCTTGGCAGGAAGATGGTTTTTCCTGAAGGAAGCCTTCTCAGCTTTTTGGGTATGGTCACTGAATGGCTGGTATTTTTCAGGTGTGGCCACTGCTCACCTCAGGCATAGAGACCTGAGTGGTAACTGTGGTCCTTCTTAGTCAAGAGGGCTCTCCTCTCACCAGGAGAAGTCCTGAAGACAGCTACCCTGCTTCTGGGTTTCTTGCTGTAAATTGGTTTGGTCAGTTTTGTTAGGGATAACTGGTAGCCTGTTGGAGTAGTATCTGGGGGGTGATCTCAAGGATTCCAGGCTTTTGTAGGTCTGAGGTTGGGGCTCTGTGCCCCAGTACCCAAGTGGTAATCTGTGGTGGGTGGATACTGCTCTCCTGGTAACAGCAGGCTAGCTGGTGCACAGCAGGTCCCTGGGTTGGGCTGGTCTTCTGGGCCTTTTCCAGGGATATACTGGGTGGCGCTTTGCTTCGTTCCCTGTGAGGATTTCTCCCGACAGTGACTCCCAGTCTCTGGTGCCCTGGGGCACACAGCTCTGTCTGTGCCAGTGAGCTGGGCTCTCAGCAACTATCTGTGCTTGTGGCTGGAGCCTAGTTCAGTGATGGCGGCTTGAAACCGCTGGTCTGCGAGACTTTTTCCAGGGAAAGACTGGGTGATCCAAGTCAGTACTGTTTCCTTCCTTCCCTGTGGGGTTTTCTCACCACTGGGACTCCCAGTCTCTTGTGTTTTTTGTGTCCACCGATCAGCCTGGGAAGGTGGTAGGACACATACGCATGTGGCTCTGGTCTGGGGACCTAGTGCTTGCAGGACCCGGGATCTCTTCTGGGTTCTGGCTGGGTGACCTGAGAGTGGACCCGACTGATTTCCACACCGTGGGAGTTTCCTCTCACCTGGGAAAAAACGATTGCTGTTGTTTTAGGGCCCAGAGTTCAGTCTCTTGGTCGCTGTTGGAAAATGTCCTGCTCCTCAGACGCAGTGCTCTCCTGGCGCCGCCATCTTGTCCCACCCCCGAAAATTTTTCTTCTAAGTTCTATAAAAAATTGTGTTGGTATTTTGATGGAAATTGCATTGAATCTGTAGATTGCTTTTGGCAGGATGGCCATTTTCACTATGTTAACCCTTCTGCTCCATTAGCTCCGGAGATCTTTCCATCTTCTAATATTTTGACCACCAGTCTGTTTCTATGCCACCATGCCATTTTTATTATTGTTGCTCTACAGTGCAGCTTGAGATCAGTGATGGAGATAACCTCCAGAAAATCTGTTATTATAAAGGGTTACTTTAGCTATTTTTTTTTTTTTTTTGTTGAATCTGTAGATCTGAAGATTACTTTTGGTAGGATGGCCATTTTTACTATGTTAATTCTACTGACCTATGAGCATGGGAGATCTTTCCATCGTCTGAAATCTTTTTCGGTTTCTTTCTTCAGAGACTTGAATTCATCTTTTTGTCATACAAGTCTTTCACTTGCTTGGTTTGAGTTACACCAAGGTACTTTATGTTGTTTGTGGCTATTGTGAAGGGTGTTGTTTTCCTAATTTCTTTCTAGGCCCATTTGTCTTTTATATACAGTAATGCTACTGATTTTTTGAGTTAATTTTGTATCCACTTTGCTTAAGGTGTTTATCAGCTGTAGGAGTTTTGGGGGTCACTCATGTAAACTATCATTTCATCTGTGAACAGTAATACATTGATTTCTTCCTTTCTGATTTGTATCCCCTTGATCTCCTTTAGTTGTCTTACTGTTCTAGCTAGGACTTCAAATAATATCTTGAAGAGATATGTAGATAGTGGACAGCCTTGCCTTGTTCCTGATTTCAGTGGGATTGATTTAAGTTTCTCTCTGTTTTGTTTGATGCTGGCTATACACTTGCTGTATATTGTCTTTACTATTTTTAGCTATGTGCCTTGTATCCCTGCTCTCTCTAAGAATTTAAACATGAATGGGTGTTGGATTTTGTCAAATGCTTTTTCAGCATCTAAGGAGGTGATCGTGTGGTTTTTCTCCTTCAGTTTTTTACATGGTGGATTATACTGATGGATTTCTGTATATTGAACCACCCCTGCATGCCTGGGATGAACCCTTGTTGGTCATGGTGGACCATATCATTGATGTGTTCTTGGGCTTGGTTTGTGGATTTTTTTTTTCTTTTCAGCACGTTTCCCTTTACTTTTATTAACTAGATGAAACTCTTTATTCCATTAGACAATATACAAACACTTAATTTTGATGTTATGAGTATATTCCAATACACAGGCCTACAACTTAACAGTATAACTCTATGAGTTTTCAGTCATATATATATGTGTGTGTGTCTATGTATTCATAGATGTATGTTTGTATACATACACACACATATACCATCCTCTATATTCTTGTTTTCAGTCACTGTCCCTGGACTGCTTGTCTATTTAGTATTTTCTCCCACATTTTTGAATGATATGCTTATATGACTACTGGATTTCCAGTTACGGATATCCATTTGCTCCCACTGATTCTAACTAAGACCATTGCATCCGCGGCCCCCTTTCATCTAAACACATTATCTTTCCATAAATCAAGATATACAGGTAGGTTTGAATTAATCATGCTACAGACTATGAAGCTAGAAAAACTTGTAAATCATGTTGTCTCATCTCTTTACCTTACAATGTGCAAACTGAGTTATGTTCATAATGTGTTTAGTAAATGATCCATATCCATGCCTTCCCACACTAGTTATAAAGTTTTCTTTGAGTATTCTGGGTTTGGAGATTGGGACACTGAATTTCTATTTTAGCACCTTAGACCTAAGAAGCATCAAAATCACTGTTTCAGTTTCCATTTCTCCAGTCCCATCATCATCAACAAGAGTTCTGAAAAACAAAAGCCTCACTACTGGAGCAGTAGTCAGTAATAGCTGTGGTTGTCTCAGTTCAATTCAGGTAAAAGGACATGGGACAATTGTGGTACTTTCAAATGTGTTTAATAACTGTGAGAGACAGTGATAGATGGAATGGACATAATTGTAGCTCCTGAGAACCATGACAAGCAGAATTACATAAAATATTTACTATAGATGGTACTGTGCAAAATAATATTGGAGTTGAAAGCCAGTCTTTTTCTGATGTTTTTAAAAATTATTTTAATATTAACTACAGTTTATACATATTGTATCCCAGCTGTAGCCCCCTTCCACATTCCCTCCCAATCACACCCTCCCTCCCTCATCTCCTCCCACACCCTTTTCCAAGTCCACTGATAGGGGAGGTCCTCTTCCCTTTCTATCTGACTTTAGCCTATCAGGTCTCATCAGAACTGGCTGCATTGTCTTCCTCTGTGGCATGGTAAGGCTGCTCCCCCCTCAAGGGAACGTGATCAAAGAGCCAGCCACTGAGTTCAAGTCAGAGACAGTCTCTTTTCCCCTTACTAAGGAAACTTGGACTGAGCTGCCATGGGCTACATCTGTGCAGAGGTTCTACATTATCTGCATACATGGTCCTTGGTTAGAGTATCAGTCTCAGAAAAGACCCCTGTGCCCAGATGTTTTGATTCTGTTGCTCTCCTTGTGGAGCTCCTGTCCCGTTCAGGTCTTTCTATCTCCCCCTTCTTTCATAAGATTTCATGCACTCTGCCCAAAGTTTGGTTATGAGTCTCAGCATCTCCATTAATACCCTACTGGGTAGAGTGTTTTAGAGGCCCTCTGTGGTTGGCTTCTGTCCTGTTCCCTGTTTTCTCCCTCTTCTGATGTCTATCCCATTTGCCTTTCTGAATGAGGATTGATCATCTTATCCAGGGTCCTCCTTCTTGCTTAGCTTCTTTAGATGTACAGATTTTAGTATGTTTATCCTATATTATAGGTCTAGTATCTTCTTAAAAGTGAGTATATAACACGTTTATCTTTCTGTCTCTGGGATACTTCACTCAGAATGTTCTTTTCTAGTTCCCATCATGATTTTCTTGTTTTTAATTGCTGAGTAGTATTACATTGTATAAATGTACCACAATTCCTGTATCCATTCCTCAGTTGAGGGATATTAGGGTTGTTTCCAGATTCTGGCTATTATAAATAAAGCTGCTGTGGACATGGTTAAACAAATGTCCTCGTTGTATACTTGAGCCTATTTTTTATATTTACCTAGGGGTGGTATAGCGGAATCTTGAGGTAACAATATTCTTAATTTTCTGAGAAAGCGCTAGATTGATTTCCAAAGTGGTCGTACAAGTTTAAATTCCCACCAGCAATGGAGGAGGGTTTCCCTTTCTCCACTTCCTCTCCAGCAAATATTGTCAATTGAATTTTTTATCTTGGCCATTCTGATGGGTGTAAGGTGAAAAATCTCAAGGTTGTTTTGACTTACATCTCCATGATGACTAAGGACCTTGAGCATTTCTTTAATTGTTTCTCTGCCATTTGATATTCCTCTATAAGGAATTCAATGTTTAGCTCTGTACCCCATTTTTAAATTGGATTACTTAATTTGTTGCATTTTAACTTCTCGAGTTCTTTATAAATTCTGGATATTAGCCCTCTGTCAGATATAGAGTTGGTGAAGTTCCTTTCTCAGTCTGAGGCTATCATTTTGTTCTGATGACAGTGTCTTTTGCTTTATAGAAGCTTTTCAGTTTCGTGAGATCCCATTTATTGATTGTTGCTCTTAGAGCCTGTGCTGTTGGTGTTCTGTTCAGAAAGTTGTCTCCTGTGCCAATGAGTTCAAGGCTCTTCCCCATTTTTTCTTCTAACTGATTTAGTGTGTCTGGTTTTATATTGAGATTTTTTGATCCACTTGGACTTTAGTTTTGTGCAGGGTGATAAGTATGGATCTATTTGCATTTTTCTACATAAAGACATCCAGTTAGACCAGTACCTTTGTTTGGAGAGTCTGTCTTTTTTTTTTTCGACAGTATGGTTTTGGTTTCTGTGTCAAAAATCAAGTACCATAAGTGTGGGGGTTTATTTCTGGGTCTTCTATTTGATTCCATTGATCCACCATTCTGCTTCCATGCCAGTACCATGCAGTTTTTATTACCATTGCTCTGTAGTACAGCTTGAGATCAGGGATGGAGATACCTCCAGACAATCTGTTTTACAGGATTGTTTTAGCAATTCTGAGATTTTTGTTTAACCATACGAAATTGAGAATTGTTCTTTCAAGGTCCATAAAGAATTATGTTGGTAATTTGATTGGAATTGTATTGAATCTGTAGATTGCTTTTGGCAGTTATTCCTACTGTTTCATGAGCATAGGAGATCTTTCTATCTTATTATATCTTCTTCAATTTTCTTTCTTTAGAGGCTGGAATTTTTTTTTAAAAAAACTTGTTTTTTCAAACAAGTCTTTCACTTGTTTGGTTTGAATCACACTAAGGTACTTTATGTTACTAATGGCTATTGTGAAGGGTGTAGTTTCTTTAATTTCTTTCTCAGCCCTTTTGTCTTTTGTATACAGGAGGGCTACTGTTTTTTTTATTATTTTTAATCATTTATTTATTTATTTTTAGTTATTCTGTGTTCCTCCGTCACTTTGCTTATTTTTTTTCCAGCTGAGGGAGTTCTCTGGTTGAATTTTTGGGGTCACTCATCTAAACTATCATATTACCTGCAAATAGTGATACTTTGACATCTTCCTTGCGATTTGTATCCCCTTTATCTCCTTTACTTGTTTTATTACTCTAGCTAGGACTTCAACTACTATGTTGAAGAGATATGGAGAGAGTGGGTAGCATTGCCTTCTCTCTGATATCAGTGGGATTGATTTAAGTTTCTCTCAATATGCTGTTGGCCATAGGCTTGCTGTGTAGTTTTTACTCTGTTTAGGTATGTGCCTTGCACCCCTGATCTCTCTAAGACTTTAAACATGAGTGGGTGTTGGATTTTGTCAAATGCCTTTTCAGCATCTAAGGAGATGGTCATGTTGTTTTTCTCCTTCAGTTTGTTTGTATGGTGGATTACATTGATGGATTTCCTTGCATGCCTGGGATGAAGTCTATTTGGTCATGGTGGATGATATCTTTTATGTCTTCTTGGATTCCATTTCAAGTACTTTATTGAATACTTTTTTATCAATGTTCAGAAGAAAGATAGGTTTGAAGTTCTCTTTTTTTGTCTGGTCTTTCTGTGGTTTAGGTATCAAGGTGACTGTGGCTTCATAGAATGAGTTTGGTAATGTTCCTTCTGTTTCTATTTTGTGGAATAGTGTGAAGAGAATTGGAGATAGCTCTTTAAAAGTCTGGTAGAATTCTGCACTAAAATAGTCTGGCCCTGGGCTTTCTTTTCTTTTCTTTTTTTTCTTTTTTTTTTAAGGGAGACTTTTGATGTCTGCTTCTATTTTCAATTTCCTTGAGGGATACAGGACTTTCTATTTACCTGATCTTGATTTAAATTTGGTAAATGGAATTTATCAGGAAAATTGTCTGTTTCATTTAGATTTTCAAATTTTGTGGCATATAGGCTTTTATAGTACGTCCTAATGATTTTTTAAATTTCCTCAGTGTCTATTGTGATGTCGCCCTTTTTCTTTCTGATTTTTTAATAGTTTTCCTCTGCCTTTTAGCTAGTTTCATTAAGATTTTTTTCCTTGTTAATTTTCTCAAAGAACCAGCTCTTAGTTTCATTAATTCTTGGAATTGTTTTTGTTTTTCTTTTTCATTGTTTCCAGCTCTGAGTTTGATTATTTCCAATCTACTCCTTTTGGGTGTGTCTGTTTCTTTTTTTCCCCCACTAGGGCTTTTAGATCTGCCATAACGTTGCTTTTAACTTATATTTCAAACTTCTTCCCCCTCCCCCAAAGGGCTTGATAGTTTATTTAAAAAACGAAAACAACAAAACAAAACAACAACAGGAAAATGAAACAGTACCACACTGATCATCGTGACCAGCATACACATAATGGCTTTTCTCTTGGGTAGGAACATTGCAGTATTTTCAGATACTGAAATGTTTCAATAGGACCAAGAACATTAGAGAATAAGGATCTTTGATGAAAATGAACGCTAGTAAGTTTGGTGCTTTCTCCCACAGGATTCATTTAAAGTCCCATGAATCAGTGGCATTATGCTCTGTGGTTAGATGAACAAAAGTTCTCTTAGAAGGAGTCAGCATGAACTTTTACTTCTTTGTATTTTAATCTTTAGTTTTTATAATTTAAGCTGTGTCCACCCTGGCTAGAGCCTACTCATATAAGACACCTCAGGTAATTTCCTTGATGCTATTGCACAAGTTTACTAATTTTGCTTAAAAAAGAAAAAAAATCAAACCACCATCACAACAAAAAGGCAAATAAATGTGACTTTCAAATTATTTGAAAAGCAGAGAACTTGTTTGTTCAATACCAATTCAAACTTAAATTAAAAGCTATAATTATAACCTCCAAACTTCTGCAATAAAATTAATTTTTAAATATGGGCTTTCTTTATCTAACTGTACTTTACAATCAACAAGAGGAAGTTGCTTTTTCAGAGAACACAGCTTCTGGCGACAGTCCCACATGCCTGTGGAGACAGCGCCATATGAGACCAGCTCTGCTTCTAAGTTCTAAGGTACAAGGATTTGATCAGATGTCGACATTATCATAATTTGTTCTTAGAAATTCAACCCATATGTGATTACTTCATAGAGAGTAAATACACTGTTGAGTAATTGTCCCACTAGCCTTTCTGACTCTGGCCTTTCTGCAAGCCTTTTGAGTAACTGTGGCTCACCCCCTTTGAATTTGGCCTCTGTACTCCCATGTTACCGTGCCAGTACCAAAATTTCTGGGGTGGTGTAAATGTAGTTCCCAGGGACAGCAGATACAGGTCCTTCAGCCTTCAGTGACAGCTTTTACATCTATAAACTCAATCACATTATTTAGCTCAGCAACTACAAAAAAACATTGAGGTTTGGGCATTTCACACCAGAACCTTTTTGTGCTTTATAAATGAAGTTGCTTGTGAATCTTTTTGGTATTTATCAGTCATCTGTAGTTCCCTTCTAATAATAAAAGGCTATATTTAAAATAATTTTTAAGGTTAAACGTTCTGAAAGGGGCTTTATCAATACCTAGGTTTTAAAAATACAGTATAGGAGAAATTATTTCTGGTCCCTCCTTAAATAAACCGACACCACTTCTCATCGCATATAACACCGAAATTTACAGACATCCCTGAAATTTTTTTGATTAAGTAAATGAGCGAATCACAGTGGAATATCATTCAATTAACAGTTTAGATCCATTTAAGATCAAAACAAAAAGCTGAATATTAAAAGAAAATTTCAGGCTTAAAAAAAAGATGACAGGAGACCCTCCCCAAAACTAAGACGGAGTGTATTGCCCCTCTCGGTTTCTATGGCTTCTCCGCGCTCGGATTCCTCCCTCCCATGTGCTAAGGGCGTTGCTGAAATCCTCAGGCTGCTCGGGAGGCCGTGTACTCTGGGTATGTGGAACTATGGTGCACTGCCTTTCCCCATGAGACTCTGCCTCCGAAGGCGGCATCCCGTCTCACTCCTCTGCAACTGCAAGCATCTCAGCGGACAAGGACGCTTCCTGTGCAAAGTGATGGCCACCAGTTCTCCCACCTGCCCCCAGAGGTGTGAGGCTCTCACCAGTCTGCCACCAATGCACCGGCCTGTCGCTCTTTCCATCAGAAAAGTTGGGGCTTAAACAGAGGTGGGACAGAAACGAAAACAACCAGTCTAAAGGCACAAAGTCGCATAGCTGCTCTAGTTGGAGTCTGTAAACAGAGAACAGGTTGAATTTAGGTGATCTCGATCTATGAGACTAAAAAGGCATCCACAGCAGGCTTTTATCCAGCCAGCTTCTTTGAGAATCCTCATGGGTTTTGAGGTCTAAAAATATACACTAATATACCCATGCTTCAAAAATCAATAAGGCAAATAATATAATCATTATCCAAAAGTTACAATGGTACTGTAGGCATACATAGTATAATTTAGTTACAAAGTGTGGTACCATTTCTGCTACGTAACCGTATTAACTGCTTCTTTCCTACATAATTATACATCCAGCCGGGTTTCAGCTGAACACAGGACCATCCTTGTACCACACCTACAGTTGGCAATAGCTCTTTGAAAGCAGTTTTTATCCTGTTGTAGAAATTATCCTTGAACTGAAAAAAAGTGCGCATTTCCGGGTGCAGTCATTAAACACTGTAATATTTGTGAAGAGCTTCTTCCAACTTCTGGGTCATTTTTTGGAAAAATATTATTTGCTGTTGTAAAAAATGTTGCATCTGGGATTTAAAATCTCTCACTCTGATTTGATGGAAGTGATGAATCTCGGCCAACATGGCAAAAGAAGTCGTGTTACAGAGGTCTTGAATGCTGTCTGCTTTTTGAATCTCCATCTTCCCTTCTTCCACATGCCGCCTACTCTCCTTTACTTTGGTAAGAGCTCCTTTCTGAACATGGATGATGTCCGGGAAGTTGGCCAGGTGCCCCTGATACAGTGCTAACAGGTCCTTGACTGGGTCCAGGTCCTGCCTGAGCTGTTCAGCGAAGAGTTCACCTATGGCATCGTAGGCATCTCTGGTGAAAGCGATGGCCTGGTTCAGACCCACTGAGAAGGCCTGCTGGTAGAGCTCAAAGGCCTGGCCGAGGTTCCCGAAGGACTGGCCCATCTTCTGATACTCCTTCTTGAAGCCAGTCACCTGCTTGCGGGCAAACTCGTTGGCAGTGTGGTTGAGCTGCAGCGTGCTGTCATCCATTTTCTTGGTGAAGCACTTGAAGCCATCAATCTTGCCCCCCACCTCCGGCAGCAGGGGGTGTGCTCAGAGTGAGGAAGAAGTTGGCACCCACCATCTCATCTTCTCAGCCTTCCGCTTACCCTGTTTCCATGCCTTCTCATCCGTGCTGCTGGGGCAGGTCAGGAAATGCTGGAAGACGTTGCGCTGCGCCAGCACAGGGTGGCTGGCCATGTGGTTCATGCACCAGATCAGGCCCTTCCTGCGCTTGGAGATGAAGTCCTCCTCGAAGCGCCCCGTGGCCTGCTTCTCAGGCAGGTGGGGCACCGAGATGACCGGGAACTTCTCGGCCAGGCGCGCTTACAGCCAGTCGAAGGGCTTATAGCGCCTGTGCACGGGCACCTGGGTATGAGTGGGCACCAGCTTGTAAGAGATGTAGCTCTTCATGCCCTTGAACTTGGTCTGCTTGGTGGGGTCGTCGATGGTGCACTGGAAAGGGTAGGGGCTCTCCTGACACTCGGGGCCGTAGGGACCCAGCACCACACACAGCTTGTCCCCATCCTTCATGATTTAGCGAAGGTGGCGCCTCCCCGCCCGACTTAGCAAAGGCGGAGAAGCGATTGAGGTTGCGGCTCACCGTGGCAGAGCTCTTGGCTCCAGAAGCCTGACGCGGAGAGGGCGCCGAGCCGCCGCGCGAACCCATCGCCAGGTCCGAGCGGAGCGTGTGGACAGGCGGCAGCGGCCGCCGCCGAGCCGTCGAGGTCGGGGTCCGCGCGGCTGCCCAGCGAGCCCGGCTCGTCGGCCACCGTGGGGCTGTCGGCCCAGTCATCGTCGCTGCCCTGGCTGGCCTGGTGGCCGCCGTACAGGGCTGCGGCCACGGCTGCAGGCCGCCACTGCCGTACGGGAAACCGGAGCCGGCGGCGGGAAGGAAACCGGCGGCGCCCGCGGCTGCAGCAGCGGCTGGGAGGCGGCGGGCGGGCGGGCGGGCGGGCGGGCGGGCGGCAGAGGCTCCAGGCCGCCTGGCGGCACGTCGGCGCAGCGGCCGGGGCTCCCGGGCTGCTGTCGGCCAGAGGGCCGGGCTCGGGCGCCGGAGCACCTGCACGGAAGAGGCCGGGAAGAGGCCGCGGTCGTCGTGGCCCTTGACCCCTTCGAGCCAGCCTTGATGTCCTGCCGCTGCACAAGCTCAGCACCTCATGCACCCGCAGAGAGATCTCGCCGGGGTTCTCCGACCTGAAGTCCTGGAGCACCCGCCGAATCCGGCACCCCACCCCGGGCCAGCCCGGAGGCCCCATGGCCAGCGCCCGCGGCCCCGTGTGCCAAAGGGGAGCTCTGAGGGCAGCCCGGTCCACCTAGCTCTGCTAGGGCCCTCTGTGCACACCCGCTCAGCTCACAGCCGGGATTGCTGCTCCCGGGGGCCACAGGCCGAGGCGGGCCCAGGCCTCCCATGTCTATTTCAAACTTCTTTCTGGAGGCACTTCTATGAACTTTCCTCTTAGCATTGCTTTTATTGTGTCTCATAAGTTTGGGTAAGTTGTGCCTTCAGTTTCATTGAATTTTAGAAAGTCTCTAATTTATTTTTTAATTTCTTCCCTAACCAAGATATCATTGAGTAGAGAGTTGTTTCGTTTCCATGTGTATGTAGGCTTTTTGTTATTTCTGTTTTTGTTGAGGCCTAGTTTTAGGCCATGGTAGTCTGATGGGGTACGATTATTTCAATCTTCCTGTATCTGTTGAGGCTTGCTTTGTGCCCAACTATATGGTCAATTTTTGAGAAGGTTCTGTGAGGTGCAGAAAAAGAAAGTATATTCTTTTGAGTTTGGGTGAAAAGTTCTGTAGACATCTATTAAGTCCATTTGATTTAGGACCTCTGTAAGTGCCATTATTTCCTTATTTAGTGTTTGTCTAAATGATCTGTTCCTTGCTAAGAGTGGAGTGTTGAAGTCTCCTACTATTAAGATGTGTTTATCGATATATGAGTTCAGCTATAATAACGTTTCATTTACAAATGCAGGTGCTCTTGTATTTGGGGCATATATGTTCAGAATTGTGATGTCCTCCTGGTAGATTTTTCTTTTGATGAGAATCAAATGTTTCTCCTCATCTTTTTTGATTAATTTTGATTGAAAGTCTTTTATTAGATATTAGGATAGCTTACCACAGCAGCTTGTTTTCTGGCTCCGTTTGCTTGAAAACCCTCTTTTCCAGCTCTTTACTCTGAGGCAGTGTTTATCTTTGTTGCAGAGATGTATTTCTTGGATGCAGCACAATGTTGTATCCTTTTTCTGCAACCATTCTGTTAGTCTGTGTCTTTTTATTGGAGAGTTGATTCCATTGATATTGATACATAATAGTGAGCAATGAATGTTAGTTTGTTTTATTGTGGAGTTGGTGGTGTTACTGTATTTCTATGCTTGTTTTCTTTAAATATTTTTGCTGTCACATTATGTATATCCTGTGTTTTCTTGGGTGTAGCTGATTTCATTAGATTGGAGTTTTCCTTCTAGTATCTTCTGTAATACTGGGTGCTATGTAGATATTGTTTAAGTTTAGTTTTTTTGTGGAATATTTTGTTTTCTCCATTTATGTTGATTGAAAGCTTTGCTGGGTATAGTAGTCGGGGTTGGCATCTGTGGTTTCTTAGTATCTGTATGATATGCCCAGGCTCTTCTGGCCTTCATATTTTCTGTTGGTCAAGCCTGTTTGGTATTCTGTAGGCCTCTTGTTTGTTTATGGACATCTCTTTCTTAAAGTTAGGAAAATTTTCTTCTAAGATTTTCTTGAAAATATTTCCTGGAACTTGGAACCTGGAACCTTCTTTTTCGTCTATTTTAATTATTTTTAGATTTCATCTTTTCATGGCATCCTTGATTTCTTGGATGTTTTTTGTTTAGAGCTTTTCTGATTTTATTTTTTATTTGAGAGATGTATCAATTTCTACAATTTTATCTTCTGTGCCTGAGATTCTCTCTTCCATCTCTTGTATTCTGTTGGTGATGATTACCTTTATGGTTCCTGATCTTTTCTCTAAGTTCTGCAGTTCAAGGATTTTCTCTGTTTGTGTTTTCTTTATTGATTCTAATTCTGTTTTCATATCTTGCACTATTTTCTTCATAAGTTTGAATGTGGATTCCTGTCTTTCCATAATGGCCCCTAATTTTTTGTTCATTTCCTCTCTCTATGCTTATACTTGTGTCTCTACCCGTGCCTGTAGGTTTTTTGTTTTATTTTGTTTTCTTTGACTATGTTTGCCTATATTTCTTTGAGAATTTTGTTGGTTTCCTCTTTATGTGCTTCTAATAACTGGATAAGCATAGATTTGAGATCATTTTCCGGTGTTTCCAATGAATCAAAATATCCTTTGATTTTGGTGATTGCTGGTGAAGCCATGATATCCTGGTTTTTGTTGGGTGTGTTCTTACACTGACCTCTAGCCATCTGCTTTAATGTAACCTTCACTGTTTGTTCCTGGAGTCTGTACTTCAGACTGGGTCTGTCTGTCTGGAGTATTCCTCAGGAAGATAAAAGAGGTCCACTGGTTTGAGAGTGTATTTTGGTGTTTCAGCTGTAACTAAGGGAGGAAGGTCACAGGCATATGTGCACAGGGTGGGAATATGCTTGGAAGTATGCCTGGAAGGACAGGGTGCTAGAGCAGTGTATGTGCCTGGAGGGGTGGAGCGTAAGCACAGGAGGGGCTGCTGGCACTTTTTGCAGGCATAATGTGCATGTGCAGGTGCCCTGAATGCCTCAGTGGCCCACAGGCTGCCATTCTCTCCTCTAGGTATTCAGATTTGTCTGGGTTGCACCATCTTGGCTCTAGAAATTTTTTGCTTGGACTTCACTGGGAGAACCTTAGAATAGGATCTTCAATGTTGAGAATTCTCTCATAATTTTTCCTATGTTGCCCACAGTGGGGGTGAGGGTGGGAGGGATCCTATGTCTGGCTGCTAGAGTAGAGGAAACCTGGATCTGAGGCTCTGTATGCACTCACTTGAAGGTGCACTCAAGCACTAGCTAGCAGGCCTATTTGGAAAGCACAGGGATTACCCTTGTTCTCTGTTCTCAGATTTGGGCAAATGAAAGTGCAGGAGATCTGTCAGCTCAGCATTGTTGTCTGTTTGGCCGCTGGGTTGGGAGACCTGTATTTTGGGGCAGCTGCCTCTGCTGCCTTAGTCAAGGAGCATGGAGGCTCCTTCTTGGGGCAGCCACCACTGCATTTATTGCTTAATTCTCTATGTTTATATTTATGGCTTTTTGTAAACAACAAGAGTGTTATATAAGATAGGATAAACATACTAAAATCTGTATACCTAAAGAAGCTAAACAATAAGGAGGACCCTGGGCAAGATGATCAATCCTCATTTAGAAAGACAAATGGGATGGAGATTGGAAGTAGGAGGAAACAAGTAACAGGACAGGAGCCTACCATAGAGGGCCTCTGAAAGACTAACTAGCAGTGTATCAAAGCAGATGCTGAGACTCATGACCAAACCTTGGGCAGAGTATAGGGAATCATATAAAAGAAGGGGGAGTTAGTAAGACCTGGAAAGGACAGGAGCTCCACAAGGACCAAATATATCTGGGCACAGGGGTCTTCTCTGAGATGGTTTCTCTAACCAAGGACCATACATGGATACAACTTAGAACCCCTGCTTGGGTGTAGCCCATAGCAGTGCAGTAACCTAGTAAGGGGAACAGGGACTGTCTCTGACATGAACTCAATGGCTGGCTCTTTGACACCCCCCCCCTCCATGAGGGAATAGCAGCTTTGCTAGGCCACAGAGGAGGACATTGCAGCCAGTCCTGAAGAGACCTGATAAGCTAGGGTCAGGTGGAAGGGGAGGAGGACCTCCCCTATCAGTGGACTTTGAGAGGGGCAGGGAGGAGATAAGGGAGAGAAGGTGAGATTTGGAGAGAATGAAGGAGGGATACAAAGTAAATAAACTGTAATTAATATAAAAATAAAAATTTAATTAAAAAAGAGTATTTTATAAATGACTGACAGTTGCAATCAGTTATTGGGTACAAATAAAGTACAATATGTAATTTTTGTCAAAAAATAACTCAGAATTATTTAATTAAAATCATATAGTAATTAACGAATTGAACAATCATAATGAAGGTCATTGTAGTCCTATCTCAATTTAATTAAGGCCCCATCAAAAGTGTCTATACCTACTAAATGGCAGAATCATTGTCTCCTCCACGGGTAGACTATAAGTCTGAACCTTCGCAGACTTCACAGACTTCAGTTCAAACCCTGCAGCTCAAAGCAGTTGTGCAGATTCTCTCAGTGCAGGGCTATGTTTTGCTGGGCTGATGTTGGGAATTGGGTGTTTTCAATATTACCCACCTTACTTAAATATTTCATACTTCAACTTTATCTCTTAGTTTCTTGATTAATATACTTGGAAATTTATTTTCTTATGATACATATTTCAAATAAACAATTGTTAGATTCTCATTCTTGGCAACATTCAAGGTGTTTACCTTTAGGGATTATTGAAAAGAAGTCCATTCAAAAGAGATGATCTCATTTGAGTTTGTTCCAAATATTTTAACAAGCTTATCTATTTAAATGTTGATAGTGCCAAAAAAAAGTCATAGGCAGAATTGTGAATATAAATGGAAGAAATATTGTCCTGATCAAATGGCCCAAGAAGTCTCTGGTATTTAACCCTTGATGTATCTTGTCTTTTTTCTTTCACATTTATGACACTTTTTGCAAGGTTTCAGCTTTCTTCAGTGTTTTACAGGGACATGTTTTTTAAAAATAAAGAAGAGGATTTTACAGAGACTCCATCTGAGTGATAGAGCCTGAAGGCTTCTGGAATTCTTCAGTAATTTAAACCACTGAGTACCTGACTTATTGTGAGTCACATGGATGCTGCTGTACTTTATTAAAGTCAAGGCTTTTTGATGCCTTTAATACAATTGACTCAAAAGAGAAAAATTATATAATTAATTTTAGTGTTGTGAATTTTTATTTAAATCTGACCATGTCAACAGGGCTGACAATTTCTAATAGGTGGATTTTATACATATACAAATAACAAGTCTTTGTATTTTTATGAAAAAAAATTAGGTGACAAAATCCACATACTTTTTCCAGTACACTTTAAAAGTAAATTTAAATATTTTAATTTTAAGTTTTAACTTGGATGCTCTTACATTTCTTTGAAAGACTGAGATACTTTGAAGTTTTATGGAAATGTATTTTATGCAATATCTTGATGGCCTTTCCTCATCTATTGAACAGTCGTAGGCCGTCATCTGCTCTGTGAAGGCAAATAGATACATAAAATAATTTAAAGTATATCAGCAAAAGACCCCTCAAACAAAATTAACAACCATGTTGTGAGCTTATTGGACTACAAACAAGAATGTTACCTAAACATTCCTGTTGTACACTTAAATACAGATGGTCATTTAAGTCATGTATTTTCACAGGAACCATCTACATTGGGAAAATTAAAAGGTAACACAAATAAATTAATCATAAACTACAAGTACATTTTATATGAGTGTAATAGACTTTTTTTTTTCCTTCAGAGGACTGGGAGAGGACTATGTTCCATTTGGCCAAGAAGCAAGTGAAACATTTGACACATTACAAATGACAATTATTTATGATTTTTATTTTATGGAACATTGTGTTTTATGTGCTTCACTAACAAGGATGCATAATCACTTTAAATATATTTAAATTGGAAAATAAAAATGTATTATCACAAGTGCTTTAGGTGTACAAGAACAAATCTTTATCATATTTCACTTGCTTGATGTCTTTTATGTGTGTATATTGAAACTGTCCAATGAATTTGTTATTTTATGTAAACAGAGAAACTGACATGGGAATACATTACCCTATACCACAAATGTTTGCTAGTTTGTTATTGTGTAGTACTGTGTAGGGTATTTTAAAACCTTTATTTTATTGGATTATGTAAATATATTTTCATGAATGCATATGTTATAATCAGAGCAAACACCCTCTCTTTATTGCACTTTTTTATCCCCCTTCCAATCCCATTTGCTTCCCTGGACAGTTTCCTCTCCATTCTCATTTATTCTGTGAATATATGATTTTATGTATCTACTGAAAGTTTAAAACTCACAAATGAGAGAAAATGTAATATTGTCCCTCTATTAATGTGTTAAATTGACTAAGAGGTTTATTTCCAGTTGCATCTGTGTTTTGGAAAGTGATAAACTTCACTGCTCTTTAAAACTGATAGAAGTTCATTGCTAGGCAAAGCACTTTTTAAAATTAAAGAATGTTTTACAAAAGGAATGTTAATTAATAACAGGATAATAATAATAAAATAATAGCAGGCATAATAATTATTAACAGAAATAAACTATTATTTTTCTAGAAGTGTGTTAGCAGTAGTTTAAGATGAAAGTAGGCATGTTAGCCTTCAGTATTTATAAAGTCAAACCTTTGATAATGTACATTATACATAAGTCTAGTACAGTACAGCTTATGTACCCTGTTTTTTCTCTATTGTATAAATAATTACACTTGATATGAGAAAGTTTGGCTTCTTAGAAATCAATGCTGATCAATACTGAAAAACACTAAACTGTGAGAAGGTAAAATGTAGAAGACATAATTGGCATGCTATGTGCTATCCCTATGTTCTGTGACAGACATGCATATACCAGTTAGGAACTTTAAAATGATAATGATGATGTTCTGATTAAGGTCAAAGCAGAGATCTAAACGAGACATCTATAAGTTGCATCCCAACTCTTTCACGTGCAGCTCCGACTCAGTACATATTCTTCTCTGATACCAAGTTCATACAAATGGAATACTTACTTCACAGGTGAGTATTAAATATATATGCAAATTATTATGTATAATAAAAATATAATTTCTAGTGTATCATTTCAATCTAAATTCAGAAAGTGGTTCATGAGGTGTATATATGCATTACATCTTCATTCTTGCTAAATGGACAGAAATTTTCATGACATATTCTCAGCTGATGCTCACAGTAGAACATCCAAAAATACTAAGCACAGCCACCACCAAAATGTCTGAAGTTATAAGCAGTGTTTTAGACACTTCATATGAAAGTAAGAACACCAACAGACCATTCAGGAGATGGATATCATGGAAGTTCCTGTGGTACAAATGGTGAAACACAGGCAGGGGCGATTTACTAAGATGGCCAATATCAGAATGATATTTACTGAATGAACCTTATGTGTGTGGCTTCAGGGTCCACAGTGTTCATCACTGCCATTTTTTCTGTCCAAGTATTTCTCAGATTTTTTCTTACTACAAATGTGAGAAACAATGAAATGACATCAGAAGAGAAAGGGAAGTAATGGTGCTAGAGACCATTAGAGACTATGAGACTGGGAAATATTTTGAAATATTGTCTAATTGTTTTCCAGGATACAAATAGAGATATATTTGTAATTATGTTTAGAAAATGAACTTAACCCATATCTTTGTATATTGGTTATACACTTTCTTTGCATGTTCTGCATTTGGGGATGTATACAACAAATTCTTTTGTGAGGATCTCGGCATCCTTATCCTAGATGCTTAAATTTATTAATATTAAATTTAATCTTAATTTTCAGATTAAAAACCATATGCCTTCACTATTAACTTTCTCTTTTATTTTTCCTCTGTCTCTTTGCCTAACGATTCCTAAGAATTCTGGAAAAAAATACTGTCTGCTAATGCAACACTTGATAAGAGCCATGGGTTAATTCAGGTAAAGTAAAAATATTTTTTAAAATCTTACTGGTGGATGTTTCTGTGTTGGTAAGCAAAATATGGCAGACTCAGATGAAGCAATTACTATTAGCAATGTTGTCTCAAAAATATTGGAGCTATTTTATGCAGTTCAAAATTTCCTTCAGTTTTTACATTAAGTGAGATATATATGACTATAATTATCTCGTGAAGTGCAGTGTCTATGTCAAATAGTGCAATATAATAGCACTGACAAGAATCCTTGAGGATCAGTGCTTTTGGGGACACCACCCAAGTTTATATTTTAAAATATTTTGCACAGATATTACTAGCTCAGAATCTTCCTGTTTTTTAGGTGATATACTTAGGTAATGCCACAACCATTTTTCAAGTTTCTTAAAAGAGAAATCTTTGCTGTTATCATTTACTGCTAAGATGTAATATGTTTTACATAACTACTTTTGTGGGTGACAGACACCTCTCTAGATCCATACTTTTATATGTTTGAGTGACATATATTTCTGTTTGAATTTCTGTCTGAAGATCCACTGTTATTTTGATAAACCTTGTAGTTAGCGATTTATTAAAAGAAAGTGAATGGAGCTTGTCACAAGGTGAAGATCAGTAGATATTCACTAAATGCCTACTATTGGTTTCCTACTGTAGAAGACAGTATATGCATCATGACAGAATGCATTCATGGTCTTGTTCAGTTCATGGCAGGTCCCATTCTCCTGAGCTCTTTCTCTGAAAAAAGCCTGATAGAAGAATAAATGGGCCAGAGCAACAATGTCACAGAATTTGTTCTTCTGGGCTTCACTCAGGATCCTGCAAGGCAAAGAGCATTATTTGTTACATTTTTACTCATGTACATTGTGACGATGGTGGTCAACCTGCTCTTTGTGGGGAGAGTGATTGCTAGCCCTTCTTTGGGATCCCCAATGTACTTCTTCCTTGCCTCTCTGTCACTTATGGATGCTGTTTATTCCACTGCTATCTCACCCAAGTTGATTGTAGACTTGCTCCATGATAAAAAAGACCACCTCCTTCACAGCTTGCATAAGCCAGCTCTTTATAAAAAACTTGTTTGGTGGTGTTGATATTGTCATTCTGGTGGCAATGGCTATGATTGCTATGTGGCTATCTAGAAGCCACTTCATTATTTAACTATCATGAATCCACGGATGTGTACCCTCTTCTTGGTTATGGCCTGGGTGGGAGGTTTCACACATGCTTTATTTCAAGTTCTCGCTGTGTATAAACTTCCTTTCTGCGGTCCCAATGTCATTGACGACTTTGGCTGTGACATATACCCACTATTGCTACTTGCATGCACAGATACTTACTTCATTGGCCTCTCTGTCATTGGCAATAATGGAGCCATGTGTATAGTGATATTCCTCCTACTACTACTCTCCTATGGAATAATCATACGGTCTCTCAAGAATTACAGTCAGGAAGGGAGGCGCAAAGCTCTGTCTGCCTGCAGCTCCCATATCACTGTCATTTTCCTTTTTTTTTTTTTTTGTTCCTTGTATTTTCATGTATGTTAGACCTGTTTCTAGTTTTCCTGTTGATAAATCCATCACTGTATTTTATACTGTTGTCACTCCAATGTTGAATCCTTTAATATATACATTGAGAAATTCAGAGATGAAAATTTGTATGGAAAAGCTTCTGCAAAAAGTGTTAAGTCCCAACAGAAGAAGAATTTCTTCTTGCTGCTCATATTACTATAGAAAACAATCATAAATAAATTGGGTTACATAGTAATGGGAAGAGGGACTGCCTCTGACATAATCTGAGTGGCCTGCTCTTTGATCACCTCCCTCTGGGGGGGGAGCAGCCTTACCAGGCCATAGTAGAGGACAATGCAGCCACTTTTGATGTGAACTGACAGACTAAGATCAGAAAGGAGAGGAGAACCTCCCCTATTAGTGGACTTGGGGAGTGGCGTGCAAGCAGAGGGAGGAGGGAAGGTGGGATTGGGAGGGGAGGAGGGAGGGGCTTATGGGGGGATGCAGAATGAATAAAGTGTAATTGATGAAAAATTTAAAAAAAATTCTTTTTAATTAAATTTTTATTATTTTTTATATTAATTACAGTTTATTTACAAATAAAATTTTATAGTATAAGTTTCACCTTGAACATTAACACTAGGAGTTGATATTGTGAAATTACTTGTATTGTGAATGTAATTGATAGATATTAGTATCCGTTGTGAATTTTTTATAATTAGTGTAGTTATGTATAATCTTTCATTTATTAGCTACTTCTTTTAACCATTTTTGATGATTGCATATTATATATTGCTTCACATTTTCAATAAATAAATTAATTTTTTCACATATTTTGATCACAGTTTTCTTCCCAAATCTTCCAAGCTCCTTTTCTTCCCTTACCTTCTCATCCAACTTCATGTTCTCTTTCCCTCTTTCTCTCTCTCTCCTTTCCCTCTTAACCCTCTTGAAACCAACCAACCAAACAAACAAAAAAACCTCAAACATGAAAACAAAGAAATGAACAAACGAAAAACTCAAGAAGACAAAAAAAATACCAAACTGAACAAAATGAAACAAAAAGCTCCCTGTCCTCCAACAAACCAAATCAAACAAAACCCATGGATTTCATTTTCTCTTGGTCAAACGAGTCTTGGGCATGAGACCCATCCTGGAGTTTGGTTGATAAACCCAATGACACTCCATTGGAAAATACCGCTTTCCCCTCTCCCGGCTGGTATCAATTACAGATAGGTTCTGCTTAGGCATGAAACTGTGTTTATATTGTCTGTTCAGTACTGAGATTTTGTCTTGCTTTAATCTGTAAAGGTTGTGTGCATGCTGTCACAGACTCTGTGAATTGATACATGCTTCAGTGTCTGGAAAACTTTGCTTGAAGTCATCCACAACCTTTAGCTTTTATAGTCTTTCCACTTCTTCTGCATAGGTCTCTGAGCCTTGAAGGGAGGGATTAGATGAAGATATTTCATTTAGGAGAAATGTGATGTACTTAGTCTTAAATGGTTTTCTTAATATAATTGATTTGGTGGACTTCTTTAGGTTTTTTAGGAACTAATTCTGTATTTTCATATGGATTATAAAATCTCTTCCATTTATAGTTATTTCTGTACTAATTTTATTTATTTTGATAATAAAAATCCTAATTTAATTAAACTCTACCTTAAAATACCTCTTTAAATGTTTTTTTTTTCAATGCAGTTTATTCAGGAACCTTGAACAATCATCTGACCCTGGGGAAAGCCAGCCCACAGTTTAAATAGCCTCTGGGTAGCCAACCCCAGCGTGCCATGTGGGCAATGCAGATAGGTCCACATACATGGTAGCAAGCCAGATCCTCAGCCTTAGCCAAATGTGGAATTGTTCCTGACAGAGAGCACTCACCATCGGGAAGGTGGAAGGCGGAAACCAGCTCCATCTTTAAGGCACAGCATTCCGCAGCTCTCTACAGTTCCCCCTTTTTGTTTTAGACGCATCAGTCAAGAGTAGAGGTCTGATCTCTGATATTAGAAATAAATTGGGACTTTGTACTGATGTTCATTTAGGTGTCATCCACCTAAAGAGCATCAGACCCGTCCGATACCTTTTTCTCAGAGGCGGGACCTGGGCATCTTTTTAAAAATAAATTTATTGAAATACTTATAATTTGTGATGTATCTATGTTGTTTTGAAATGTGTAAGCATTATATAGTGGCAAACTGACTTACTTTCATTTTGTTATCTCTGCTATCATCTGTATGTAATGAGAAATCCATGATCTATTTTTTATGCCTTGTAAATTGGAGTATTTTTTTCTTAATGTTGTCCTTTTTCATTTTCCTAAAAGAAGTATTTCCTTGTTTGATGACATAGCATGTTGTTTATGTTTTATGTTCTTGTTCATATGAGTCTCTTTTTAAACTACCTAATTTGGTGAATTAACCTTTTTCCTAATTTAATACTTTATTATTGGATGCCAATAAAGCAGGCTTTGAAAAGCAATAAAATATTTTCCTTTAAATAGTATTTAAACAACTTTTGCAAAATAAGAATTGCTTTGTTTGATGGTGTGTTTAACATATAAGTAGTTTAGAGAAGAGCTGCTGTCTTGATCTCATTACATCTTTCTTTTGAAGAACATGAAAATTATGTTTCTGCAGGTACTTCATTAGTTTTATTCTTAGTTTGTTTTCATTATTTAGAATCATCACATTTTTTTTCTGCTCAAAGCAATTGTGTGCTGAATTGGCAGAAGCAAGCAAGTGGGCTTCCTGGAGGCAGCCCACTCATTTTTGCACGACTGACAAATGGGTTTATACCTGGTGTAGGATTTTGCCTCAAGACTTCCTACTGTTGCTATACTGCCTTTCCATGTTTGTTTCATATATCTGGCATGGCAGAGACCCTCATTACTTATTGTTTCACTATGTTGGGCAGATTTCCTGCAGATTATTTTGAAGATGTATCTTCATAGTGCTGTTTCAACAAGTTGATGATTTCATAACCCCTGATGATGATTTTAAAGAATTTCTGAATTGACTTAAGTAATTTCAAAACCCTCTTGCAGTGTAACAAAAACTGCTAGGAGCTCTATGAACCTCCACAGGTCAAGTACTTGATTTACACCAAGAGGGAAAACAAGATTGAAACAAATTAGTAATCAAAGAAATACATTCATTCTAGGTTTAATCCAAGGATAAGGCCCAGGTATACAACACGATAAGAAAGACATATGAATAGAGAATCAAAGAATAAATGGTTAGCTATACAAGATAAGACATGTTTCTTTTTTTTTTTTTTTCAATGCAGTTTATTCAGGAACCTTGAACAATCCTCGGACCCTGGGGAAAGCCAGCCCACAGCTTAAATAGCCTCTGGGTAGCCAACCTAGGCGTGCCACGTGGGCAATGCAGATAGGTCCACATACATGGAAGCAAGCCAGATCCTCAGCCTTACCCGAATGTGGAGTTGTTCGTGACAGAGAGCACTCACCATCGGGAAGGTGGAAGGCGGAAACCAGCTCCATCTTTAAGGCATAGCATTCCGCAGCTCTCTACAGTTCCCCCTTTTTGTTTTAGACGCATCAGTAAAGAGTAGAGGTCTGATCTCTGATATTAGAAATAAATTGGGACTTTGTACCGATGTTCATTTGGGTGTCATCCACCCAAAGAGCATCAGACCCGTCCGATACCTTTTTCTCAGAGGCGGGACCTGGGGCATCAACCCGCATGCAATCAAAGACATCTGTTTCTTAGAAAAACCTTGATATAAAATACTTGCTTTGAACATATAAAGTTCATTGAAATAAGACAAAACTGTTTTGAACTCATAATATTTAGATAAAGCCATTGCTTTAGACTTATAATAAACAAAGTATCTAGTTAGACACTAGGATCAGTAGTCCTACTGTAAAACCCCTTTTATGTATCTATTTTTGAATTATATATACAGATATATATATTCATATATAGAGAACCTTCTTATTAGAGTATGAAAATCCAAGACAGAATTAAATATGTGTTGAGGCCATCCACTTCATCCAAAAATATGTCTTTCTGTCTAATTGTCTGTATATATTTTATATATGTATATTTATATCTGTATGTTTACATATATGTGGATGAATGGTGTCTTTGGGAGCTTCCTTGTGTTGTCTATTGATTGTATGTGTGCATGTGTGTGGGAGATTTGTAAATATCTGCCTGTTTTGTCTGTCAAATGTGTACATTTTTGCATGTTTCTGAATTTAGTAAGTTTAGTAAGGAGTCTGGAGTGTTTTTCAGCCTTCTTTATTAATTAAATTTAAATTCTTTTTTTACATTAAATACATTCTATTTGCTTTGTATCCCAGCTGTAGCCCCCTCCCTCATTACCTCCCAATCCCACCCTCCCTCCCTCATCTTCTTCCATGCCTCTCTCTAAGTCCACTGATAGGGGAAGTCCTCCTCCCCTTCCATCTGACTCTAACTTGTCAGGTCTCATCAGGGCTGGCTGCAATATCCTTCTCGGTGGTTTGGAAAGGCTGCTCCTCCCTCGGGGTCATGGTGGTCAAATAGCCAGTCACTGAGTTGATGTCAAAAACAGTTCCCCTTACTAGGGAACCCACGTGGATACTGAGCTGCCATGGGCTACACCCAAGCAGGGGTTCTATGTTATATCCATGAATGGTCCTTGGTTGGAGTATCAGTCTCAGAAAAGACCCATGTGCTCTGATATTTTGGTTTTGTTGCTTTCCTTGTGGAGCTCCTGTCACCTCCAGGTCTTACTTACTCCCCCTTCTTTCATATGATTCCCTGTACTCTGTCCAAAGTTTGGTTATGAGTCTCAGCACTTGCTTTGATACATTGATAGGTAGAGTCTTTCAGAGGCCCTCTGTGGTAGGCTCTCCTAGGCATAAATAAAAAATATGCTCAAGTACACAACAAAGAAAAGACATTTGCTTAACCATGTTTGTAGCAGCTTTATTTGTAATAGCCAGAACCTAGAAAACAACACAGATGTCCCTCAGCAGAGGAATGGTTACAGAAATTGTGGTACATTTAAACGATGGAATACTACTCAGCAATTAAAAACAAGGAAATCATGAAATTTGTAGGCAAATGGTGAGAACTATAAAAGATCATCCTGAGTGAGGTGTCCTAGAAGCAGAAAGACATGTATGGTGTATACTCACTTATAAGTGGATACTAGACCTATAAAATAGGATAAACATACTAAAATCTGTATACCTAAAGAAGCTAAACATGAAGGAGGATCTGAGTGAGATGATCAATCCTTACTTAGAAACATAAATGGCTTTTATTTGTTTGTTTTCATAGAAAAAGTGTTTCTTTTTAAAATGTATTACTTTGTATCCCAGCTGTAGACCCCCTGTCTTATCTCCTCCCAATCCCATTCTACTTCCTCTTCTCCTCCCATGCCCCTCTCCAAGTCCACTGATAGGGGAAGTCCTCCTTCCTTTCCATCTGACCCTAGCCTATCAGGTCTCATCAGGACTGAATGCATTGTCTTCCTCTGTAGCCTGGCAAGGCTTCTCAGGCTACTCCCCATTCATGGGGAGGAGATCAAAGAGGAAGCCACTGAGTTCATGTCAGAGACAGCCCCTGTTCCCCTTACCGGGAAACCCACTTGGAGACTGAGCTGCCTTGTGCTACACTTGTGCAGGGGTTCTAGGTTATCTCCATGCATGGCCCTTGACTATACCTTCCAGCAAGCCACTGTTCATTCCTGAGCCATTAAATCAATTGAATTAGGTTTTTCTTTTTTACAACCCCTTTTATTTACAGAAAGAAACTGTCAGGGTTTGTTCTGCCACTGCTTGTACTCTGAATTAAAGAAGCCACCTGTTTACCTGATTAAGACCCTTTGCTGTCTTTTCTTTTAGAGGCTCTCATGGGAGTTAGCTGCTCCTGGGAGTTAAACTGTATATAGAGTTAAACTGTACATACAGAATTAAAATGTATGTATAGAGAGCCCCAAATATCAAGGCTACCAAAGTGGAAATTTAAAAGTTAAAGTGTATATAAAGAGTAGCAAGGCTACCAGCCTGAGACTTTAAGAGTTATAAACACCAGGCACAAGCTGGTCATCTCTGACACTGCGACCCACCTTGGTTCACCCTGTGTGCTGGAACTGGTCTCTAGTATTTTTCTTTTCAGTTTTTTTTTTAATTTGTGTCATTTTAATTAAATGTCTCCTTTCTATTCTGCATTTGCTAGTGATTGTGACAAATATGAATTCTGATGCTTTATCAAGAATCTTTATATAATGTGATGAAATTTTTGTTAGTTCTTTGGATTTTCTAGATTAAAAAAAATGATACCATCTGCATTTCCCTGATGACTAACGATGTTGAGTATTCCTTTAATTGTTTCTCTTCAATTTGATATTACTCTGTTGAAAATTCTTTGCTTACCTCTGTACTTCATTTTTAATTGGATTATTTGGTTTGTTGGTGTATAATTCCTTGAGTTCTTTACATATTCTAGATATTAGTATTTATCAGATGTAGGGTTGGTGAAGAACTTTTACCCATCTCTAGGCTGTGGTTTTGTTCTGTTGACAGTGTCCTTTGCTTTACAGAAGCTTTTCAGTTTCATGAGGTCCCATTTATTGAATGTTGATCTTAGAGCCTGAGCTGTTGTTGTTCGATTCAGGAAGTTGTCTCCTGTGCCAATGAGTTAGAGGCTATTCCCCACTTTTTCTTCCAACAGATTTAGTGTGTCTGGTTTTAGGTCAATTGGCAGCACAGTCTCCACTTAGATTATTGAGTGTGTAAAGCAGGGGAATGCCTCTATCATGAACTTGTTTGCCTGCTCTTTGATCACTCACTCCTGATGATGCGGCCTTGCCAGGCCATGGAGGAAGAGATTATAGGCAGTCCTGATGAAACTTGACAAGCTATGGGCAGATGACAATGTTAGAGAACTCCCCCTTTCAGTGGACTAGGGCAAAGGGATAGGGGGAAGAAGAAGGAATGGTGAGACTGAGGGGCAGCTTCTATTTGGCTATATAATGAATAAATTGTAAAAAATAAAATAAAACAACAAAAATGGTACCATCTGGAAAAAGTGTTTATGGTTCCAACAATGTCTATCTAATATTTGTAACATATCTTGTCATTGGGCTGATGTATTAGTTAAAACTGAAAAATAACTATCATCATTTGGAAGATACTACTTAAATTAGTCTTAGTTTTTTTTTCATGGAGGCAGTCAAAATGATTTATAAAGCTTCCTCCACTAACAAGGGTTTGAATATATTTTAAATGACCATAACCCCATTGTGAGGTCTACTAATTTATACTCTGAGAACCTCAGTAATGGCCAGTGTTCCGGAGAAGCTTTATTGGAGAAAAGTGATACTAGGGTACATACAACTCATTTACCTTTGATATAGAGGGATTTAGATGTTATTACATGATTTTGAACAAATGTAATGCTATGTTTCACTTTATTCAACATATTTATATAAGTACAACTGAAATATGAACTCACATTTATATTATCAGTAACAGTATAGTTTTGCTACTATAAGCTCTATGACACTTTGTTTATAAATACTTGAATAATATGGATCTTAAAATTACATGGAAAGAATTATTGAATAATTTTTTTGTACTCATATAGAAGTAAAGTTAGTTTTCTTTTCTATATTGGAATTTTAAAGTATCCTTTTTTGTATATTATATAATCCTTTACTTAACCTATACTAAGGACTCCACCAGAAAATCTTATCTATGAAAGCTATTTTCTCTTTTTTATTTATTTTTTATTTTTTATTATGTTTTTTTTTTATTTTTCTTATTAGTTACATTTCATTAACTCTGTATCCCGCTCCCTCATTCTCTCACAATCCCACCCGCCGTCCTCCCTCATCTCCTCCCTGACCCTTTCCAAGTCTACTGATAGGGGAGGACCTCCTCCCCTTTCATCTGACCCTGTTTTATCAGGTATCTTCAGGACTGGCTGCAAAGTCCTCCTCTGTGGCCAAACAGGACTGCTCCTCCCTTGGGGGGTGGGGAGGTCAAAGAGCCAACCATTGAGTTCCTGTTAGAAATAGTCCTTGTTCCCCTCACTTTGGGAAACCAATTGGTTACTGAGCTACCACAGGCTACATCTGAGTGGAAGTTCTAGGTTATATCCATACATGGTCCTTGGTTGAGTGTCAGTCTCAAAAAAGACCCTGTGCCCAGATATATTTGGTCCTTGTGGAGCTCCTATCCTTTCCGCTTCATACTAACTCCCCTTCTTTCATCTGATTCCCTGTACTCTGTCGAAGGTTTGGTTATGAATCTTAGAATCTGCTTTGAAACACTGCTAGGTAGAGTCTTTCAGATGCCTTCTGTGGTAGACTCCTGTCATATGTTCAATGCAAATCCCATTTGTCTTTCTAAATGAGGATTGATCATCTTACCCAATGTCTGCTTTCTTAATTATCTTTTTTAGGTGTATAGATTTCATTATGTTTATCATATCTTATAGGTTTATATAAGCGAGTATATCCCATGTTTGTCTTTCTCCTTCGGGGATACTTCACTCAGAATGATCTTTTCTAGATCCCACCATTTGCCTGCAAATTTCATGATTTCCTCCTTTTTGATTGCTGAGTAGTATTCCATTGTGTAAAAATACCACAATTTCTGTATCCATTCCTCCGTTGATGGACATCTGGGTTGTTTCCAGGTTCTGGCTATTACAAATAAAGCTGCTATAAACATGGTTGAGCAAATGTCCTTGTTGTGTACTTGAGCAAATTTTGGGTGTATACCTAGCAGTGGTATAGCTGGGTCTTGAGGAAGCACTATTCCTAATTGTCTGAGAAAGCGCCAGACAGACTTCCAGAGTGGTTGTACCAGTTTACATTGCCACCAGCAGTGGAGGAGGGTTCACCTTTCTCCACATTTTCTCCAGCATGTGTTGTCACCTGAGTTTTTCATCTTGGCCATTCTGATGAGTGTAACGTGAAATATCAGGGTCGTTTTGATTTGCATTTTCCCTGATGGCTAATGAGGTTGAGCATTTATTGAAGTGTTTCACTGCCATTCGATATTACTCTGCCGAGAATTCTTTTTTAAGCTCTGTTCACCATTTTTTAATTGGATTACTTGGTTTGCTGCTTTTCAACTTCTTTAGTTCTTTTATATAAAGAGGGTATTAGCCCTCTGTCAGATAAAGGGTTGGTGAAGATTCTTTCCCAATCTGTAGGCAGTCGTTTTGTTTTGATGACTGTGTCCTTTGCTTTACAGAAGCTTTTCAGTTTCATGAGGTCCCATTTATTGATTGTTGCTCTTAGAGCCTCGGCTGTTGGTCTTCTGTTCAGAAAGTTGTCTCCTGTGCCAATGAGTTCTAGGCTCTTCCTCACATTTTCTACTAACAGGTTTAGTGTGTCTGGTTTTATATTGAGGTCTTTGATCCACTTGAACTTTACTTTTGTGCAGGGAGATCAGCATGGATCTATTTGCATTTTTTTCTACATGTAGACATCCAGTTAGCCCAGCACCATTTGTTGAAGATGCTATCTTTTTTCCATTGTATGATTTTGGAATCTTTGTCAAAGATCAGGTGTCCATAAGTGTGTGGGTTTATTTCAGGGTCTTCTATTCTATTCCATTGATCCACCAGTAGGTTTCTATGCCAGAAACACACAGTTTTTAATATTGCTTTATAGTACAGCTTGAGATTGGGGATGGAGATACCTCCAGAAGATCTTTTATTGTAGAGGATTGTTTTCGCAAATCTGGGTTTCTTGATATTCCATATGAAGCTGAGAATCTTTTTTTCAAGGTCTGAAAAGAACTGAGTTGGTATTTTGATGGGAATTGTGTTGAATCTGTAGATTGCTTTGGGCAGGATGGCCAGTTTCACAATGTTAATCCTACCAATCCATGAGCACAGGACATCTTTCCATCTTTTGATAATCTTCTTCAATTTCTTTCTTCAGAGACTTGAAGTATTTCTCAAACAGGTCTTTCACTTGCTTGGTTAGTGTCACCCCAAGGTACTTTATGTTATTAGTGGCTATTGTGAAGGGTGTTGTTTCCCTAATTTCTTTCTCAGGCCCTTTGTCTTTGGTATACAGGAGGGCTTCTGATTTTTTTTTTTTTAGTTGATTTTGTATCCTCCCACTTTGCTGAAAGTGTTTATCAGCTGAAGGAGTTCTCTGGTTGAATTTTTGGGGTCACTCATGTATACTATCATATCATCTGCAAATAGTGACACTTTGACCTCTTCCTTTCCAATTTGTATCCCTTTGATCTCCCTTAGTTGTCTTATTGCTCTGGCTAGGACTTCAAGTACTATGTTGAAGAGATATGGAGAGAGTGGGCAGCCTTGTCTTGTCCCTGATTTCAGTGGGATTGATTTAAGTTTTTCTCCATTGAGTTTATGTTGGCTATAGGCTTGCTGTATATTGCCTTTACTATGTTTAGATATGTGCCTTGTATCCCTGATCTCTCCTTCAAGAAACAGCTAGCAGCTGGCCTCAACATCTTTATCAAGGTTGATGTGATGATGATAAATAGGTGCATCTGAGGGTATTCAAAGCCCTCCCTCATGAAAACAAGCCTTTGACCTTGTCTTCCTACCAGACCAATACAGAAAAACATGATGAGCTGAACTACTTCTGATTCTACAGCCCCTTTGCCAAATACTTCATCTTTTTAATCTGTGTTAAATTTAACCACAAAGTTAAATACCCCTCTGGGATTGAAGGGGTGGAGTTAAGCAGCTTCTTTTGTGATTCCCAAACTGCATTGTATTTTGTTTTCTTCCAAATAATTATTTTCAAAAAGCTGTATATGATCTCTCTCTATATATAATATATATATAAATATATATATTATATATATATATTAGAGACTTTAAAAAATTATATGGAAAAGCTGTGGAGTAAAATGTTCACTACAAAATAATAATTTCTCCTCACTGAACATACACTCTTGGTTAAGCAATATTTAGTAATAAATTTCGACAGTACGACTTCAGTATTCTACAGTTGTATCAACACTTGACATTGTGAGAAGTTTGGTATTTTTGTGAATTCAGCAGAGACAAGACTGGTGTTCGCTACTATGCTAGATTCTCTATTGCTACTGAAATTGATCATATCTTCATGTTTATTAGGCATCCCACTTTTAAAAAATCCTCTATGATATTTCTGTTGTTTTGTCCAATTTCCAAGTAAATTGTACTTCTAATATAATTTTATTGATGTAGTGTTTTGGCTATATTTTAAACTATTTATATTTTATATATCACAACATTTTTTGTTTGTGAGTCTTGTGTCATTTTGCCTTTTATTTTGATGAGCACAAACTTGTAATATAATTGAACTTTGTTTAATAAGAAGTATTGTTACCAAGAATATAATTTATATTTACAATGTGCATATCTTTTTTCAGAAATGTGTATTGTTGGACATCCCAGGCTACCATGAGCATGACCATGTCTGGGCAGGTGGTTTATTAAAAAAGCCAAATGAAGTAGTTTTCTGAGGAAAGGGGGAGTGTTGAGAAGTGAGAGGAGTGGGAGGGTAGGTCTCAGAGGGGAAGAGGGATGGGGTTACAACAAAGATGTAAAGTGAATTGGTTACATTTTATTAACTCTGTATCCCAGCTGTATCCGGTTCCCTCATTTCCTCCCAACTCCTCCCTCCCCCCCCCTCAACTCCTCTCTGCCCCTTTCCAAGTCCACAGATTGGGGAGGACCTCTTCTCCTTTCATCTGACCCTGTTAAAGTAATTTTTAATTGGAATGTTTGCTTTCTTACTATTGTGATAGTAAAAATATTTTCAACACATTATGAAAATAATCTTTTCCTCTAGTTGATATAATTTATGTGCAAGTCTCAGTCTATCTGTCTCAACTGTGTTTATTTAGTTGACTATAATTCAGAATGTTATTATGTGTCAGTGAAGTAGATTTTAACATACAGTAAAAGGCTTCTCATTTATTACTTTTATTAAAACATATTCCAGTATTACAGTAATTTCAAAGTCTGCATGAATGTTATAAGTTTATAAACTAAGAAAAAATTATATGTAAATAATTTAAAAGTAATGACTTCTTTAGAACACCCAGATATTCTTTTGTGGAAAATTCCTTTTCTCATTAATTCTTTGCATTTTTATTAGTTAGTGCCATAATCTTAATGAATTCGCTATGTCCACTGTGTTTAGGTTTATCTTGCTCTTGTTTTGCTAATGCCCTTATATTGAAAATTAAGTTATTTACTTGAGTTCTTTCTGATATTTTGATGTTGGTATTTCAGATTGCTTTCATTGCAATACACAAGTTTTTGTGTCTTGTATTTTCATTTCCTTCTAAGACTCATTTGATTTCCCCCTTGATTGCTATAGTGACCCATTTATCACTCTGTTATGTGTTATACACTCTACATAAGTTTGTGAGCTTCATTTTATTGTGATTATATAGAATATAATAAAATATTTCAGATTTTCTAAATTTTTAAAATATTTGCTTTGTTGCCTAATATATGCTACATTTTAAAGAATGTTTCACGAGCTGTTAGAAAATATTTCTTCTGCAGTATTTAGATTGAATGGAAGTTGATTTTGTTTATATATTAACAAATTAATTATTATGGATATAAATGGAGAAAAAAGAGAGAAGAAAATGCAGTAAAGCTAATTATTAATAGTATAATGATAGAGAGAAATTAGGTGGTGGGAAACAGAAAAAGTAACTGTGGAGGCTCAAAAAGCTCAGCGGAAGAGACTTTCGCCTAAGCAGACTGAAGAAGGAGAGGTAAAAATATGCTAGTAGATAACATAGAATACCTCAGCTTTCAGGTGGTGGTGAAAAGGAGCCTGGAATATAAGCCCAGGCATAATTTTGGAAAAAGGAACAATAAAAGTGAAGGATTAAGGAAAGATTTCTGTAAAGCAAAAAAAAAATAAAAACAAACCAAACCAAACCAGCAAAAAATGAAGAAGAACAGATGAGCACCTAGAAGACTTGCAACTCTGTTTTTTTTTCTTTTTTATTTTTCATCATTGTTATTATTTATTCACTTTGTATCTTGGCTGTATCTCAGCCTGCTCCCATCCTCTATTCTTCTTACTCTCCCTATTCTCCTACCCTAGTCCACTGATAGGGGAGGTCTTCCTCTCCTATCTAATACTAGCTTATCAGGTCTCATCAAGACTCTCGGGATCC
Source organism: Meriones unguiculatus (assembly GCF_030254825.1). Lineage (NCBI taxonomy): Eukaryota > Metazoa > Chordata > Mammalia > Rodentia > Muridae > Meriones > Meriones unguiculatus. The sequence continues at coordinate 3,070,022 of NC_083365.1, read as the reverse complement.
TCTTTCTCTGTGGCCAAGTAAGGCCACTTCACCAAGGGGAGGTGATCAAAGGACAGGCATCCAAGTTTATACCAGTGACTACCCCTGCTCCCCTTACTAAAGTACCCCCATGGAGACTGAGCTGCCCACGGACTACATCTGAGCAGGAGGTCTAGGTCCTCTCCATGCATTGTCCTTGGTTGATTCATCAGTCTCAGCAGGCCTCTCTGGCCCCAGATTTTTTTGGCTCTGTTGGTCTCCTTGTGGAGCTCCTGTGTCCTCCAGATCTTTCTATCTCCCCCTTCTTCCATGAGATTCCCTGCACTCTGCCCAAAGTCTGACCATGAGTCTCAGCATCTGCTTTAATACCCTGGTGGGAAGAGTCTTTCAGAGGTCCTCTGTGAAAGGCTCTTGTCCTGCTACCTGTCCCCTCCAGGTCTTTCTATCTCTTTATTCTTCCATAAGATTCCCTGCACTCTGCCCAAAGTTTGGCTATGAGTCTCAGCCCTTCCTTCCATACCTAGTAGAGTCTTTCAGAGGCCTTCATTTTTCCAAGTAACAATGGAACATTTTTCATGTAGGAAAAAGCCACTGATTTGGTTATTTTTATTTTATTTTATGAGACATTACAATTCATATGATAGTATTAAAAATATATGATTACATTTGGCTATATTTCAATTTGAATGTTCACAATTACTAAGCATATCAAGTATTAATATACATGATAGCAAAATTCAATCAAGTTCCAGTATCTATACGTAAGCTTTTGTGTGTTTCTTAAAATCTTCCCTGAAAAATTGTTAGTGTGTCTACATAGAAAAACTAATAGAGGATTACATACTCTATGTAGATACTAATTTTGTTATTGTATAGTCTTTTATAGAATATTTTATAACACACTTTAATTTTGATCATACTAGATTATATATGAAAACTTTCATATGAATATGTATGCATTTTTGAGGATTAAAACCTACCACATTTCTTTCTGTTCTCCCTGTTTTCTTTCCCTTCTCCTTTCAAAGTTCCTCAGTTTCACTAGAAAATTCCACTTTTTATTTTAGATCTTCTGTACTTATATGTTTTTTTATCTATATTACACCTAAAACACAAAATGAAATAAAAATGTGATATTTGTCTTCATTAAGTTAATTTACTTATTTAATATGATTATTTCAGGTTATATCTACATTACTGAAAAATTTAATATTATTCTTCTCTATGACTGTAAATAACTTCATTGTCACACAGGATCTTTTTGGAATTATAAGAATATTTTTAAACATATGTTTTTAATAACTATATTAAACCATTAGTTTTTAGAATAATATTAAGGAATGCTTAAGCTGAAAGTAGTCATATTATTCTTCAGTTTAATGGAATGAAATCTTTGCTAATTAATAATGCAGTTTACACTATCATAAAATAATCTATTTTCACTCTATTATAGAAATAATTTTACACTGGCATTTTGTCCTAGTTTCGTCCTAGTGAAACTCAATATTATTGAAAACATATCAATATTATTAATAAATATTGAAAGGTATTAAAACTCAAAGAAAACAAGAAATGAATGAGGCAAAATGACATAAATTTTTTATGTTATATCTTTGTGTTTACAACAGGCCAGCCCTTTTCAGCCTGCGGCCCGAAGGACTTCTATATATCTGACCCAGAGGAAGCATGCGGAAGAAACATCACAACTACTTCTAAGAAAGCTCAGACTCCGCACATGTCCACCATCACTACGTCCATGTAAGTGGAATTTACTTGCTTAAATCAAGGGAAAATAAATTTATTTACAGGTAAATGTTGGTAGTACTTCTACAGAATGAGACAGATAATCTCGAGATATAATTTTAGCCTATGTCTAAGAACTCACAGGTTAGTTCAAGTCCGGTTTAAAAAAAAAAAAGTATTGTGAAAAACAACTGATACTGGCAATGATGAAATGACAGAATTATAATTCTAGGAAAACAGATAGACTGAGAAAATTGTTATAGGCAGCAATGTGTTACATAACATTGGGGATACTTGATACAGTTTAAATTCTTTCTTGAGATAAATAGGATATATTTAAAGAGTAAAAGTGTTTTGAGATTAGTAGAGCCTATTTCTATTATTATGTATTATTTGTTATTATTATTACTATTTATAATTTATTTACTTTGTATCCAAGTTGTGGCCCCCTTCCTTATCTCCTCCCAATCTCACTCTCCCTCCTTCTTCTCCCCCTATGCCTCTCCCCTATTCCACTGATAGGGAAGGTCCTTCTCCCTTCTATCCTCCCCTAGTCTATCAGAACTGGCTGCATTGTCCTCCTCTGTGGCCTGGCAAGGTGCCTCCCAGGGAGAAGTGGTCAAAGAACTGGCCAGTGAGTCCATGTCAGAGACAATCCTTGCTCTCTTTACTAGGGAACCCACTTGGAGATTGACCTGTCTATGAACTACATCTGAGCAGGGTGTACAGGTCCTCTCCATGCATGGTCCTTGATTGGAGTATCAGTCTCTGCAGGCCACCCTAGGCCCAGGTATTTTTGGCTCTATTGGTCTCCTTGTAGAGCTCTTGTCCCCTCCTGGTCTTTCTATCTCCCCCTTCCTCCATAAGATTCCCTGCACTCTTCCTAAAGTTTGGCTATGAGTCTCAGCATCTGCTTCGATATCCTGCTGGGTAGATTCTTTCAGAGGTCCTCTGTAGTAGGCTCCTGTCCTGTTCTCTGTCTTCTCCTGCTTCCAATGTACCTATTTCTAATAGTGCACTATCACAATACTACACAAGTTACACAGGGATGTTAGGAAATACACAGAATATATTGTAAAATATCTTCTCATAACACCAGCTCAAAATTGGCTCTAAGTAAGTTGTCACAATTAGCTGTAGTGCTACCACTTTTTTGCAGATTAAAACGTAACATTTTATTATTTTTTTGAAAATTTTATACACCATGATTTAACAATATCTTTCTCCAACCCCTTTTCACCTCCCTACCCACTTAACATTGTATTTCATTTTCTCTCAAAATGTTTTGTTAACCCATTGATTATAATTTGTGTTACTCAGATACTTTTGGAGTGGGGCCTGTGCTATTGTGTAGCAGACCTACTAGGGGTCATAGAATCAAAGAACACTGATTCTCTTCTGGAAGATATCAAATGCCAGTAGCTTCTCAACAAGTGGTAGGATTTCTTGGTCACCTTCTCTTCTTCATGCTGGATTTTGTCTGGACTGATCTTGAGCAGGCCTTGTGCATATTGTCACAATTGCTGTGAGTTCCTACATGCAATTCCAGTTTTGTCTGGAAAATACTGTTCCCTTGAAGTTAGCCATCTCTCTGATTCTTACAATCTTTCCATCCACTCTTCTGAAAATATCCCATAGCCTTGCCAGGGAAAGGTATAATATATACATATAAAGATAGAAATTTACACTTAGAGATTTAGTAACCGAAATTATGGAGCTCTTTGCAAGAAGATGCTTGTTCCATGCTTTTGGCAGGTTCATCATTGGGTACAGTAATATTGAAAATGTGCTTCCTGACTGAATGGATTCATGGCCCTCTTCAGGATTAATAGCAGGTTCTGTGCTGAAGTGTTTTTAACAAGACAGACAGATTAATAAATGGGACAGAGTAACAATGTCACAGAATTTGTCCTTCTGGGGCTCACGCAGGATCCTACTGGGCAAAAAGCATTGTTTGTCATGTTTTTGCTCATGTACATTGTGACAATCATGGGCAACCTACTCATTGTGGTTACAGTTATTGCCAGCCCTTCCTTGGGTTCCCCGATGTACTTCTTTCTTGCCTTTCTGTCACTCATGGATGCTGTTTATTCCACTGCCATCTTGCCCAAATTGCTTAAAGACTTAGTTTGTGATAAAAAGACCATCTCTTTCACAGCTTGTCTTCTTCAGCTCTTTGTAGAACACTTATTTGGTGGTGCTGAAGTCTTCCTTCTGGTGGTGATGGCCTATGATTGCTATGTGGCCATCTGTAAACCACTGCACTATTTAACCATCATGAATCAACAGATTTGTGTCTCACTTTTGGTGGTAGCTTGGGCTGGAGCATTTGTACATGCTCTGGTTCAAATTCTCTATATAAACTTCCTTTCTGTGGACCTAATGTCAATGACCACTTTGGCTGTGACATATACCCTTTATTGGCACTTGCATGCACTGACACTTACTTTATTGGTCTCACTGTAGTTGCCAAAAATGGAGTCATGTGTATGGTAGGCTTTGTTCTTCTTCTACTCTCCTATGGAATTATCTTAAGCTCACTTAAGACTCACAGTCAGGAAGGGCGGCGAAAAGCCCTGTCTACTTGCAGCTCTCATATCATGGTGGTTGTCCTCTTCTTTGTTCCCTGCATTTTCATGTATGTTAGGCCTGTTTCTAACTTCCCTATTGATAAATCTATTTCTGTTTTTTATACAGCTATCACTCCCATGTTGAATCCTTTAATATATACATTGAGAAATTCAGAGATTAAAAATTCTATGGAAAATATCTGGTGTAAAATGTTAAATATAGATAGAGTAAGTTGTTTTTCTTGCTGATTGTATTACTAATCAGAAAGAAACAATAATAAATATAAATTTTTAGTGTGTGTTCCAAGTTCTAAATTGGTAAAACACTTGAAATTGTGAGATGCTTTATACTGTTGTAAAGATAATGGTAAAATACTGATATTAACTGTTTTTCTTTTTCTCCTTGTGGCGCTGAAGTTGAGCATATTGTCATATGTGCAAAGTTGGCATCACACTTTACCATTTTCTATGAACAACATATTCATGTTTTTTTTTCATTTTTCCAATATATTATTTTCCAATATAATCAGATTTGTGGAGTTTTTTATTAGTCCAATTACTAGTTATTTATGTTCATGTGTACCACAGTATTTTCTAGTTGTGTTTTATTATGCTATTATCATTAATTTTGATAAATATTAATAAATTTTCAAACGTATTTATTTTAAACAAATTTTCATTAAATATCTTTACAAATTTGTCAAGAAAATCATATGGTTTTGACATAATCATGTGTTATTTTTTAATTAAATTTTATTTTTTATTATTAGTTACATTTTATTAACTCTGTATCCCAGCTGTATCCTGCTCCCTTATTCCCTCTCAATCCCACCCTTTCTCCTTCATCTCCTCCCTGCCCCTTTCCAAGTCCACTGATTGGGGAGGACCTCCTCCCCTTTTATCTAACCCTGTTTTATCAGGTATCTTCAGGACTGGCTGCAAAGTCATCCTCTGTGGCCTAGCAGGACTGCTCCTCCCTTGGAGGGTGGGGAGGTCAAAGAGCCTGCCACTGAGTTTCTGTCAGAAATAGTCCCTGTTCCCCTTACTATGGGTAAACAATTGGTTACTGAGCTACCAAGGGCTTCATCCGAGCAGAGATTCTAGGTTTTATCCATACATGGTCCTTGGTGGAGTGTCAGTCTCAGAAAAGACCCCTGTGCCCAGATATATTTGGTCCTCGTGGGGCTCTTAGCCTTTCCACATCATACTAAATCCCTTTCTGCTGAAGGTTTGGTTATGAGTCTTAGTATCTGTTTTGAAACACTGCTAGGTAGAGTCTTTCAGATGTCTTCTGTGGTAGAATCCTGTCATATGTACAATGCACATCCCATTTGTTATTAATTAATCTTCTAACTTATTTTTATAAACAAATTTTTATTAAATATCTTTACAAATTTATCAAGAAAATCATATGGTTTTGACATAACCATGTGTTATTTTTTTATTATTATCATTTATTACAATTTATAAAATTTTGTATCCTGGCTATGGCACCCTCCCTAATCTCCTTCCAATCCCACCCTCCTTCCCTCGTCTCCTCCCATGCTCCTCCCCTAGTCCATGGATGATTGAGGTTTTCCTCTCCTTCTATTTGACCCTACCCTATCAGGTCTCATCAGGACTGGTTCCTTCGTCTTCCTCTGTAGCTTAAGGCTGCATCTCCCAGGTAGAGGTGATCAGAGAGCTTGTCACTGAGTTCATGACAGAGAAAGACCCTGTACCCCTTACTAGAGAACCCACTAAGATACTGAGTCTATGGGCTACCTTTGAGCCAGGGGTTTTAGGTCCTCTCCATGCATTGTCCTTTATTTGGGGTATCAGTCTCTGCAGGGCTCCCAGGGCATAGTTTTTATTTTTCTTTTTTCTTTTGGCTTTGTTGGTCTCCTTTTGGAGTTCCTATCCCCTCCAGGTCTTTCTATATCCCTCTTATTTCATAAAAGTCCATGCCCTCTGCCCAAAGTTTGGCTATGAGGCTTAGCCTCTGCTTTGATACCTTGACCAGTGGAGTCTTTCAGAGGCTCTCTATGGTTGGTGCCTGCCCTGTTCTCTGACTTCTTCTGCTTCCAAAGTCTGCTGCATTTTTCCTTCTGAAAGAGGATTGAGCATCTTCCCTAGGGTCTTCTTTGTTGTTTACCTTCCTTAGGACTATAGATTTTGCTATTTTTATCCTACATTATATGGTTAATATTAATTTATTAGTGAGTATATACCATGTATCTTCCTGCTTCTGGGTTACCTCATTCAAGATGGTCTTTTCTAGTTCCCACCACTTGCCTGCAAATTTCATGATTTCTTTGTCAAAAACTCAAGTGACAACACATGCTGGAGAGGATGTGGAGAAAGGGGAACCCTCCTCCATTGCTGATGGGAAAGTAAACTAAACTTTTAAACTAAACAACCACTTTGGAAATCAAGCTGGCACTTTCACAGAAAATAGGAATAATGCTTCCTCAAGATCCAGCTATACCACCCCTAGGTATATATCCAAAGTATGCTCAACTATACAACAAGGACATTTGCTCAGCCATGTTTGTAGCAGCTCTATTCATAATAGCCAGAATCTGGAAACAAGCTAGATGTCCCTCAATGGAGGAATGGATACAGAAATTGTGATACATTTTTACTCAGCTATTAAAAGCCATGTGTTATTTTGAAGTTTATAAGTTTTATTGAATAGTAAAGTTTATTTAATTCTTTGGTTGCCAAAATAATGTTTAATAATAAACACTAAAACTTAAAAAATGTAGCTATTCTCCTAGTTTGATGATATCACATCTTTATTGTATTTTATGTCTAAGTACTTATATATTGCTATCTACGCTATTTCAATTAGGTTAAATGATGATGTTTAATTAAATCATTTATTATTATTTGCCATCAAATTAGTTTTTGAAATGGAATAATAAAAGTTTTTCATTCTAATTTTTATTTACACAATATTTTCTAATATTGAAATAGTTTCAGAAGGTGACAATAAGGTATCAGTTTTATTAACATGCATAATGGTTTTTTGACTGTAATTACATTGAATGTATATGCCACATTGAAATTTAGATATTAAGAACATTAAGTCACTATTTTGATACAATATAAAAAATCCTTTGGGTTTATCTTTTGATTCTTCAGTAATTCTTTTTCTTCTTTTCTTTTCATCATATCAAGTTTTCTATTTTCTATATTTAATATCTTTTAATCAAAAGGGTATTAATTAAATTAAAGTCATTCACATTATATTTTCCAAATGCTTGTGTCTAGTCTTTGAGGAAAGTAAAACATGACTTTAGATATGTTACTGATGTCACTTATTCAACCTGTTAGATTTTCATTAACTTTTGAATCATTGTAAATAATATTATCTGAAATAAATCTTTTAAACAAATAATTTCTTCATAATATTTAGACATAAATTATGTTATCACATTAGTGTACTAATTAAAGTTAGAAACCAAGACTAAAAGAATTTCCTTAACAATATTCATAGTATTTCTCTATAAGAAAGTATTTATTAAAAATCATGACAACCTGTATGCCAGTGATGTGACAACAGTATACACATTTTCTAAAGAGCAATTAAAAACTATATACAACTTTTCCCATTAACAAGTCATTGAGTGTGTTTTCTACAGCCATAAACCCTGTGTTGAAAGCTTTAATCTACACTATGAAGATATCAGTGAATAGAAAGGTTATAAAAACACACTATTAAAAAAACCTCAGAGCACAAAAGTGAGCCAGTCTCTATAAGAAGAGACTTAAGATAGCCAGTCTTGATAAGACCTGATAGGCTAGGGTCAGACTATTGGACACATGTCTTTTCAATTAAGAGTCCCATAAATCTATTTGCCTTCCTAAAAGCAGTTATAATTATAATCAAAGCACGATCTATATTTTAGTCATATCAACCACAGTTTCCTGCTAATAATGTTTTATGATATATCATACATTAGTGCACCTAGAAAGGTTTAATAAATTGATGATGTTGAGAGAAATTGCATGTGAAATAAGCTATAGTAAGGAAAATTTATATTTTTAAATCTCTTTTTAAGTTAAGGAGTAAATTATATTTACCCATAGCTGGAATGATTCTGTATTTTAACAATTCTCAAGACTCCATCATAAAACACTTAGATCTGAACAAGAATTTTATTAATGTAGCAGGATACAAAATAAAGAGAAATTACAAATCAATAAATACAACACATCAGTCAATTGAAAAAAGGAGGAAATAACTATGCTCTCAACAGATATAGCCAAAGTATTTAACAAATTTGACAATCCATTCATGCTAACTAAAATCTTTAAAAAATTGGGTGAAAATTCAAATGACCTCAACATAACTAAGAAAACATGAAAATAGATCCATATTTATCACCCTGCACAAAACTAAAGTCAAAGTGGATCAAGGACCTCAACATAAAACCAGATACCCTAAATCAACTGGAAAAAAAAGTGGGGAACAGCCTAGAACTCATTGGCACAGGAGACAACTTCCTGAACAGAACACCAACAGCACAGGCTCTAAGAGCAACAATCAATAAATGGGACCTCATGAAACTGAAAATCTTCTGTAAAGCAAAGGACACCGTCATCAAAACAAAATGACTGCCTACAGATTGGGAAAGAATCTTCACTAACCCTTTATCTGACAGAGGACTAATATCCAGTATATACAAAGAACTAAAGAAGCTGAAAAGCAGCAAACCAAGTAATCCAATTAAAAAGTGGGGAACAGAGCTAAACAGAGAATTCTCGACAGAGGAATATCGAATGGCAGAAAAACAATTAAAGAAATGCTCATTCTCATTAGCCATCAGGGAAATGCAAATGAAAACGACCCTGAGATATCACCTTACACCCATCAGAATGGCCAAGATGAAAAACTCAAGCGACAACACATGCTGGAGAGGTTGTGGAGAAAGGGGAACCCTCCTCCACTGCTGGTGGGAATGTAAACTGGTACAACCACTCTGGAAAGCTGTCTGGCGCTTTCTAAGACAATTAGGAATAGTGCTTCCTCAAGACTCAGCTATACCACTGCTAGGTATATACCCAAAGTTCATTCAAGTACACAAAAGGGAGACTTGCTCAACCATGTTTATAGCAGCTTTATTTGTAATAGCCAGAACCTGGAAACAACCAAGATGTCCATCAATGGAGGAATGGGTACAGAAATTGTGGTATTTTTACACAATGGAATACTACTCAGCAATCAAAAAGGAGGAAATCATGAAATTTGCAGGCAAATGGTGGGATCTAGAAAAGATCATTCTGAGTGAAATATCCCAGAAGGAGAAAGACAAACATGGGATATACTCACTTATATAGACCTATAAGATATGATAAACATAATGAAATCTATACACCTAAAAAAGATAATCAATTGAGCGGACATGGGGTAAGATGATCAATCCTCATTTAGAAAGACAGATGGGATGTGCATTGAACGTATGACAGGAGTCTACTGAGCACATCTGAAAGACTCTAACTAGCAGTGTTTTCAAAGCAAAGACTCATGACCAAACCTTTGGCAGAGTACAGGGAATCATAAGAAAGAAGGGGAGTTAGTCTGATGGGGAAAGGATAGGAGCTCCACAAGGACCAAATATATCTGGGCACAGGGTCTTTTCTGAGACTGACATTCAACCAAGGACCATGTATGGATATAACCTAGAACCTCCACTCAGATGTAGCCTGTGGTAGCTCAGTAACCAATTGGTTTCCCAAAGTGAGGGGAACAAGGACTATTTCTAACAGGAACTCAATGACTGGCTCTTTGGTCTCCCCACCCCTGAAGGGAGGAGCAGTCCTGTTAGGCCACAGAGGAGGGCTTTGCAGCCAGTCCTGAAGATACCTCATAAAACAGGATCAGATGAATGGGGAGGAGGTCCGCCCCCATCAGTGGACTTGGAAAGGGGCACGGTGGAGATGAGGGAGGGAGGGAGGGACTGGGAGGGAATGAGGTATCGGGACACGGCTGGGATACAGAGTTAATAAAATGTAACTGATAAAAAATAAATAAAATAATAATAAAAGAAAAGAAAAGAAAAAAGAAAACATGAGAAATCACAGCTAACCTGCTTAATGAGAAAAACCTGAAAGAGTTAAACTCTAAGACGTAGAGCAACACAAGGTTTCCAACTCTCATCAGTCTCATTCACTGTACCACTGTGAGATCCAACAAAGAACAATAAGGCAACAGGAAGAGATAAAGGACACATAATTTCTCATGAAAGGAGTCAAACTATCCTCGTCAGCATAAGACATGATGTTATGTGCAGTAAACCTTAAGGATTATAACAAAAAACTTTTTAAAATGATAATGAAGAACATAATATTAATATATAAAAATCAGTGCCATTGCTGTGCAACAATGCCGAATTATCTGACAAGGAAACTATTTCATAAGAACTACAAACAACAACAATAGCAACAGAAAACTACTGAATAATAAACGTTATAAAAGTAATACATTATTTCTGCAGTGCAAACAAGAAAACACTGGTAAAGCTTTTGAAGAGAATGGACAAGTGAAAAATTACCTTGTTCACTATTAGAAAGATCTCTTATTAATTATATTGAAGTGCTCATAAATCCTAAGCAACAGATATTGGGTACAGTCCCTAATGAAAGAGCAATTAAATTTTGCACATAATAAAACTAATCAGAAGAGTCATAGAAAACAGAAAAAAAAATACCAAATAGCTAATGCAATTTTGAGCAAATAGAACAAAGCAAGAGGCATTACAATTTCTAACTTTAAAAAGATAGTATAAAGCTATAGAAACCAAAATAGATTAGCACTGGCATCAAAATATGTGTACAGGCTAGTGGACCAGAACAGGAACCCAGAGATCAGTTTCCCCTTAAACAACTCACTAATAACAAAGCAACACACAAATATATTACTGAAAGATAGTACTTTCAATAAGTAGTTCAGGGGAAAACTTATATCTATATATAAAAGAATGAAACCAAGGACCATGCATGGAGATAACCAAGAACCCCTGTACAGATGTAGCTCATGGAAGCTCAGTGTCCAAGTGGGTTCCCTAGCAAGGGGAACAGGGACTATCTCTGACATGTGGCTGCCTCTTTGATCACCAACCCCTAATCAGGGAGCAGCCTTACCAGGCCATGGAGGAAGACAATGCAGCCAGTCTTGATGAGACCTGATAAGCTAAGGTCAGACAGAAGGGGAGGAGGAACTCCCCTATCAGAGGACTTGGAGAGGGGCATAGGAGGAGATGAGGGAGGTAGGATGGGATTGGGAACGAATGAGAGAGGGGGCTACAGCTGGGATGCAAAGTGAATAAACTGTATTTAATATAAAAAATAAAATTAAAATATTTTTATTTTTTAAATTTAATTTTATTTATTAATTATATAATATAATATATTATATATATAATACATATATTATTTTGTATCCGAGCTGCAGTCCCCTCCTTTGTCTCTTCTCAGCCCCTTCCACCTTCCCTTTTCTCCTGCTATGCCCTTCCCTAGTCCCAGAAGACAACAACACAAATCCCCTCTTTTTTCAACACCATTAAACCAAAAATATTTTCTTTATTAGTAATTGAGAAATACGTTATGGAATTATCAAGCACATAGGAAGTTTCTGAAAATATAGATCCGTTGATATTTGTAAATGTTATTTTGATTTGCTTGGTTTCTGACTGAATTGCTCTTTCTGGTCTCAAACTAATTCTGGCCATATGTTTTAATCTTCTGGCTCATTTTTTCTTCACCTGTGTCTAGCTTATTCTCCCTGTAATTTGTCTCTGTAAAACTGTCCTGGTAATCAAACCTTGGTAAAAAGTCTTTCTCTCCAAGCATCTTGTTTGTCTCTCACTTAGATATCAATTTCAAACAT